>NC_050528.1:3012731-3034865 GCF_002922805.2 Oryzias melastigma
TTCCATCGGCTGTAGCTGTTGAGTCAACCCGATGCTGTCAGCGCCTGACGCGTAAAAATGTGGCCATTTTTGGGGCAAGGCGCGCGGAACCTGCGGCTGATGTCCGCGCGGATTCGGGGGGGTGAAACCGCGGATCCATTTTGGAGACGGTTTTGTTTTCACGGGAAGGATGCTGCGGTTTGCAGACTGCCAAGCTGCGGCTTGCAGGCCCGCGCCCGCGCGCGCGCGCTCGTCTTCCCAAATCTGGTGTGGTGTGTCAGGTAGTGGCCGGAAGATGCCATGTGTTAGAAGCGACAGCTTTGTTACATAAATGATCTGACAGGATTTGGCAGCGTCTGACCCGGTGATGACACATTTCCAGAATCAGACAAGAAGTCCTTCTGTGAGCTGAGCGCCACCGTCTACAGTCAGGCCTCCGATCCGAGGGGATTCTGATGAACACAGCAGAGACTCACAATAGTGACACAGTGATTCCTCATGCAGCCTGGGGGTCCATGACAATCTGATGCTTGACTAGTTCACATTCTAAATAGGTCTGTAATTATATTATCTCAGTCCCTCTGGTGCACAGAGCTCCAAAGACCCCACGAGGGTTACTTCAACACTTACAGGTGGGAGATTTGGATCAAATCTGCATTTGTGTGTAAAGAAACACACATTGAAGTCTTGAGCTGCAGCGCAGCCAACAAGGCCAAGTGGGTCCATATGGTTTAAAGGTGAGCAGAAAATGTGAGTTTGTCTGCAGTTTCTGTGGTGGCTCCACCTGTGTTTGTCCACATTGACTTAAGTGGGAACTCTGGGTTAGCTCGCTATGCTAGCCAGCCGCCTAGCGGAAAGTGGAGCTCAATACAACGGAGCTCGCTAGCCCACTACAGGGGAACTCGCTAGCTTTCTACAGCAGAGCTCGCTACAGAGGAGCTTGCTAGCTTGCTACAAATGAGCTCACTAGCATGCTACGGCGGAGCTCGCTACAGGAGAGCTCACTAGCTCGCCACAGAGGAGCTTGCTACAGCGGAGCTTAGTAGCTTGCTACATGGGAGCTCACTAGACCACTACAGTGGATCTTGCTACCTCGCCACAGAGGAGCTCGTTAGCTTGCTACAGCAGAGGTTGCGACAGCGGGGCTCGCTAACCCGCTACTGGGGAAATCGCTAGCTTGCTCCTGCGAGGGTCGCTACAGCAGAGCTCGCTAGATTGCTAGCTTGCTACAACGGAGCTCGCTACAGCGAAGCTCGCAACAGCAAAGCTCGCTACAACAGAGTTAATTAGCCCGCTACAGGGGAGCTCACTAGCTCGCTTCAGCAAAGCTCACTAGCCCACTACAGGGGAGCTCGCTAGGTTGCTACAGTGGAGCTTGCTAGCCCGATACAACGGAGGAGCATGCTAGTTCACGACAAATGAGCTTACTAGCATCCTACGGCGGAGCTCGCTAGACCAAAGCAACATAGCTGGGTAGCTTGATACAATGGACTCGCTACAGAGAAGCTGTTAGCTCACCACAGGGGAGCTAGCTATAGCAGAGCTCACTTTCTTGATACAGTGGAGTTTGCTAGCACACAACGCTGTCCACCAGGCGTCTGCCTAGGGTAGTGAGCAAATCCACTGAGTGCCCACTTCAACACAGGTGGGGCCACCACAGAAACTGTGGACAAACCCAATCAGGCCCCACATGGTTTGCACCTTTAAACCATATGGGGCCCACTTGGCCTTGCTGGCTGGGAAGGAGAATAAAACAGACAGCAAATTCCTTTTCTTTTTGGAGAAAAATGGCATTCCTTTACACAGGAAATACCAGCACAGGTACATGCACAGATAGGTGTGCAGGCATTGAAATAAATTCAATTATAAGCAGCAAAACGCTGGTGAAAATGTCTGGATTTCAGACTTCCATCACCTTTGTTGTCATATTAGCCTGCAGCACGGCTCATCCTGCCCTTGCTCCACTCATTACGCTGGCACCCATTTCCATCACACTAATGCTTTGCAGGCCGAGAGCTTTTCCTTCACGATAAAATCTCAGTTACATACAATTCCTGACATCAACACTCACTGGCCTCCCTCTCCTCTGACTGCAGCCCATGGGATCAGAGCGGATGGAGATGCGAAAGAGGCAGATGTCGGTGCAGCAGGAGTCGGCAGCGGGGGGAACCGCACCGGCCCAGCAGGACCAGCCGGGCCAGGCCAACCCACGGGGCTCGAACGCGTGCTGCTTCTGCTGGTGCTGCTGCTGTAGCTGCTCCTGGTAAGTCTGCTCAAGCGGCCAAGTCGCTCGCTGTGGCACAGCATGGGCGACATTTTTGCACGCAAGACAGCCGCTGCGTCTCAACAGCAGGCCCGAGCTTCTGCCTGATGCTCCTGACAGATTCACATGAAATATGTGCACGTCCGCCCAGCAGCAGCTTCATTACATTTAGAAAAGCCTGAACCTAATTTTAAACCGCATATCCGTGTAAGCTCCTTTCTCCTCTATGATATCGACAGATCAGAATCCGACTTATCTCTTATTTATTTATGAGGAGTCGGGCTCTTTTCTGATTAGATAAATGCGGCTGCACAGAGAAAAAGGAGACGTTCAGCAGATGACAAGCAAAGAGCCAAAATCTGACACAGTCCTGATAAAACTGTAAATAGTTTTGGTTCTTGTATGTTGCATTAATAGATCTGTGGAAATCTAAAGCAATAAAGGTTTTATATTAATCAAATTAATCCAACTCAGAACTTACCAGTTTTTAGAAATGCTACTGTCACAGTCTGAGTTCAGTTGAGTCAAACTTTATTTAACACTGAAAGTAAATTACACATAAAGATTATAAATCGTATCATCAGTTTGATCATTTAAAGGTGATAAAACACAGCTGTATTTAGCTAGCAAACTCCACTGTAGAGACCTAGCGAGCTCAGGTGTATCAAGCTAGCGAGCTCCGGTGTATCGAGCTTTGCTGTGTTTAGCCAGCGAGTTCTGCTGTAGAGACCACAATAAAATTGTGTTTTATTAGATTGTTTAGGCAATCTATGAAGGCAGCCACGACAGTGAGTCTAATATTACAAACTGTTGCTTTGTTTTCATGTATTTTTATACACAAGCATCAATTATTTTCCCCTTTTAAATGGATAGATTTTCTATGTTGATTTCGTCAGGTAACTGAGTAAGTAACTGTTTGTTTCTTTTGCACTTTTCTCAGATAAAACTGCAAAGTGCTTCACAATAGTAGAATAGACCAAACGGAAACAGGAAGTTGGAACAATTATCACATTCACAAGATTTAGTCTCTGTAAAGGCAATGTTAAAGCAAGAAAAAGTTTCTCTGAATAAAACGTCTTAGAAAGTCGATTTGTTGTAATGACAAAGGATGGGCCTTCCAAATAGGAGAGTTTCTTCTGGTTTTATATCAAATTCTGGGAATAGTTAGAAGTTTGTGGACCTCAAAGGACAAGATGAAGAATATGGGGTTAAAACGTCAACAATACATTTAGGCGTGTTCTAAAAATGTGAAGTAAAACTTTACAATCAACTCTAAAGAGGACAGTTGAGGAGTGAGGTGAGCTAAAAAGATCAGTTTGATGTTTTGATTTTGTATGAAAAATGAGCATCTTTACATCTGGATTTGGTTTTCAAATGTGAATTGTTTAAAATGTCAAATAATAAAGGAAGTTCTCTATAATCTGCACCAAGTCTTAACTTTCATTAAAGACCAATTGCAATGAAAGGTGTGTTTTTAATATGTTCTTGGGGTATTTTTCTGATGTTGGAGGAGATTTATAAAGACAATTAATGTCAAAATTGAATTTCTGAGTACTTCTTTATTGCAATTGTTGTGAATCAGATGCAGAAAAAAAATGCAGTTTGAAAAAGATCCTATTTGTCACATAGGAAATATGTTGGGCGGGGCCACAAGCTCATTCTGATGCATCCACCTGCAGACAAATAGATCCATGAACGTCTTTGTTTTCTTCCCTTGAGTGGGAATCTGGATCAGAACTCTATAGATGGATAGCAGTTTTTTTAACTGGTAATATTAGGTTTATCAAAAAATGACATCCTCTTAACTAAAATACAACTCGTGATGCTTATAAAATTCAAAAGATGATTGAAGTCAGACTTTAAGCAAAAAAACAAACTTTTTTATCCAACAACAGTTCACTTTAATGCAAAGTCTGAGAATAGATTGACCGGTTTGGAGGTGTCATCTCCCCCTTCAGTATTTTCAGTGTTTGTCAGCAACAGGAAGTCACTCAAATTAAGTTTGGATTTAAGTTGTAAACATTTTTGTCGTGTTTGTGTTTGTTTCCTCATCAGGAATGAAGACCGGGATGAGAGGAACAGAAAAACATCGTATGATGTCAAAGAAGGGACCGCAGACTGTGAAGACTGGTCAGCGCAACTCAATGGAAAAATCAATCAATCAATCAAGATACTTTATTAAAAAACAACTAGATATATAGCATTACCTGCTATTAATTAATTAATTAATTAATTAATTAATGCTAGTGGGAATTGTGTTAGCTGAATGAGCTTGCTGAAGATGCTAGTGCTGATAGCTAAAAATGCGGAAGCTAATAGCTTGCTAAAATGTTAGCAAAGTGCCAAATTAGCCTAAAAAAAAGATGAAAAAAATTGTAAATTAGCCAAAACAGCTAGCATAATGCTAAAATATGATCTAAACTCCAAATTATTCTAAAACAATAAAGCTGAAAAAAATGTCTTTATTTGACCAAAATAGCTTGTATTTTGTTAAAATATTAGCTAAACTCCAAATCAACCTAAAAAACTGGAAAAATTCCTAAATTAGCCAAAACAGCTAGCATAATGCTAAAATATTAGCTAAACTCCAAATTATTCTAAAAAAAATAAAGCTGAAAAAAATGTCATATTTTACCAAAACTGCTAGCATATTGTTAAAATATTAGCTAAACTCCAAATTAAAAAAACTGGAAAAATTCCTAAATTAGCCCAAACAGCTAACATAATGCTTAAATATTAGCTAAACTCCAAATTATTCTTTAAAAAAAATGAAAAAAAGTCTAATTTTACTAAAACAGCTAGCATATTGTTAAAGTATTAGCTAAACTCAAAATTAACCTAAAAAACTGGAAAATGTCTAAACTAGCCAAAGCAGTTAGCATGATGCTAACATTTTAGCTAAACTCAAAATTACCCTGAAAAAATTAGAAAAATGTCTGAATTGGCCCATATACTAATATGCTTATATACTAGCTAAACTCCAAAATAGCCTAAAATTTCTCAGTACTCCAAAGTAGCCAAACATGTTAACAATTTGCTAAAATAGAAGCTAAACTGTAAATTAGCCTAAAAAACCTCAGTAGATAACAAATTACCCACATGAGCTAGCATTATGCTAGTATAACAGCTCAATGCTTTTTGAAAATTGCTATAAAAGATGAAAACTTAGCCCATGAATATATTTAAAGGCTTGTTGCTAATCTTAGTAAAAACATTGAATTTTAAGACTTTCTCATTTATTTTTTAAACATTTTTTGCTCAATATTTAAAAAACGATACAGTTTATAATACCAAAAATACAAGCAGTAATGTCCTGAACGAGCTGAATGTTCTGTTACCAAGACTGTTGAAGTTTTTAGGTGCTGAATAACCTACGAAAAGGAGCAGGACAATCACTACAGTGTGAATGCTGACTAAACATAATAATGCTCATAAAATGAATGAAGTCCCTTTAATGTCCCCCCCCTGCAGTCCCAAGCCCACCCTGGAGGAGGTGCGTTCGTGGGGACAGTCGTTTGATAAGCTCATGTCCTGCCCAGCTGGGAGGAACTCCTTCCGACAGTTTCTCCGCACCGAGTTCAGCGAGGAGAACATGCTCTTCTGGCTAGCCTGTGAGGAGTTCAGCAAAGAGACGAATAAGAGCATGATCGAGGAGAAGGCGCGGGTCATCTACGAGGATTACATCTCCATTCTTTCGCCAAAAGAGGTGTGCTGATGACATGTTTGTTTCAGGGTCTAAAATGATTAAAGAGTATCATATTATTGATTTGAGAATTAAATCTCCGTATTGGCAAACTGGGGTTACATCATGTCAAAGTCAAGGCCCGGGGGCCGGATCCGGCCCTCCGGGTAATTCTGTCCGGCCCTTCAGATCATTTTATTCTATTGTTATTAATAATGTGATCTTGTTCTCATTTCTAACTTGTATAATTTTGACAAAATATATTTTTATGGAGAGTAAAATATTAAAAGTTATTTAATGTTTAAGTTGATTTATTCTGGAATAATATTCCTGCCTTTTTATTATTCATAATTATGGTAAAAAGTTACAGTTTTAAACATTTGAAAATTTGCATTTTGCTAGATTTTTGGACTATTTTGGCATTCACTAACGTTTTTTTTTAAATATTTTGGAGATTAGCTAATATTTCAGCTACATGCTAGCTGTTTTGCCTAATTTAATAGTCTTTTCTTTTTAGATTTTTAGGATGTTTTGAAGTTAGACTAATATTTACCTCCTTACCGGGAGGGAGGGTCTAAGGGCAAGGATAACCAGTTTTATTTAGTCTTAGTTTTTAACTATTGTTCATATTTTGAAGCCCAATGAGGCATTTTTCTTTGTGATTATGGGCTATATAAATAAATTTGAATAGAATTGAATTTACATGCTAGCTGTTTTGGCTAATTTGGGCTTTTTTCAGTTTTTTAGGATATTTTGAAGTTTAGCTATTTTTTCAGCTACATGCTAGCTGTTTTAGCTAACCTATGGTTTGTTTGTTTCTTTAGCTTTTTTAGGTTACTTTGGCATTTAACTGATATTTTAGCTAGCTATCAGCTTCAGCGTTTTCAGCTATCAATTTCAGCTATCAGCACTAGCATCTTCAGCGGTCAAATTCAGCTTCCAGCATTCACACTAGTGTTATCACAGGTAATGCTATATATCTAGTTCATAATTATGTTATAAAGTTACGGTTTTAAAGTTTTAAAGATGTAGTTTTAGAGTTTTTAATAGTGGCTGGATGGCTCAGTGGGCGAGGTGTGGTGCTCCCACACAGGAAACCCGAGTTCAATCCCCAGAGCGTTGAGTTTAATCCAGATTGGATCCTTAGGCAAGAGCCTTGATGCTGCTGCCTAACTGGGCCTTTCAGATACCGGGTCGCATCCGGTGCTGTTTCGCTGTGGGGACCCCTAAAGGGATAAGGTGAACAACAACAGTCTTAGTGTTCAATACATGTTTATCCTGTTCGGTCCGCTAAATATGAAATAGTTTATAACTTGACAGAAGTTCCCATGAATTCCTTTCAAAATAAAATACACTGTGTCTCATGCAGGATAATCTCAATGCAGAAAATGTAATAGTGGAGAGTTTAACGTAAGCAGTGATATTTTAAAAGAAAGTTTATATAAAGTTTATTATATTGTTTTTGATTAATCTCATCCAATCCATAAATTTAACTCGCTATAATTGAATTAGAGCTAGTTATAAGTGACCATTTCTAGAATTTTCTGACCATTTGGTCGACTTAAAATGTTTACATTTTCTCAAAAACAGAAAACTCATCTTTTAATCCAACGATCTTTAATTCTGGCTGTGCTCACTGACCTCCAAGTGATTTGGCACTGAAATATTTGTCTTAATGGTTCAGTAGAAAAAAGCATCAACTCTTGATGGATTGTTATAGGAACGATACGTACTGAACTTCAGCTGTGAATGAGCTGAATCAAGTTGGACTTATCTGACTGAAAAGTCTGTCACTTTTTAAATTTACAAACATTTTATTTTTCTTGAACCAGAGAACCACAACAGGAAGGTAAAAGAGCCGCATGTGGCTCGCAGACCTCTGGGCTATATAAATAAAACTGAATTGAACAGAATTGGTTTGTTCTCATTGGCTGGACACACCTGAACCAGGTATTCAGTCATGAGTAGGACTTGGATATCTGGAAATCATGCAGACAACGTGACCCTCAAGACCTGGAGCTGCCTTTTCCTGAATTATGTCCTAGAAAACAACATAGATTTTTAGATTTTGGCTAAAACTGCAAAAACAAACTCTGGGAACGCTTTTAAATGACATCAAAGTTGATGGGATTTTTGTCTGGACTTCCTGTTTCCTCCCAGGTGAGCCTGGACTCGCGCGTCCGTGAGACCATCAACAGGAACATGCAGGAGCCCACCTCGCACACGTTCGAAGACGCCCAGCTGCAGATCTACACGTTAATGCAAAGAGACTCGTACCCCCGCTACCTGAACTCCCCAGCACACAAAAACCTGCTCAACTCTCTGTCAGAGCAGTCCCCCGAATCTTAGGGTGGCGACGACACCACCTTTTAACGGTACCCCTCCCAGTCCTGAATCCATATCCCTTTTTTAAAAAAGTGTTTTCTTTGTATGTTCAGTGTAGGGTTACACGGGGGCGGGGCCTCAGGCCTGGCCCCTCCCCTCCCAGGGATCTCAGAGCTGTTGCGATCTGCACCTGACCGAAGACACTCAGGTCCTAAAATCTCCCGAGGGCTCAACATCACAAGTACTGCTTCAGATCAACATAGCAAAACTCTCCAAAGGAATATGAAACGCGTGGTCTCAGTTCTCTTTCTTTTGATAGGAATAATCTATTTTATTTGTGTTCCATTTTTTTATGGTCTGTTGTTTTTTTTGTATGATTCTTTAGGGAGGGTGGTGTGTGTGTGTGTGTGGGCGGGGGGGGGTCATTCCTAATGTAGACTATATATATTTATGAGTTTGTAAATAGTAAAACATGGAATTGTGGGTATTTTATGTGGAAACGCCTGGTTCTCTTTACTGCGTATGAAAATCAAAGCTCAAGTCAAAAAGCTACACGTTAGCAGGCAGCTTTGTGGGGTATCGTTTGGTTTTGACCCTCTTTCGTTACCTAACCTCACACTTTGGTACCTGTGTCCGTGACTTGGCAACTCCAGTTCATGCAGGACCTGAGCGCGGCGGAAAACGGTGTTATCCGGGGTCATGGCGAGGCAATAGAGCAGAGAGGGAACGGGAACCTCGGATGGAGGAGACTCTTTTACATTCAAGTGTCAATAAAGTTTTATTTAATCGGAGCAATTCTATATTTACCAGAGAAAGTATTTATATTTATCGACACATTTAGAGATTTTATTCAAATCTAAAACAATTTAGATCTTTCTACTTCATTTATTGGGTCTGTAATTTTCCAGCACACATCTTTCACGGAAGATTTTGACGCTGAAATATTCATGATTCCTGGATTACCAGAGAACAAAAGAGACGTTCAGTATTTATAGAAATATTCGGATGAAATTGCTGCTTGGTTCTTTTAACATTGATCTAGTTCATCAAAGTCCCTTAAAGGAACAAGTGTGTTTTACAATCTTTATTCAGACATATTTACAGAAGGTGATAAATATTTAATGTGGCTCGATGGTGTAGCGGTTGGTTCAAATCCCAGTCAGATTCTTTCTGTGTGGAGTTTGCATGTTCTCCTTGTGCAGGTACTCTTAAATGTACGGAGCCCCTAAAGGGACAGAGTAAAACTTTTTTTTTTTTTATTGAAGTAAAAAGCAATTCTGGTTAGTTCTTCATCCAGTTACTAACCAGAATTTTATTTTCTTAAATTTTTAGGGAAAAAAAACATTTTCTGATTGGTAACTGGCGTGCACCACATGGTAACTGATTTTTTACCCAAAAATTTAAGTAAAAAAAATGTGGTTAGTGTCTGGTGTGCTTTAGATAGTAACTGAAAGAAAATGTAAATGAAGTTTTTTCTTTTTTTTTAATTGATGTGAAAAAAAATCTGGTTACTATCTGGTGTGCATCAGTTACTAATCAGATTTTTTTTCTTTAATTTTTAGGAATAAAACAATCTGGTTAGTAACTGGTGCACACCAGATAGTACCGGAAATAAAATGTAACCTAAAAATTTAAATTAAAAAAAATGGAAGTAAAAAAAAACAATCTGGTTACTATCTGGTGTGCACCAGTTACTAACCAGAAAAATAAAATTTCTTCAATTTTTAGAGAAAAAAATCTGGTTAGTAACTGGTGCACTATAGTTAGGAACTGAAGTAATTTCTTTTTTTAAATTGATGTTAAAAAGAAACTATCTATTACTATCTGATGCGCATCAGTAACTCATCAGAATTTTTTTTAACTTGAATTTTTAGGAAAAAATAATTCTGGTTAGTAAGTGATGTGCACCAGATAGTAACTGAAAAAATTGACCTAAAAATTGACACTAAAATAAAAAAAATAAATAAAAATTCTGGTTACCATCTGGTGCACACCAGTTAGTAATCAGAGTTTTATAGGACATTTTTTACATTTATTTTAACTTTTTTTTTTTTTTAATGTGCCTTAAGGGGCTCCGTATATTTGGGTTTAAAATAAGGCCATAAAGATTCTCAACCGCAACTGCATGTTTGCACACAAATCAAGTTTCATATTAAAGCAAATAAATCTGCCCAAAAATATTTAGGTTTGCAAATTTGTAAAAATGGATCTGCATGTCCGTAGAAAAGGTTTGAATTTGTGAAATTATTTTGACTTTTTGTTTTTTAGGATTATTTTAGCAAAAAGCTGTGTGCCCGCTCCTGGCATACTGTCTTTATACTCCTTCATGAAATTTGGGTTTTTCGGTTCCTTAGAAAAATGTAGGTGATTAAAAAATTCATTTTTATTTAGGTTTTTAACGATTCCTCTTTGCAACCAACACTGTCTACATTCCTCTCGGTCATGCTAACACTGAAATCCACCTTAAAGTCTACGGCAGGGCGGGGCGGCCACCTGCTCTTTGATTGGACAGTTTGATTTGTGGTCATCCAATCATGACGTCTAGAAACAGGAATATTATTCGCAACCGCAGTTACAGGAGTTTGCATGCAGTTTTTGCTTCGCATCTGCAAAAAAAAAAGTCAAAATTATTTCACAAATGCAAATCATATTTTCAAACCTAAATATTTGTGGTGTTTTGCCAGACAGTTGTGGTTGTGAGTCTTTACGACCTTGTTTTGAGCCCATACTTCTACCGTCCAGAAACATGCTTAATAGGTCAGGCATGTCCAAAGTGTGGCCTGTGAGTCAAGTTTGCACCAGCCTGCAGAGTCCTGTCACAAAATGAACAATATGCAGAACTGTGTGGACGATTTCTCAATTGTCTAAATTATGATAGTAGCTGTTGTAAACCTGCAGCAACAACCTGTGGCTACTTGACATTTGGAGAAGATCGGGTTTATCAAAACTAGCGGTTTGTACTTACAAAGATGACTATATGTCTTATTTTCTTGTTTACATGATTTGAATTTAGAAGTTTATGGTGAGGATTTAGTTATAAATAATATGTACAATTTTCAATGAACTCAGCTTTAATGTTGATTAAGTATTTTTACTCAATTTCTGGTCTTTAAATATGAAATTCATTGTATTTCGGTAAAAATGTATTTAGACGTATTCATGTTCTGTGTGAAGAAATGAAGAGTCTCCCATTGCAATAATAGGAATTAAATAGTTCATTCTATTTAATGTTAATATAAGGGTTCAAAGAATGCGGCGGATTGACCCGCCCTCACCAAATCTGTCCCTCTTTGCTTGAAGTTCATCCTCTAAATTGTCCCCAGGTGTGTGTCGACCTGTTCTGGGTTTTTCCCGCCTTCACCCAGCATCAATATTGACTCACAGCTGACAGAAAAAGCAGACAAACATGATAAAACCCGATATTTTAATACCAGCAAACTGCAGAAGTTCTTTTCCGTGGAGCTTGGAGATGATGGGAAATTACAGACCTCGGATAAACTGATGTGATTGGCTGAGGTCAGACCAGGTTAGCAGCAACACCAAAGCTACAACTGTGTTCATGAGCGTTCCGATGACTACAGATTGGAGTTGCCAAGTGTTAGATCCTTTTGCATAAATAGTTTTCTTTGAATTACTTTGTTGCCTCACAAAACGTGTCACACAAAGACAAGATCCTCACATGGCGAAGTGCCTTGACATTCAGTTTTATGACATCTTTCTGGTGGGAAACGCTCGTTTTCAGATTGATGCTGTAAAGGTATCGACAGCAGCAGAAAGCTGTCGTCTCACTGGCCAAACGGTGGTCGGCGACAGCTCGCGTCGGCAGCGCAGAGGGAGACGACAGCTCATATCTTTACTAGCAAAGGCAAACAAAAGGATGGGTGAGTTTGGGATCGGAAATTGTTGCCAACCTTTGTGCTCCAGGGTGGCACTTGTCTTAGACTTAACTTTAACCTACTATGTGCAATTTGAGCTGATGGGTGCAGATCAACCTCAAAACACAATCTAAGCCAATGGTTTGGAGTGATGCCTATAAATGTTGTTTTTTTTTCTTTTGTTTACTCGATAAAATGTGTTATTTTGCGCTGAGTTTACTCAAGAATACATAAGAAAACAAATAATGTGAATGTTTACAGTATATGGTTTAGATTTTTTTTCTCTGTTACTCTGAGAAAATAATGACTTGTGGGCATTTCAATTAAGATAAAATAAAGCACAATAATTTTACTGATTGTGGAGAAGTTTTTGTCATTTAACTCACAATGTGAAGCTGTGGTCGAGAATGTCACAGGAAATGTCTTTTCTGTCCCAAATAACAATGAAATACATTTTTAAATCAATATACCTGTAGATTCCTACGGAGCCTCTGAAGAGACATTGAAGTAAAAAAAAAATATATATATGTTTTTTTTCTTTTTGTAAAAATTGCAGTAAAAAATTCAAGTAAAAAAAAAAAAGTTTTAACCCAAAAAATGAGGTAACACAACTCAGTATTAGGCCACCAAAAAATAAATAAATACAATTACAAGTTTTTTTTCTTGTAGATTTTTTACTTTAAATCTTGTAAACTTACCAGTTTTTTTTCTCATAAATTAACCAGAAAGAAAGTCATAAATTTAGCCTATGACTTTTAACGTCATAAATATGTGGCTTTATTCTCGTAATTTAACAGTTACAACCTTTTTACTCATATATTTATGAGATTTTTTACGTCTGATTTTTAGGGTCCCCAAAAATAATAATAATAAGATTACACATTTTTTGTACAAAATTAAATCTCATACATTTTTTACTTTAAATCTTGTAAATTTACAATTTTTAATCTTGTAACTTTATGAGTTTTTTTTCTCGTAAATTTGCAAGAAAAAAAGTAATACAGTCCCTATAGAGACATAGAGACATAAATAAATAAACAACTTTAGTGCTGTACTTTAACATTTACAACTTTTTTTCTTATAAATTCACAAGTTTCAAAGTCGTTTTTTTTATGTTTTTGTTTGTAAACTGGCCCTAATACTCTGTCGTAAAATTAAAAAATGAAAGTAAAAATAAATTTGGTTACTAACTAGTGTGCACTAGTTAGTAACAAGAAAAGTTTTTTTTGTTGTTTTCACGTATTAGTGCCAGTTTACAAATAAAAAAAAATGTTTAAGATACAACTTTAAAATTTTGTAAATTTATAAGAAAAAAGTTGTAACTGTTAAATTACGAGAATAATGAAGGTATAAAACAAGAACAATTTTGTATATTTATGACTTCAAATTTATGACATTAAAAGATGTAAATGTATGAGAAAAAACTCCCATTACTTCTTTTTTTATTTATTTTTTTGGTGGCCCTAATACTCGGTTGTAGGTGCGCAGCAGTTACTAACCAGAAAACCCATTTTATACTGAAATCTTTCAAAAAGTTTTTTTTTTTTACTTAATTTTTTTTTCTACTTCAGTGTCACTTTGGGGGTTCCATAGATAACATCCTTTGCTATTTAATAATGATTTTTCCTCTGTGCAGATGCATATTAATAAATGTATTTTGTTATAATTACTTCCTGGTGGAAGGATTTCAGTCATTTGACAATAGTTACATCTAAAACTATTTTGTGCCTAACTAAATATAACAATTGATTGTAGTCCCAGACTATAATAGTCAGTTTTTTCATTTACTTAAAGATGTTTATTTTTGTGGGCTCATTTTCATGTTTTAATTGTCTCTCCTTCAGTAGAATCTTTCTTCGCAGCTCGTTTCGGGTTTACTGCTCGTACAGGTTATAGCACTGAAGCCAAAACCAGAATCTCTGCAGATGTTTCAGTCCTTCGACCTTCTTAGAAGTATCGGAAACATTTCCAGGAAACTCCCTGAACAGAGACTGAGCGCGTGCAGACGCTCACCTTGAGGCACTTTAGTCTTTCCCATAAAACCAGTCTGGATGTTTCCCTCAGATTATGAAAAATGAAATGATAGCAGATCAGTTTTAAATACTTGATCAGTGAGCAGGAGCGGTCTTACCGTGACTACTTTTAATGCTCAAGTGATTGAAATGTAACCAAGAGAATCCCGTCCTCTTCAAGCCAAAAGGTTTTTCAGAATAAAAGATTGTTCAGACTTTATTGAACTTTACAGTGATCAAAAGTTTAGCTGAGTGAATCCGGTTATTTTTCAAAATAAAAGATTGCTGAGAATTAAAAGAAAAAAACAGGTATAAATAATTATTTACCGTTACCGGTCTGCAGCCCGGTGGTTGGAACCGCTGGTATAATCGAGAACTGAACATTTTGACAAATTCCAGTGTTTTCAGTGAGCCTCACGGTTCAAAAAACACAGTTAATTAGCTCTTTTTAAAGTTTAGATGGTTAGATTTATGAATTTCTGGCAAAGAAACACCACAAATGCTTATATATATATATATATATATATTCCAATTGCTAACATTACACTCCCCAACACTAGATTTGCTCCGAGATGATCCTATGTGACACAGGAAGTCTTTTATTTTGAAAAGAAGTCTTGTGAAGTTCTGTTAAAAGTTATAAACGGTTTAATATTTAGGAAAAAATTCTCTATTTTCTCTTAAAGTTTTTTCTATTAATGACTAAAAATCGTTTATTGATACTTCTCATCTAAATAACAGTAACATAAATACAAAGTCTTATTTTTCTAAAGGATGTTTAGGAGTTAAAGGTTGCAGACCCCTGACTTAAAAAAATAAAATCAAATAATTAATCAAAAAATTTTAAAATGTTTTATTCCAAAAAGTTAACAGATTATCTTTTTGATTTCATTTAATTCCCTGAAACATTTAGTAATAATTATTTTACTAGTTTACAGATCACATTAAAAAAAAACATTTTTATTGATTTCTTTTCTGAAATCTTTAATCAGTTTCACTGAAATGATGGAAAAACGTGTTTTTACGTAGAAACCAACATTTATTCAAAGATTTAGAGAGGCTGAACTTCTTCACACCAGAGTAGAAAAACACACATTTGCAGTTCTGTGATCTGGACCTCTCGGACGGGTTTCCCGCTCAGACTGTGGTGCTCCGACCGCCACGGCCGCTCATCAGCAGAGTGGCTGCACCTGGCAATTAAAAAAGCTCCAGGAAACGAGGAACAATCGAGCATCTTCCCAGGCCGGAGCAGCGCGTCTCCAGACAGATGAATATGCATACATCAGCACCGGCTTTGATGTGATGAATATTCCACCAATTACAAATGAACACTCCCACACACTCCACGCTTTCTCTCAGCGCATCCAGACATTATTCGTACAGCGTTTACAGTGAGGCGCCTCCTAAAAGAAAGGTCATTAAAATCCGGCTTAATCAAATGGATATCACTTTATTGGGGGAATTAAATAAAACAACACATCGCTCAGCCAGAAAAAGCAAAAACATGGTTAAAAATGTTAAAACTAAATATACAAAAGAAGATAAAAGAGTTTGAGACAAGATTGGTGGCATTTATATATATATGACAGCGAGAAACAACTAATAACAATGGTAGGAGGGGCTTGGAGGAGTGACAGTAAGCTCTACCTATAAACATGGTTTTCACTCCAACGGTAACCATCTCTGTATGGCACTGCGGGTACCACCGACTACTACAACTAAGCTCTGGTCTCTTGCAGATAGACAGAACCTGGTCCAGGAATTATGCTACTTTGCAGCGAGTTGTGGGTGGAGCCAGCAGCTTCAGCAGAACTGGAACACAAAAACAAAAATAAAAGCTCGAGTATGAAGTTATGATCGTCAACAGCAGAATCAAATGCATTTTTTTTATTAAATTCATGTCTCAACGTCATAAAATGACTAAAGAACGTAACTGAAAGTTGGTTTTTCTGGCTGCAGATTTCTTTGAAAGTTGAGTTTTGAGCATAAACTGAAGGTTTTATCTGGATTAGTGAACTTTATACGGCATTCGCCATTTTTTTTAGGTCAGAATCTACAATTCCAAAATCCAGTGTGCTCAAAATTTCCCAGAAGTCCCTGCAAAAAACTAGTGTAGACTGATGCTTACTAGCTTAGCAAACATAGACCAGGTTGCACTGAACGCTGTCATTTTAAAAATGTTTATTTTTCTATAAATCTTCCAAGTTTTCATCATCAGAACACTGTGGATTCATAAATAGCCTTCATAAAATGCTTATACTTATTAGGTTTTTATTTTTCCCCTTAATAAGAACATTAAATAATAATATTACTTGCATAATATTTTTCTAACATTTAGATTATTTGACGTTCTGAAACTTTAAATGACAAAAACAGAAGTAAGAAATCCGGTTGGATGAAAACACTTTTCATATTACTGTTCAACAGTTTGATTTTTTTTATTTATTTGTCAGATTTTTGTTCAAAAACTAGATTTTATTCAATATTAAAGTTGTCAATTCATTTGAATAAACATAAAATGTTTCTTGCCTAAAAGAACCTCAAAAATCAGTTTTTAAACGTCAAGAATCCATTTTTAAACAATTCCCATAAGAGGTTTTTAAACTCTGCTTCACTTCACTGAACTATAATGTCTAAAGGAGAAAGTGAATCTGAATTAAATTAGTTAATAAGATCCTAGAGCTGGGTGAGAAAATTACTATACTGTATATATTGCGGTTGAATTTTTTTTCTCGATAGAAGAATGAGTTTATTGCGACAGACTTTTATTGTGAAGGATCTATCACCTCGCGGTCACTTCCGCTAATCATCTCTATGGAACATTTAGTTTGGGCTGATGAAGCAGCGGAACATTTGCTGATTTTTTTGTTACGGGATCCAGTCAGAACCGTAAGACAAACCAGCTGGACTTACAGCAGCAACAGGAAGTTTAATAAAAAAGTGTTGATTTGGTGATAGCACGATGCTAATGCTAACGAGCTGTTCCGTGTGACGCTTGTATGTGATCACAGACCATCTTAAAGTCGTACAATATTTCACTGACCGGATTTTGAGACATGGAGGATAAACACAACTAAATTATTTCATAGGACATTCATAAAAATATTTTTTTAATTTGACAAAAGAATTGAGTCCACTGTGTATCAACAGCTGGTGTTACACAAAAACTACAACCTGTGTCAGGTGTGATGAACACCGGCGCCGCGCCTCCTTCCCAGCTTTAATACCAATGATACATAACAATAATCCAAATCTTCATGTTTTTAGGCTGTTTTTTAATGAATTTATATAAAATACAATCATTTAAAATAGAAAATCTCTGTAAATCTCTCCTTGTTCTCTCAGCACGTTTGAATTTGAGTTTACAGTTAGATGACAAGAGAAAATGTTTATTCCATTTCTGAGTCACTTCTATGCAATTTATGTTCTTTTAAAAAAATTCAGAAAAAAGTTCAAAAAGTGAAGCGCCTTCGGGATTTCTGTGTAAAATAGTGTTATAAATTTGTGTTTGTTCTGCAAAACTTGAAAACAGAATTTATTCAAAGAATGAATGCTTTGAAATGGAACTGAACAAACAGTTTAGAGGTCTATTTTATTAATGTTCTCTTGAAACTTGAAAGCTTTGGTGTTCATTTTTAGTAATATATATATATATATATATATATGCCTTTTCTTAGTTTTCTGAAAAAGCAGTTACATCATGTTCAGAGCTTTTGTTATCTTTAAAGTAAGACAGGAAGTAAATATTTGAATTTAAGAACCTGCTGTTGACATTTCAGTTTTGAGCCGCAAAGCGTTCAAATTTGACAAACATAGTTCTTGGTTTATATCATGATATATATTGTTATCGGCTGATAAAGAAAAAACTAGAACGTGATGGATATTGTTGTTACCCGATCTATGTTGGATAAATATCGTTATCGCATAAAATGATGCGATAACGATATTTATCGTGATATTAAAAATTCCATATCGCCCAGCTCGCTAAGATCCTGTTTTTTTAATCAGTCTAAAAAATAACTGAAATTATTTTTTAAGTTTTGAGGATGGTGTTGACTGTAAAATATTCTTTAACCCAAAGTGGACTGAACTACTGAACTATATACTATATACTTAATGAAATAAGCAGAAAGTAAAGGCGGTGACACAAACCTTCCATCTATTTCCACACTGATTGCAGAAGACGAATGTGGTCATTGGCTCGTCAGCGCTGCGAGTTTGAACCTTGGAGCAAACAGAACAGAAGATCGTCACTCTTTGACTTCAACGTGAACATCTCCCAGCAGCCTCGGCGGTTCTCACCTGTGTGTAGGTGCAGCACTTCCCCTTGCACTTGCCGCAGGTGAATAAATCGGTCTGCGTGCCTCCGGTGGTCGCCATCTGGTGGTCCCTGACAGCTTCTTTGGTCAAGTTCTTCCTCATTTCCTTTAACTCGTCGCTGGCCATTTCCTGCAGAGAAACGTCGACTCAGCGCGAGCTCGCCCAGCCAACCGCTGTGGACGTGAGGACAGGACGCCACAAACCTCGGCGGTCATCTTTGCCATCCGCTCTGGGGACACGCTCCCGCAGAGGACGGTCCTCCTTAGATTTGGGTTCTTCATATCCTTCAGGTTTGAGATCCGGCTCCGCACGCGGTTCTTGTATTTCATGTCTGTGTTTTTAAACTCTTGAAAGATACGTGGAGGCGGGTCAAGAAAAAGGTGGCTCTTTACATTCCTATCAACGACTGGGTTGAATATAATTTATTGTTTGGTGTGAACCTGAAGATCCTAATCTCGAAATTGTAAAGGATATTTTCTTCGATCTGCGCTCCCAGCTCCTCACAGTCGGCACCGATAGCAATATAATCCTCTAAAAGACAAAAAGACAAACAGTTGAAGACATGAAGAGATGCTGAACACAGAAGAGGACGAGGAGGGAGAACCGGATGACCTCCGGTCTGCAGAGCATTGGCCAGCATCTCTCTGCACTTGAGCCTGATGGAGTCGGAGGTGCTCGGGGCGCGAGGAAAGTTGTTGATGAGCATGTTGGGCGCCACTTCGGTGGTGTCGCTCTTACTGCTGAAGTTACTGCTGGAGCTGCTGTTTGATCACAGAGATGATTCCATGAGCCACATCAGAACCAGACCTGAACCTGGGGGGGCACGGCGGTCTTCCTGTTACCTCTCCTCTTTTGCTTCGGGGCTTCCCTGCGCTGGAGAAACCACCGGGGTGGTCTGCTCTTTCCTCTTCTCCTCCGAAGATTTTTCTCCACCTCCAGGTTCATCTGAAGGGAGACAGAGATAGAAATAAAAATCAACGAGAAGAAACTGAATCTGTAAAATTAAAGTGTTTATATTGATTCTGGGTAATCGAGTTATTAAAAAAGCTAAATAAAATATATAAAAGTTAGTTTAACACATTTCTATTTTAAAATCTTTGCTTTTTTTTCTTTTTTGAATTACATGACGGTCCACTGAACCATTTTGTGGTCTGGTTGCAGCTTTAAAGTTGAGTTTAAAAATACAAGCAGTAAAGTCCTGAACAAACTGAACGTTTTATACCAAGATTGCTGAAATCTCTGAAAATGTGATCGACTTTTACATGCTGAAAAACGTACGAAAATGAGCAGCAGGATCACTGTAATGTGAATGTTTGCTAAACAATTGCACAAAAAAGTGCATTTTTTGGTGCTGAAAGCTCACAACTTTGTTCAAATTTACTAAACTCCGACTCCATATAATATAAAGTAACGACTAATTGACTATTTAATTAGTCGTCGGCTATTTTAATAGTCGATTAGTCGCCTAATCGTGGCACCCCTACTGGTTACATCCCTCACCAATCAGGAGGGAGCTTGTTTGAAGGCCACACCCCCTGCCACTTGAAAGTGGGCGACACGAAATCTGTCAAACGTTTTGAACACTAGATGTGGGGGTAGCAGGCTCCGCCTACTTTTATTGAGACTTCTGATTGGTCATTTATAACTTAAAATATCAGAAAAAAAGAGGATTTTCAAGAACATGTAAAGAAAAGGCTCAGAATGTTTAATCTGACCAATAGAAGGACTGAGTAACAGCTGTTATTTCTCTATAAGTCTTTGGAATGTCGGCCTCTTGGACCCGGAGGGTCACTCAGTCCAGTTCTCCTATACAGTCAGTGGATGGGACTCCTTCTTCCTGACTGTTACAGCAGACAGCATTTTCCCAGCGACTGCTGGCATGAGCTGAAAACCAGGAATCCAATTATGGATCTGCATCCCGCGCTGCGCTCCGGAAACCTCATTGAGCTTCCTGAGAACCGCATCACCAACACGGATAACAAACTCCGTGCGGCAGAGAGACTCCCGAAAACAACGGATGATGAGCAACATCAAAATATGTGGAATTAAAAATCTCAACAGCTGTGAAAATGAAGAAGAAAACTTTTCTGACTATTGAAACATTAAAAAGACTGTAATTAAAGTGTTGAAGAATCCTGAACTTTTGAAAGATAAATACAGTAAAGTGTTAAAGAAGCAGTTGAACTTAGTTTGAGAGGGAAAGACTTTAATAGTTATTTCGATTTTTGCACAAATGCTAAAAGAAAATAAACTTTTTAATGTAATAATTTCAGTCATAATCATTGGATCATAATGAATGAAATTCAGATTTATGCTTTACATCTCAACCGAAGCGTAACAACACTAATAACAATGAAAACATCATGAAATTATTGTATCACAACAAACACAACAGAGAGAAAATCTGGTCAATTTGGAGGGAAAAACATAAAATAACATCTTTAATGGACAGATTTAAAGACTGCAGCCAGTTCTTGTTTTACAGAAACACAAGTTTGTAGAAAAACATTTGAACGTCAGACGTGATTAATCTATGCATGAATGATCCTTAAGCATCTTAGGAAGTCCAGTCAACTATTTTTTGCAGGAGGAAGTTCTTCAGAATCCTAAGCAGATCTAAAACATGTTCTGTTTGAGGATAAAATCTGCGGTTTTCAAAATGTTTTCATTTTATAATAAGGACAACACAACATCTTTCTCCAAACATCAAAAATATGTTTTTAGTGTCATCAGAAGACTTCTGTCTCTCTTTAGGTTTTGTGTAAACTAGTTTGTAAAGACTTTTAGTTAAATTTTTGATTTCTGACTTTAAAGTTTACGATAAAACTTGATCATTTATTTTACTTGTTGATAATACAGAGAAATTTGTATGAATTTATTCTGCTGATTTTCATTGATGTCACATTTTTTGTACATGTTTTACTTTTATTACTCTGCCTGTTTCACGTATGACTGTTATTGTTTAAAAATCTAAATAATAAGATGAATATGAATTTACCCAAAAGCTTCTTCCAGGACTTGATTAAGGACTTGGCGAGGGCGGTCACCTCCTCGTCTGTGCTCTGCTTGCGGATGGCGTTTACCGACATGCCGATTCTGGTGGACTGTGGACAGAGGTTCGGTCAGAGCAGAACGCCGTCTGAATCCTGACCTCGCAGTGAAATGTACCTGCAGCAGCTCCAGGGTCATGGGGATGCTCCGCAGCTCCTTTAATAGATCCAAGGCGCCGGCCTGCAGGGGAACGAGGAGATTCGGGGCAAATTCAGCACATTTCAGACTAAGACTGTTGTTTAATAGGGTATAGAATTTTACGAAGCTCATTTAAGTCATTCGATCTCAGCTGATAAAAAAAAAACCTCTATAAAGTACTGATGGAACAGATGTGAACAAATGTGAGGAGAACTTTAAATGATTTCCTCTAAAAAAAAGTCAAATATTGCCTAAATAATTACAAATTAGAAGGAAAACGTATGCTTCACTCACACATCTTCAGAATAAATCCCAGTCAAACTGCAAATTAAATTAAGATTTTAATAATTTATACATTTCTCTTAATGAATGTGTTAATTAAATAGTAGTACTGTATTTGTATCTTTGTATATTAAGAAAAACAAATGATTTTTGTAAAGTAATGTATACATATGACATTAATACAATACAAAAAAATAATTAAAATAA
>NC_050528.1:3034945-3037272 GCF_002922805.2 Oryzias melastigma
TATACATAATAAAACTGAAGTTTAAATAATAAATACAATTCAATACAAACTACATTTGCTGTAATAAATAACATTTTCAAATCAATTAAAAGATTACTAAGAGCAATAGATTATCTAAATTATGAAAAGCATCTATTAAGAAATGTGAATAAGTTATTTAACAATACAACAATAAATTATAGCAATTAAACTAACATTTAAACATATTTATAAAGAATTTTAGGGGAAAAAACGATCTAAAGTAAAAAAAAAAATGAATGGATGCAAATAGATGGAGAAGGTCTTTGACTATATTAAGTAAATGAAAATAAAAAATCATGACTGTTTTACCTTAAAATATAGAAAAAAACCTGAACCACTAATTGAATGACAGGGTTAAATAAAAGATATAAAGAAGCAGATCACAAGTGAGTGGACTAAGCTGTAGGTTAAAAATGGTAAATATAATCCAAATGTTTAAATGTGTTGATGCAAAAGTATTTTAGATAGTTGACTAGCTAAAATGTTAACGATGAAGATGACTAAAGCAGAAAACATTGAAAAATGTAACCACAAAGCATCTCGTAAAAATAAAGCTTTCAGGACAAACATGAGGTATTTAATTTATTTAGCTTAAATGTATAATAAATTAATGAACCAGTCTATGAGATTATGAATTAGTCTTAAATGTTTAGCAGTAAAATAAAAGAATCTGACATTGTCTTCATCGTTAAAGTGTGATTGTTTTAGCTAAAGTTTGCTGAAGTTCTGTACTTGATGAATGTTGTGTTTTGACACCGGAACTGTTGCTGCAGTTTGGAGGGAATTTGGGCTAAAAGCGTTCAGGAAAATCAAAAGATGATCCGAAATACTGTCAGCTTTGATACAATATCTGAACTATTGAACTGAAACGTGTTTTTAACATTGAACTAGCCACGGAAAAACCACATGGAGCAATGTTTTCCTGAGGAAGCTAGCACGTTCAAATGCTACTTCTGTGTGGCTAACTTTTAGCATAATAAACACTACAGAGGCTAACAGTTTCTTTAAGCGGGTACGTTTAAAAACTCAGACAATTTAACGGCGTAAAATGAACACCAGAGTATTAAACTAAGTCACTACAGAGTTGAGTTGACCTTATTTTCTAACTAAAACGAAACCTGTTAGCCACTTGTTAGCACGCTCGGCTAACAGCACCCAGGTAAGCTCCGCTCTTTCCTCGGCTCACCCCGTTCTTCTTCTGCGCCATTTTATCCATCTTTTTGGCGATTCGGATGATCTCCTCCTCTTCCTTTTTGCTCATGATGCCTGATCCAGTAAAATCCAAAAGAATAAGGTGCAAATAAAAATAAATTGGTGACAAAGACCACGCCACGAACGACTGTGCGGCGGCGTCAACTTGGCGGACCGGGACCCGCTGATGTGTAGCAGACCTGACGAGTCGATGCCCGCATGCGCACAAAGGGCAGAGTAATCGAGACGGAGCCAGCGATCGACCTGAAATGTGATCAGTGGTTATTAAATCACAGTGCAAATACACAACAAGAGCACAGTATAACTAATAAAGTTGCAAATATTAATTTAAAATACTTAAATATTTGCTAATTTTACAAAAAAAGGATTAAAAAGATTTGTTAAGTTTAACAGTTATTGTGATGTGATGATTAAAAAAGCAATATTTTATACGTTTGCCTAGAATATAAAACACAAACAAACAGATTAAAAAACAGTTTCTATCCCACAACCATCACCACACGCAACAAAACATGAAACACACAAGAAATGGATGCTGAACGGACTAGCTGTGCTATAAGTAAGCTGCTTTGTACAATAAGTGGAATTTTTTGTGCTATAAGTGGATTTTTTTTATCCAATAAGTGGACTTTTTGTCCAATTGATGGACTTTTTGTGTAATAAGTTAAATATATTGTGCAATAACTTTGATATTATGTGCAATAAGTGGGATATTTGATCCAATAAGTGGAATATTCTGTGCAATGAGTTGAATATTTTGTACAATAAGTGAAATTTTTGTGCAAGAAGTGAATTATTCTTTGCAATAAGTGGACTTTTTGTGCAAGAAGTGTAATCTTTGGTGCAATAAGTGGAATATCCATCTCATTGTCCGCTTTGTCCCTTTCGGGGTCGCAGGGGTGCTGGAGCCTAACCCGGCTACTGATGGGCGACGGCGGGAATCACCTGGACAGGTCGCCAGTCTGTCTCAGGGCCTCAATCACACACTTAATTACTCTCACTTTCACACCTAGCTGCAATTTAGAGTCACCAATTAACCTATTGTTACACGGCTTAGAATGATGGGCCAACTCACTCTTGGTGCAACATATTTA
>NC_050528.1:3037337-3051708 GCF_002922805.2 Oryzias melastigma
TGAAAACCCACGCATGCACGGGGAGAACATGCAAACTCCACACAGAAAGAACCCAGTTGGTGTTTCTGTTGCTTTGAGGCAAGAGCGTTAACCACTGCGCCACCGTGCAGCTCAATAGGTGGAATATTTTGTGTCTTTATGGTACTTTATGTTATTATTATTTTTCTGAACATGTGACTGTAAGGACACTTTCTAGAATTTCGTTGCACATATTAACATTGCACAATTACAATAAAGCCAATTTTTTAATGGTCCAAAAATAATAAAGGCCACACACAAACTGCCACTTATTCTCTTTGCAAGCACACAAATCTGTCTGAAGGGGGCACCAGAGAGCTGATTGTATTAACAGCTCAGAGGCTGAGTGATGGAGTGTCTCTCTGAGGCTGGGAGGCTATGGGTTCGAGGTCAGGTCGACTGAAAATGAGACTAACGGTCTCCCCGTTTAACACTTGTTTTAAGGCTGTGACAGCAGCTCACAGTATCTCAAGGGGAGGAGCAAAATGTCACACTCTCCGATGCATCCATACACTCATCCACCTGTATATGCAAACGTTTTCTTCAGCTTTTCACACTCAGCACACAGTGTAATCTGCCAGCGGGAGCTGAATCCTGTGATCCTGAACTCCAACTGTGTGCACGTGTCAGTCTGAAGCAGCTTTTATCCACCGAGGGGACGTTTGGTTTTTGCTTGATGCTTGTAGAAGGGCGCCCAGTTACATCTGAGAGGTATGTGTAGGCGCTGTTCTACAAGAATAGGCAGACTTTTTTTTCTTTTGGTGAAATAAAAAGCTCTGCTTGGAGTACATCATTCTACAAAAGGGGGGGTTAGCTATCAGCTGAAGCTGGTAGCTAAAAACACTGAAACTGATAGCCAACTAAAATATTAGCTAAATGCCAACTTATCCTAAAAAAACTAAAAAAAAACTTTGGCTAGCCAAAACAGCTAGCATGTAGCTGAAAAAAAGCAAAACTTCAATAGCCTAAAAAAAAAGCCTAAATTACCCAAAACAGCTAGCGTGTAAATATTGGCCTTACTACAAAACAGCCTAAAAGACTTTTAAAAAAGCCAATATTAGCCAAAACAACAAGCTGAAATTTTTGCTAAACTCCAAAAAAGCCTAAAAAACAAACAAAAAAAGCCTAAAATAGTCAAAACAGCTAGTATGTAGCCGAAATATTAGCGTAACTCCAAAATAGCCTAAAAAATGTTTTATAAAATACCAAAATAGTCCAAAAATCTAGCAGAATGCTTTTTAAAATAATTATGAATAATAAAAAGGCAGGAATATTATTCCAGAATAAATCAATTTCAACCTCAAATAACGTTTAATATTTTACTCTCCATAAAAATATGTTTTGTCAAAATTATACAAGTTAGAAATTAATTCAGATACATTAAAATCCAGTTTAGAAAAGGTGAGTTTAGCTGTTAGAAAGACTGATGCACGTGACTCGGGTTTAGCTCCAGACCTGCTGTGAGGGAAAAGTGCCTCTTAAGACCATATTCTGCCCCATGCTGTCAGCAAGTGTGCAAAATCTTTAAACTAATCCCTGTCAGGCCAGGAACTTGCAAATCAGATTATGTGGGAGAGTCAAAATAACACCTGTCGCATTCATTCATTGAGAACTGAAAAGGTGTATTTAAATAATAATAAAAAAGTATTTACTTCAAACCCTTCTCCACACCCTCATATAAATATAGAAACTGATAATTTTTTATAGTGACCTCAAATTCTTGAATGCTTATCCATTAAATCTTTTTTACTCTTAAACCTAATTTGTTAAAAATATATGAGGCGTTTTTTCGCTGTGTAGCAGAATGCTAACAGTCTATTTCCTTTTTGCTTTACCTCGTGTGCTGATTAAGTGTTGGCAAAGATTAAGCAATTAGCCATGATGGCGCATGTCCCAAAATAGCCCTCCAATGCTGCTGAGAGGCTTTGAGGAGTGCTCCAAGCAGCAACAGATGCACCCTTTATGTTGTTTTAGCCTGCTTTTTTAAAGGAAAAAATGCCAGATTTACGGTAAGAACTGCATATTTGTGCTTTTTTCAGTGCTTTTCAGTTTTCTGATTTTTTTTTACCTCATTTTTTTTGTTTCCTTTTGTGTTTTAAGGTATTTAAGGCCTAGCTCCATGTTTACACAGAGCTGCTAACAGAATTAGCCCGTAGATTTGACTTAAACATCTCTTTCGATTTCGGTAGTGACACCATTTTTTAGTTTGGATACGGTTTTCATGTCAACATGTTAAATGTACTGGTGTTTGTTTACGATCAGCTTCTACTTTAGCTGAAGGTTAAAACTCATATTAGAGTTTTTTTAACAACATTTCCAAGTAAAATCTTTAGTCTTATATATCCTATAGTCCTTTATGTTATATACATATTCTCAGGGGTTTCCATATTTCTATAAAATTATAGAAAGAGTTCTCAGCTTATTGGGGTTTCTTCTAAAGTTATAAAGATTGTTTTGTTTTATGGGAACAGACTGTTTTTTGTTTTGTTTTTTTTTGTCTTTAGACTGCAAAAAGTGTCTCCATAAAAATAGGTCAAAATTTCTAAAATTCTTCAAAGATTTCTTCAAATTTCCCCCCCAAAATTTGCTATTGGGTGAAAGAAAATGGTCTAACCAAGAATTCTTAGTTTAAGAATAAAAATTCCTGTCATTAATACACATTTGTTTAAACTAAGATTAATGAAATTAATTTATATGACTATTTTTTTCTTGCAAGACAGAAAGTGAGACATTTTTTAAGCATCAGTCTTTTTTACTTTTTTAAGATTTAGATTAGTTGTTTGATTTATTCCAAATTTTCTGTATCAGATTTACACCTCAGCACAACAAAATAACAAAAAAAACCCAGAAAAAATGAGTTAAGGTCTATTGTAATATTCAAATAATTTACCCAATTTAATCTAAAATGTCAAGAATAACAAAAGAAAGAAACTATGCAAAGATTTCAATGTTTGAAGTTGATTTTATTGTTAAATTTTATTGTTTTTATCATAAATGTAAAACTGACTTTACTTTTTAAATATAAAATTTACAGTTGTTATGATAGGATTAAGTAGCCATACGTTTATATAAGTTTTCAAATGAGTCCACATACACTTTTACACTGAGGAAACTTTGCTACAATCATTGCCTGTATATGAGAACTGGACAGAGCGAGTGTGATGTCATCCATGAAAAATTATTTATTTCAAGCTCCAACCAAATGAAGTTGATTCAGTCGCACATGTTTCCGCATTGCAACTCCTGACTTCATCAGTAAGCAGTGATTTGTCTGATTGTTTCTATGGCAACCACTCAGGCCAATCAGGAGTGAGCTTGATGGAAAGCCACACCCCTACCATTTGAAAGTGGGTTACACAAAATCTGTAAATCAAATCTTTTAAACGTTGGATGCATGGGCCAGCAAGCCCCTCCTACTTTTATTGAGGGATTTGATTGGCCAGTTTATAATTCAATGGAATCTACGGGATTTTGGATTCTTGGAGCCAGTGGGTACTTCCTGTTTGGAATAACAGTCAATGGGTACAACAGAAAAAAAGTACTTTTAGGTATTAATTCTAACTCTGTCGACTGTTTCAGACACCATGAGTAACACACCTGTGCAGGACCCCCCAGCCCTGGGGGGGTCGTCTGACAGCGGGCAAACCCTCCCCTCTCGAGCTTTGCCGCCCGCCACTAATGCTTCAGGGTCCAAAAGAGTCTGCTTCTACAAAAGCGGGGACTACAAGTTCACCGGGCATCGTATGATCATCACCTCCCGCACCTTCAAGACCTTCGATGCTCTGCTGGACGCTCTGTCCAAGAAAGTGCCTCTGCCGTTTGGAGTTAGGACCATCACCACGCCGAGAGGAACTCACCTCGTCAAAGCTTTGGACGACTTACAAGACGGAGGAGCCTACGTGTGTTCTGACCAGAAACGGGTGAAGCCGCTGAACCTGGACGAGGTGACTCGGCGGCAGGTTCCTTGGAACACCACCAGAGCGCTCAGTTCAGAGCGACGAAGGCGCCAAGGTCTGCGGCTCAGGCTTTCTGGGAGAGGAAACGATGGCGGTGGCAGGCCGGTGAAGGTCACTGACAGAGTGGCCGTCAGGACACCAAAGAAGCTGGTGGTCATCAAGAACAAAGACCCCAGTGTGAAACGGACCATCGTCCTGCAGAGAAGAACTGCTCCAACATTTGATGCTTTGCTGGATTACCTGTCTCAGATCCTGCAGTTTCCGGTGCTGAAGCTCTTCTCAACCGATGGTAGAAGAGTAAGTGACCAAACGAAGGAGCAGATCCTAACTTCTTCATCATTCCAGTTTTCAGGCTGTACTTAGAGGAATGTCCCCCACTCATCATTCTGGGTCACTAACTGGAAAAAAAGAAATCAAATCACCATATTTATGTCCCGCAGCCGTCCTGGTGTCACAAACGGGCAGACGGCTGGATCCAAGGGCAGCAGGTTTATTGGCACAGACAGGAGAGCAGGAGTGAAGCACAGCTGAAAGTCCACAAAGACAAATCAGGGTCAGGCAGGCAGAGGTCAAACATGACCATGAGGGCATCAGAGAACAACCAGAGTGATCATGTCATTCATTCAGCATAGTA
Organism: Oryzias melastigma; assembly: GCF_002922805.2. Classification (NCBI taxonomy): domain Eukaryota; kingdom Metazoa; phylum Chordata; class Actinopteri; order Beloniformes; family Adrianichthyidae; genus Oryzias; species Oryzias melastigma. Next base: position 3,041,946 of record NC_050528.1, read on the forward strand.
ACCACAGGAAATGCCCATTTATGGTCAAAGTCAACACAGAGTCCGGGTGAGAGTCCTGGCGAGGGTCGGGGCAGGCGGCAAACAATCAGAAGATGAGGCCAGGATGAGAACGCTCAGCGATGCAGGCAGAGTGGCACAAACAAGACTTCGCCTTGAGCAGAGCTCAGGGCTCTGACTAAATACGGCTGGGAGTGATTGCAGGGGCTGATGGGAAGTGTAGTGTGGAGACCCAGGAAGTTTTAGTACTCAGGTGATGGATCGTGCTGATGGGCAGAGGGGGAGAAGTTTTGAAATTATTATGGGATGGCCAGGGCACCTCCAGCTCGGCGGCCATTTTGTGGCAAAGTGTGAAACTTGCAATTTTCACATTTTTCCACAATATGGGAAATAAAACTTAATAAAATTTCACACCAGTTTAAATCTACAACCATATCCAACGTTTTGTTGAACTTTGACTTTTAATAAATGACCTTCTACAAATGTAAACTCCTCCAAGGGATTTCCATCTCTACTTTATAATAATCTTATAATTCCTTGAGCATCATTCGGAAGCTACTTGGAAAAAAAACTGATTTGTAGATTTTGAACGGCGTTAGTCACAAAAGTGACATTCTCTTGTTCCTCGCACAATTCTTACCCTAAAATTGTAAAAGTTGAATCCATTAAACTTAAAATGAGCAAAACAATATTAGATATTATATAAATATATTAGAAATGTGGGCGTGGTTATTCAAAAACCTCAGTTGCCATGGTAATGCAAAAATGTAGTTTTGACGATTCTTCTAAAAAGGACATTGACCTGTTCATCACCCCCACGTAACCAAATGTTAAAATAGTTGCCATGGAGATTAACCAACAGAAAAGCCGCCATTTAAAAAAAAAATGTTATTTTTTCAATGACTTTGTCATGTACAGCTCTGACCAGAGTGAGGGGGGCGAGGGCTATTAAGATAACAACTAAAAGGTTAAATAAGTAAAAAGCAAACTAGTAAAATATAAACTATTTGACATCTTAAATTCACAACAGTGATAAAAGCAAAATAAAACACTCTAGCTGAGTGGAGTTTCATTCCGTGTTCAAAGCCTGACTCTAAAAATAATTATTGAGAAGATTTTTTATGATGAGCAGTGAAGATGCCGAACACACAGGTTGGAAACGTTCATTCCTGTCAGAGCTTCTTGGATCTCACAGCCTCCAGGAGAGGCTGATCAGCTTATTTGAGGTGCTATGATGGGATGGAAGGACAGAGAGGTACAGCGGTGAAAGAGCATTTAAAAAACGTTAAAACAAATAAAAAAATCTTAAAATGCATTAAATATTTGATCAATCAATTTTCCAATATCTTACAGTTGGAAAAACTCTCCTCCACGGGACCTTCGTGTGTTTTAATGCCGCCTCCATCGGTGTCCTTAATAGACTTCCTTTCTAAGAAGCCTCTGGATTTTCAAAGTAAGGGCGTGTCTGGATCCTCCAACACAACCATGTTTCATGAGACCAAAGAAATGTTGGGAAACAGACTCTAATTTAAAGTTTTGCAAAGAATTTTTCATATAAGAGGCTGAATCTATGAATTAGAAAAAAATGGTTTTGATCTGAAATTGTGTCGTTTCCACAAGCCAACATGTTGCTCTGGTGGAAACCTTTCAGGTGTCACAGTTAAGATTGTTTGACCTTCCAAACAGTTCAAATGTTTCCAAATCTGAACAAGGGGTTAAACGGAGGATGCTACCAACCTCTCCTTGTCCAGCCAAAGTATTCCCAGAAGAGTTGTTGAAAAAACTGATTTACCGCTTTAATCTAGAACTGCTCCACAAACTCAGCAGGTGATCAGGTGGATGACTACCTGTTCTTAAGGAGGAAAGGATTCTATAAAACTAAACACCAGGATGGGGGTGTGGGGTGCTATTTCTAAATCTGCAAAGGAAAATTTTAACATCAACATTTTTGGATAATCAGCATGTTTTAGGAGAAAAAAAAAAACAGATCTCGTTTTTCAAATACATTTTTCACCTTTAAAATTAGTAAATTTATAAATGTTACATTTACTCATTTTTAGCCTGGATTTTTATCAAAATATCTATTTAAAATTACGTATTTAGCTTACAAACGAAATATTTAATTTGATGAAATTAAACATTTATTTTGCACATTAAATATTTAGATCTGCTCTAAACATTGATTTTCTGAACTGAATATTTATGTTTTATAACTTAATATTTAGATCTCTTATTAAATATTTAGTTTAAAACGTAATATTTAGTTTGGATCTGAAAATTTAGTGAAAAATTGAATATTTAGCTTGGATCCAAATGTTTAATTAAAAAGAATAATTATTTAGTTATAAACTAAATATTTAGCTTGGATCTAAATAATTGGTTTGAAGCTAAATATTTATTTATTTTAAAACTAATTTAATTGTTTATTTTGTTTGGAGTTAAATATGTACTTCAAACGAAATATTTAGTTTTTAACGATATATTCAGATCCATTCTAAATATTTCATTTTTAGCAAAATGTTTTAGTTTTGTTCTAAATATTTAGTTTTTTATTAAATATTTAGATCCAAGCTAAATATTTAATTTCTTACTAATATTTACTTTTTAACTACATATGTACTGTATATCCATTCTTAATATTTAGTTTTTACTAGATATTTAATTTTTAACTATATATTTAGATCCATTCCAAATATTTATCTAAAATCTATATATTTCGTTATAACATTTAAAATCTTCAGTTTAGAAAATAAATATTTAGATCAGATCTAATTATTTAAAATGAAAATTAAATGTTTAATTTTATAAAATGAAATATTTAGTTTGTAAGCTAAATATATACATTAAAAAAATTAGCTTAAAATTAAATGTCTAGCTTGCTAAATATACATTTAGTTGCAAATGTAACATTTTTAAATAAACTAATTTAAAAGGTAAAAATATAAATTTGAAAAACGAGTCGTGTCTTTTTCTCCTAAAACATGCTAAACATCCCCAAATACTGATGTTAAAATGTACTTCACAGATTTACAAATCCACACACACTTGTTTTACAGTAAGATGGGTGATTCCTGGTCTCCTCTTCTGCAGGTGGACGGTCTCGCTGCTCTCATTCTGTGCTCTGGAGTCGTCGTAGCTGCAGGAAAAGAACCATTCAAGTTAGGAGGTTTTCGTTTCCAGAGAACGGGTCAGGCAGCTCAAATCCTGTATGTGGAAAATGTGGAACCAGCAACACAGCAGAGCAGACTTCGTAAGTATTAACCCCCCCTGAAAAGTACAAGAATGATCGATAAATATTTTATTTTTTTTTCCATTATTAGTGAGACTCTCTCCGTATAGAAGAATTGACAGTGTATCCCAGCAATGGTCATCAGAGGAGGCTGTTAATTAGCCATCTTGGATTGTAAATTGACTTGTAGTTACACCAACTCACCACTGAGGTGAAGTCAATGGACAGTGGCAGCAGAGAGCAGTCTAGTGACTGACAGTTCCTCAACAGAAACCAATGCATATAAGTCCCACTCCAACAACCATCCAGCTGCACAGTTCAGATCCAGATTGCAGCTCAGATGAGGAAAACAAAGACATTAATGGATCTATTTGTCTGCATGTGGAGGATTTATAATTTAGAGGAGATGGGAGACGCCTCACAAACCCAAGCTTTGTCCAACACAATTTGAATAAAAAGTACTCAGAAGCACAGTTTTATTTAGGGGTGTAAGAAAATATTGATTTAGTGAAATATCACAATATTTTGTTTGGCGATACTGATATAAAATGCTCCCAAGAGGATATTTAATTAAGTATGAATAAGCAAAAATATTTCTATCTCAACCATACATATGAAACATTACTGGTTAAGACACTTTTATTATTTTCAGGTTTTTTCCCAAAATTTAGTTGTGAAAATCAAAGTTTTGAAAAAATATTTCCTAAATTAATTAAAAAAAAAAACACCATGAATTTGTTTGGTTAAAAGCAACATGAATATGAGATAAAGTTCCAGTGCTTGAATGTTCTGATCATTAAATACATTTATTTTACAATTTTATTGATGTGAAAGGTGCATAAATATTCAGATAAAGTTTTTATAAAGTCTTAATAAAAAAATAAATAAAAAGTGAGATATTACCGCTGGTACTGCCCTGTGATATACTGTGATATGTATCATATTGTGAGAAGTGCATCGCGATACGTATCATATCGCCAGTCTATTGATAATACAAAGCATTAATTTTAATCTTTTTTCATTTTACATATTTCCTCCATCAAGAAAAAAAAAACCAGAAGAACATGTTAAAGGATGATCTCTATGCACAAAATCATTGATTTGAACATAAATGATCACATCATCTTGACCAGTATTTTAACCACTTTTGACCTAATTTCTGTTTCTGTTTTCCCCGTTGTCCACATTACAACTGTCTCCAACCAAAGAGAAGAAGAAATCTCTCACAAGTGGAAGAGGCTCCAAAAACTTCTCCTTGTCATCGGAGCGATATATAATCAACCAGATCCACAACTCTCAGAACGGCGGCGTGAACGGGTACCAGCGCCACGGTTTGGATGAACCTGAGTCTCAGCAGAGTCCCACGCCCATGGAGACGTATCAGAAAGACACTGAGCTTCCATCCTGCATCATACCGCACGAGGATGACATCGAGAAGTCATTCCGCGTGAATCAAGACGGCAGCATGACGGTGGAGATGAAGGTCCATCTGACCATCAAGGAGGAGGAGATGCTCCACTGGACCACCACGGTCAGCCGCTCCAGCCTTAGCAGGAGGAAAGTTTGTGCCTCGGCCTCGGAGTCGGGCAACAATTCTCCTGACTCCAACCACACTGTTGCCAAAGACTCCTCAAATATTCAAGAGGATGAAACCAAAGAGGAGAACCACCGTGATGGAGCGGGAAGAGGCGTGGGCTCCACCGGCGACACTCCGGCAGCTCTGGGGAGAGCTAAAGCCGGCTTCAAGCGGACGCCCACACCCGGTCCTCGACGGGTCAATAAGAAGGCCTCCGTGGAGAGCGTGAAGATGGTTACAGAGAAAGGCTTTCAGGAGAGCATGATGGGACATTATTCCTACGTGGAGAGGACCGCGGACGGAGAGACGACGGAGGGCTACTGCGTCGTCAGACACAGCAGCAGCAGCAGCACCAAACCCATCCCCAAACCGCGGAAAACCGCCTCTGCAGGAGGGAGGAAGCCCCCCTCCTCCGTCAGGTCATCCACGGGATCTGAGGTCCTCCGGGACCCCAACGGCGGGATGGAGGTCACGGAAACGGTGATGCACATCTACGAAACTCAAGGCTGCTATGACAACTACTTGGCGAACGAGGAGTACAGCGCAGATGGAGCTTCTGAAGGCAAGCCCTCCCCAGACTCAAGACCTCTCTCCTCAAACAACGACTGTGACATAGATTGCAACTGGCAGCCACCCACCGGTGACTCACTGGTGAGGCAGAAAGAGGAGATGCTGTCACTGTCATCCGAGCCAGAATGTCCGACACATCCGCTTACAAACAATGCGGAGATCCGAGCAGAAGTTCTCCAGGAAAACCCGCCCAAAACCACCAAGAAGAAAACAATCGGAAGCTCGGCTTCAACAAGCAGCGCGGACAAAAAACGAATCAGTCCCTCAAAGCGCAGCAAGGACTCCTCTCCAGACAAGCTCAGCAGTGACGCCAGCGCTGGAAGGAAGAGCCTGAACTCCATGGAGAGTCTGAGGAATAAAGCAGCAGAAAAGCCCCCGTCTACCAAATCCGTCCAGCCAAAGCCCCCCGCTAAAGGATCGACCTCAGCAAGCCCCGGGTACCTCCGAAGAAGCTCCTCAAAGAGTCAGAGCACAAACAAACCACCGACTAAGGAGAACGGCCACAACATAGACACGCCCACCGCGAGGCCGCAGATGAAGAAGAACATGTCAGACATTTTACAGACCAAAAAGTCTTCTTCAGGCAAAAAGTCCCTCAGCAAACCAAAATCAATGATCGAATATAAACTGTCTGCACCGAAATCCTCCTCACAGCTGAGCGAGTGCAGCTCAATGCCTTCTCTGAACCCGTCTCCCTCAGAAATCCACCAGTACGTGGAGAACTGGCTGGAGAACGTCACCCCAGACCAGGTGCCGTGTCCAGACGAAGCTGCCGGAGAAGAAGTCCACACCAAAGTCATCTTCAAGATTGGAGCCGATTCTGAGTCTGACGACACCAACGAGAGCCAGCCTCTGATTCCTGAGTCCATGAAGAAGTCCTCTTCCTGCCTCTCCGTTCCTCTTTCCCATGAAGGACCAGCTCAGCTCCATGGAGAGCAAAGAGCCCTGGGTTTATGCGTGTCAATGCCGAGCATCAGAGCCGAGCCGGTAAACCGGGAGAACCGGCTGAGGTCGCACAAGTCCGCTGAAGTGATCGGTGCAGAGAGCAGCGAGACCTCTTCAGCTCACGTTCTGAACCCCAAAGAGAAGATCAAACCCGTCCTCCGACAGCTCTGCTCATCCATCCAGTGCATCAGAAGAGCGTCCACCGGCAACTCCACGCCAGCTCTGCAGACTTCCAGCAGCACTCCCAACTTCTCCACACAGGTGGCGTCGGTGTTCGGCTCGTCGTGCAAGGCCTTCCTTTCCTTCCTGTCAGTGATGACGCTCAGAGAGAACCTAACAGCCGACAGCAAGCCGTCTGACGGCGCCTCGGAGGCCCTGCTGATGCTGGAGTCCCTGCAGCACATTTCCAACATCCAAGACGAAGAAGAGCAGAGGGCCAGTCTGACGGATCTGCAGAGCAGAGCGTCTTCCCACTTCAGGGAGCGCTGGAAGGACTTCCAGATCCTGAGGGAGAGGCTGGAAAGCGAACCACTTTCCCCCAAAGTCTCAGAGACGGAGTTTGCTCTGGACGTCGTCTCTGAGGGCGGGGACATCTTCGAGGACCAGCACGTGGGCCTCGACGAGCTGATGGAGGAGATGAACATGCCAGAGGACCTCAGAGAGCAGATATCTTCAACCATTAAAAGCTTTTATCCAGCTGAGGAAAGCACCTACGTGGAAACGGTGAAGAACCAGTCGGACTCGGAGGAAGACGTGGAGACGTTCGTCAGAGAAAGCAAAGAGGAAACTAAACCTTTACCGGAAGTTTCTGAGGAGACGACGAAGGAGAACGCTGAACACAAGGAGGAGTCGGAGGCAGAAAACCAGCCATCTGAATCTGAAGACAAAGAAAAGGTGGAAAACGAAGGTTGTGGATCCGAGGAAGACATACAGAAAGAGGAATGGGAGGGGCGGGAAGATGAAGAAGAGGAGGAAAAGAATACAGGAGGAAGGAATGATCAGCAGGTTGATCAAAGCATAGCATCAGCTGAGAAACTGGAGGAGGAGCCAGGGGAGATGGGGGAGGAGTTTGAGGAAGAGGTTAACGTAGGGACAGATAAGGAAATAGCAAATAAGGAAACAGGAAATTCAGATGAAAATGAGGACACAGATGAGAGAGAGGGCGCTGTGGAGACAGCTGAGGAGGAGGAAGGAAACAGCGAGGAAGAGGATCACGAAGATGTGGAAGCAGAGGAAGTAAGATGTGTAACTGTTCAAGGAGAAGAGGAGGAAGAGGAGGAGAAAGGTGAGGAAGAGAATCATGAAGATGTGCAAGAGGAGGAGGCAGGATGTGCAACTGATCAGGGAGAAGAGGAGGAAGAGGAAGAAGAGGAGGAGAATAGTGAGGAAGATTATCATAGAGATGTGATAGATGAGGAGGCAGGATGTGCAACTGATCAAGGAGAAGAGGAGGAAGAGGAAGCGGGAGAAGAAAACAGTGAAGAAGAGGATCATAGAGATGTGATAGATGAGGAGACCGGATGTGCAACTGTTCAGGGAGAAGAGGAGGAAGAGGAGGAGAACAGTGAGAAAGATGATTGTGAAGATGTTCAAGATGAGAAGGATGGACTTGCAACTGATCAGGGAGAAGAGGAGGAAGAGGAGGAAAACAGTGAGGAAGAGGATCATGAAGATGTACATAAGGAGGAAGTAGGATGTGGAACTGATCAAGGAGAAGAGGAGGAAGACGAGGCCGGAGAGGAGAACAATGAGCAAGACAATCCTAAATATGTGCCAGATGAGGGAGTAGGATCTGCAACTGTCCAGGGAAAAGAAGAGGAAGAGGAGAAAAACAGTGTTGAGGATATAGATGAAGAGATAGAAGCAGGTGTAGTTGAAAGGTTTGAGGAAGAAGGCGAGACTCTGGAGATGAATGAAGAGAAGGAAGAAGAAGAGGAGGAACAGTTCTCAGAGGGAGTTAGTGAGGAAGAACAAGAGAACAAGGAGAGGGAAGAAAGAAAATGGAGTGAAAAAGAATCGGAAGAAGAAAAAGATAAAGATGAAGGAAGCGTGGAAGCAGTAGAAGAGGAAGAAAGGATTGATGATCTGGAGGGAGAAGACGATGCCACCTCAGAGAAGAACGAAGATGAAGACGAGAGAAACGGCGATGCACAAAATTTGAATCAACTGGACGAACAACCGACCGAGCAAACGAAGGCCTCAAGCCTGAAGGAAAGCAGAAGCAACGCTGAAGAAGAAGAAAATGTGGAATCTCCAACCAAACTTTCCTCTGAAGGTCCGTGTGAGGATGACAAAGGTGGAGACTCTTTTCACGAGACAGACGAAGGAGAAGAGGAGAAAAGAAGCAGCAGTTCCTCACATCCAGTTGAGATCTCCCAGGATCTCCTGGACTTTGTGAACCACGCCCTCCGCTCTTCTTCTCTCAGATTCACGTCTGACTCTCAGGGGAACATCCGGATCGAGCCCGAGAATGCTCGGGTCGTACAGACGAGCACAAGGACAAAAGAGGGCTCGTACGGTCTGAAATGCCTCCCCAGCCCCATCACCTCTGACCTGTCCGACTACAGACCAGAGACGTCCGAGAGCGGCGGGTACAAGAGTCAGGGCTCGGTGGAAGTGAGCTCAGAGAGCGGAGAAGAACCACCAAAGAAGTCTTCACCGCTCTGCTCACATTCAGGAACAAACGTGGAGCAGAGCGGGACAAAACTGTCCGTCCCCAGCAGCTCAGAGGCCTTCAACAGTCCTTCCTTAAGAAGCTTGTCTTCTGCTGGAGACTCCAAAGCCTTGAGAGAAGATCTCTCTTACTTCAGCGCTGCCAGCTCACTGAAGGAAGACCCCGACGTCCAAAACCCTCCAGCTGGTGGTTCCAGCCCCGACAGAGAGTCATCCGACGGGGTTCTGATCGATCGGGGCAGGTGGCTCCTGAAGGAGAACCACCTGATCAGAAAATCCCCCCCACTCTCCATGGGAATGTACGGGAATCTGGACAGCTCGTCCGTGGACACGGGTCAGGACAACACCAGCGAGGACTCGCCGCCCCACTCCAAACCCCAGCACAGCCCGCTGGCGGCCATCTCCTCCTCCGATCTGGAGGAGATGGCCAAGCCAGGCGCCTTACGGTGCAAGTACTTCAACATGCCCCACGGGAGTGACTCTGACCCCTTCCTGGACGATGCCAGCATCCGCAGCGGGAAGCTGGATGCCGCCGTGGTAAAAGGGCGGGGCTTCAGGGTGTCGCCGACCGTCGACACCTCCAAAACCTGGGCCAACAGGAACGGCAGCCTGTCCTCTTTTGCCTCAGTGGAGTTCAAAATCCCTGATGGGAAGGTGCATCCAGAGGAGGCCGCAGCCGTCACGCAGCCAAGAGCGACATCTAGTGGTGAGCAGGGAGCCCTGCGGCCCCAAGACTCGGTGGACTCGCTGCACCTGCGGTGCGGCCAGTACTG
>NC_050528.1:3051788-3071175 GCF_002922805.2 Oryzias melastigma
GGCCGCAGATGGCCCGCGGGCCGCGAGTTTGAGACCCCTGCTCTAGATCAACATGAACCTCATAGATGTGTGTGGGGACTGAGGAGGAGCGGTGCCTCATCTTTAAAGGGAAATTTTACTAAAAACAGTGAATAATATTTTTATAACACTTTAAACATGAATTTTTATGTCAAACGTTCTTTTTTCACCAGAGATTATGTGTTTCTGCTTTGTGTCGATGCTTCCTACATGCAAAGAAAAGTCGCTGAGTCACACTTGTGTTATCAGATGCTTCTGATGGTCGCTTAGCAGAGAAAGTGCACCAACAAACATGAAAAAAACTCCATCTTTCTGTTCCACATCCTTCCATACGCTGCTATGAACAGATTTAAGGAGGCTGTTCTTCTTTCTATCTGCCAAAATAACCATTTTGCACTTTAAAAAGCAGAATTTCTAAATCAAACATCAGTAAATCCTACGTTAATCGTCACGATTTCCTGCAGAATGACACGTTTTCCCTCCTCTTTTGAGCTCAGATCTCCTCCAAACTCCATATTTGGAGATCGGCCTCAGACGTCGCTGCACTTTGGTGACATTTGACTTTTTTAAAGTTATTAAGTGAGTGAAGCATGAGAAATCCGAGTCAGCCTTGGACTCATAATACGCAGCTTGTTCCTGGAGCTTTGAGGCCACAGCGAATTAAATGAGTTCTTTGAATTTTTGAAATAAATAAAAACGATAGACCTAATCATTTTTCTCCATTTAGACGGAAAATAGTTGCTTTTATAATTCCTTAAACTCCCACATTCTGCATTTTTACACTGATAACTTTTTACTGTTTCAGTCACAAAAACAAAGTGAAAAATGTTTCAATTAATAAATATGGAAGACTCCCTCAAATGGTCATAAAACAGGACAGCTCTTTTAAGCCGTTAACTTGGAATTTTCTGTTCAAAGAACGATCAGCACGGCTCTGATAAATGACTCTTTAGAAATAAAAGTTTCACTCCTCAAATTCTTTGTCATTTTTTGCAGATTGAGATGTTTTAGAGGATTTTTACTCATGCAGTTCAAGTTAGGCCAACAAACTCACAAGAATCAATGAACTCTTGCATGGAATAAAATCCCCAAACTCCCTCTGACTCTCATGATCTCCAGAGTTCTGCTGGTTTTCACGAATCCTTTCCCGCCTGCTGCTGATTACCTGGATCAGGTGTGTTTTGCCAATAAAAAGCAGGAAATGTGGAGATGGTGGTAAAGGAGTCGGACACTCTGACTGAAGGTTGGTCCTCTGTGAGGTTTGCTCGTGTCCGGAGAAGAATTTATGTCTCATTTGTCAAATGTAAAAACTGTAAATGTTGTTTATGTAAAACAAAACTCAGTTATTTCTTAATCATTTTCCATATTACTCTTATGTCCGGGTCAATAAAGTTGTTTTTTAATCCTGTTGTTGATCTAGTCTTTTCTAATCTGGTCTCATCCTTATCCAGGTGAAATCATTCCAATAGATTCCATTTGATTCTAATCCTGTCTATGTGTTAAAGCTCTATAATTAAGAGAATATTTTCCTTTTTAACATGAAGGAAAACAAACACTTCAGTACTTTTTTTAATTAAGATAAAGAAAAACGATTTCAAACATAATCATTTCACATTCTTACTGTTTTTATCATCCGAGGATTGTGGTAAAATGAAAAAGAATTTAATCTTGATCTGAATTTTCCTGCTTTGATTTCGTTCTCGTTTAGATGACTGTAACTCTCCTTTGACCTGTTCTATCAAACGTTCTCCAAACCGTCTCCAAGTCTGCAGGAAAGTTTTACAGGAACCACATCCCTCCTCTGTCTTTACGTTGGTCATCTGTTCAATTTCAGGGTGATTTTAGTGTTTAAAGCTCATCTCTGACCCTTAACCCTGAACTCTTGACGTCTTCCAACCACCATCAACATCTCTCCAGGATTCTAAAAACCCGATTTAAGACCGGAGGAGATCTCTCCTTCATTCCAGCTGTCGCTCTCGTCTCTGGAACATCCTTCGTTGTTGTTGTGTCAGATTGACTGTTGAGGGTTTGAAATCACGTTTTTATTCAGGAGAGCTTTCAGTTGATTTTAGTTCTTGTTTTATTTGTTTTAAGGTTTATTTTGACTTTCAGTTTACAGTTTATTTGGATTTTACTCACTCTGGGATTTGGTTTGATCTTATGCCGTCTTTTGTAAAGCACTTTGAGATTACTCGAATCTATTCTATTCTATTCTATTCTATTCTATTCTATTCTATTCTATTCTATTCTATTCTATTCTATCATTTTCATATCTATTCTATTCTATTCTATTCTATTCTATTCTATTATGCTCTGTTTTGTTCTATTTTGCCCTGTTCAATTATATTCTATTCTGTTCTTTTCTAACTTATTCTATTCTACTCTATTTTACTCAATTATATTCTGTTCCCACCCAATCTATGTACCCTGTTCTATCCCATTCTTTTATTTTAATGTCTATTATATTCTAATATACTCTGTTCTGTACTTTTCTACTCTATTCTAAACTATTCTATTCTATTCTACTCTAAACTGTTCTAATCTACTCAAGCCTGTTATATTCCATCCTATTCTATTTTACTCTGTTCTCTTCAATTCTATTCTTTTCTTCCCATTCTATTCTATTCTATTCTATTATATTCTACTCTATTTAGTTCTATTCTGTTTAGTTATCATTCGATTCTATTATACTGTATTCTGTTCTGTTTAGTTCAGTTCTGTTCTGTTCTAAACTACTCTATTCTATTCTTCTCTATTCTAGTCTATTTTACTCTATTATAGTCTGTTCATACCTAATCTATTTTACTCTGTTCTGTTAGTCTCAATTCCATTCAATTCTATTCTGTTCTATTCTATTCTATTCTATTCTATTCTATTCTATTCTGTTCTGTTCTGTTCTATTCTACTCTTAAAGTAAACAAATACCACATTTTAAACATGCTATTTCAATGATTTTTTTACAAACCCAAACAGCTGACAGGTCGTCATTCTCTGTACGTCTGATTTTTAGGATCTGGACTGACTCTCTCTCTCTCTTCAAAACTGTATTTTTACCACATTGATCAAGAACCATCAGAACTACGGCTGATGTCACGAAAAAATACCGTCTCTAATGAATCCCACATTTTCACAAAGGGTCCAGTAAAAATGTGGTTCTGCCTCCCAGTTCCTGACCCAGCAGAGAGACAGAGAAGCCGGAGGACAAAGACAGAGACGGAGGTATTCAGGGAAGTGACCCGGCTGGAGGGTTCTGTGGTCTCCATGGAGATCCTTTAATCCTGTTTTCACCAGGACTGACAGGCTGGAAACTTCAGTCCCTAAAATGAGGATGTGAGCTCGTTATCACTAACAGAGAAGAAACTCTGCTTTGAAATGACGGAAGTTCAGATCAAACATTGATGAATAATACTTTTAACAGGTCTGAATTCAAATAAAAAAGTTAAAAACAGTGCTACGAGGAAAATGTCATCAGTGTGGTCTTGGAAGAGATTGACAAGATGTTCGGGACGTCCTCCAACGTGTCCCAACAGGAGCGACTCCAGCAGTAGTGACTCCAAAAGGGATCCAGTGGTTCTGGTGATGGATGGATGCTGAATTAAAGAGTTTATTTAAGATTATTAAATGTAAAAAAAAAAAAACACTAATAGACGTCTAAAAATATCCAGAATAAAGTAGTTTGGGATCTCCAGGAAATGTCTACAACACGTGTCAAAGTCACGGCCCGGGGGCCGGATCCGGCCCTCCAGGTAATTCTATCCGGCCCTCCAGATCATTTTATTTTATTGTTATTAATGACCCAATGTTATCTTGCGCTTATTTCTAACTTGTATAATTTTGACCAAATATGTTTTTATGGAGAGTAAAATATTGAAAGTTATTTAAGGTTTAAGTTGATTTATTCTGGAATAATATTCCCGCCTTTTTATTATTCATAATTATGTCAAAAAGTTACAGTTTTAAAAATTGTCGTTCTGCAACTTTTTGGACTATTTTGACATTTACTAAGATTTTTTTAGGCTATTTTGAAGTTGAGCTAATATTTCAGCTACATGCTAGCTGTTTTGGCTAACCTAAGGTTTTCTTTGTTTTTATTTTTAGGCTAATTTGGCATTTAGCTAATATTTCAGCTATCAATTTCAGCATCTTCAGTGGACAGCATTCACACTAGCATTATCACAGGTAATGGTATTAATCTAGTTCATATTTATGATAAAAAGTTATGGTTTTAAAGTTTGAAAAATGTAGTTTTAGAGTGTTCTATGAATGTTTATCCTGTTCGACCTGTGACATAAGGTGAGTTTTGGATTTTGACCCCCCGTGTGATTACGTTTCACCCCCCCCGATCTACTATATTATTTATCTAATAAACATCTTGTGTCCATTGGAATAAAAGCACAAAATCTACTAAATCAACTCAAAGACATTTCAGCACATTTTCAATCAATCAAATAACAGCAAACTTTCAGTTTTTTTGTTTTACAAGGCCATCTTTAGTCTCCATTTTTACTTCAATAAACAATATTTGCTGGGATCGCCATGGCTACAGGCGGCACGAGTTGGTGATTCACCATCATGGGAGAAGAAACAAAGACTTCTTTTTGTGCAGTCTGCAGTTTTCAAGTGAAGGAGACACCCAGAAACCGACGGTTCTGCTCTCAGTCGCGCTTCACGCTGATTCTGACTGATGTGGTCTCTGGATTCTAGATTCTGTTAACTTCTCTCAAACACTGAAGCCTCATAACCAGATTCTAACCACAACTGAAAAAGTAAAACGCTGAAATCCAGATTTAGCCAAAACGGACAAACCAGCTGCAGACAACAAGTCCGTCGGCTGACTGCATCCTGTCGCTGGAGTTAGGTGATAGATCAGCACAACCCAATCCCTGCTCTGTCTGTGACAATCCGTCTGTCCACCCTGACAGAGCCGACCCATAATGGGCTCAGGAGCAGGAATTTCCATGCTGGCAGAGAGCTTTCCTTTGGATTTCACCAGCTTGTTTATAACCGGACCACAATGTTGACCCAGTCGGGGGTCCTGGATCGGAGAGCTTCAGATTCTTTTAAATCCGGCCAACACAGAAAGCCCATATGATAATTCCTCCACCGCCGTGCTTGGGAGGTTAACCCTTTAAGACCGGAGCTCCAGTGTTTGTGTTCTTTGGTTTACTGTAACTTTTCAACCGTTAACACGAGAATTCCGGCAGATTCTGAGGGAGAAAAGCGGATCGATTTGGACTTTTGTTGTTACGTTTTTTTTAGCTGTTTTTTTAGTTTAGCTCATATTTCAGCTGCATGCTAGCTGTTTTGGCTAAATTCAGTTTTTTTTTTTTTTTTAACCTTTTTTTAGCATTCAGCTAATATTTTAGCTGGCCTTCAGCTTCAGCATTTTCAGTTATTAACTTCAACGTTTTCAGCTTTCAGCTTCAGCGTTTTTAGCTATCGATTTCAGCATTTTCAGCTATTAGCACTAGCATCCTCAGTGGCCAAATTCAGCTTACATCATTCACACTAGTATTATCAGAGATAATGCTATATATATCATAACTATGTTAAAAAGTTATGGTTTTAAAGTTTAAAAAATATAGTTTTAGAGTGTTCTAAAGTGTGGTGATAATGAACAAACATCTGTTGTTTCTATTCTATGAAACAAAATGACCCAGAGACACCAAAGAGGCTCGGTTTGAGGGTTTTGCTGACTCAGCATTGCTGCATGTTTTCCTATTAAATCTGTGAAATTCAGCAGCAATAAAGCAGCAAACGCCGTAGGGAGAGAGGTGGGACGAGGCGGGAAAAGCTTTGGGACAAGAGGACTATGACTTGTTCTTGTCATGTTTGAAACGAAGTCACAGTGGGTCTTTGAAGTCATGGGGTTGCTGGAGCCTGTCCCAGCTGTTGGGTGAAGGCGGGGTACACCCTGGACAGGTTACCATGGCACATAAACTCACACACTTTAGGACTGTGGGAGGAACCCGGATGGAACATGTAATTGCTCCACACAGAAAGGTCCCAGCTGGGATTGGAACCGCTACCTTGTCGCCGTGCAGCCCCGATCAAAAACCTGCATTCTTCAGTCACTCAGGTTCTCTCCAGATGTCATCAGTGGAATACTGCAAACATGATGGAGTTTTTACTGTCCTCACTCTGGAAGATATTTCAAAAACGTGTGACACATTTGCACAAGACCACCTCATGCGCTGATAAACCCCTTTAGCATGGTTGGGGTGGGGGCTGAGTCTCATGACTCATTAAAAAGGAGCAAAGGCTCCAAGGATGAACAAAACAAATAAAAAACTGGAGAACCAGCAAAGTTAAAGCATGAAAAAGATCAAATTTGATTCAGAAGAGTCACTTGGTTTGTGGATAAGTACGATTATTTTCAGTAATCAACCAAATTCAGTGTGAAAGAATCAGATAAACACAAATTCTTCTTTTTCTTGGATAAGAAGAGACTCTAATGCACATGTGTCAAAGTTAAGGCCCCGGGGCCGGATCTGGCCCTCCAGATCATTTTATTTTATTGATATTAATGATCCGCTGTTATCTTGCGGTCATTTCTAACTTTTATAATTTTTATAAAATATGTATTTTATGGAGAGTAAAATATTGAAAGTTATTTAAGGTTTAAGTTGATTTATTCTGAAATAATATTCCTGCCTTTTTATTATTCAGAATTATGTTAAAAAGTTACAGTTTTAAGGTTTTGAAAATTGGCATTCTGCTAGCTTTTTGGAATATTTTGGCATTTACTAATATTTTTAGGCTATTTAGAAGTTTAGCTAATATTTCAGCTACATGCTAGCTGTTTTGGCTAATTTAGGCATTTTATTTTTAATGTTTTGTTTAGGATATCTTTAAGATTAGCTACTATTTCGGCTACATATGCTAGCTATTTTGGCTAATTTAGGCTTTTTAAAAGTTTTTTAGGCTGTTTTGTAGTTAGGATAATGTTTTAGCTACATGCTAGCTGTTTAGGCTCATATAGGCTTTTATCAGTATTTTAGGATATTTTGAAGTTGAGCCTGTCAAGCAGGGAGGAACTGGGTCGCATTTTTAGAGTCTTTGGTATGAGTCGGCCTGGATTTGAACCCACAACCTTCCAATCTCAGGGCGGACACTCTTACACAAGGCCACTGAGCTGGTGAAACTACCTGTTTTGGCTAATCTAAGGGTTTTTTTTAGGCTAATTTGGCATTAAAATAAAATTCTATCTGGCTATTAATTAACTTCAGCGTTTTCAGCTTCAGCGTTTTCAGCTATCATTTTCAGCATCTTCAGCGGCCAAATTCCTCTTACAGCGTTCACACTAGCATTATTGCAGGTGTCTAGTTCCTAGTTATGTTAAAAAGTTAGTTTTAAAGTTGTAAAAATGTAGTTTTAGAGTTTTTAATAAATGTTCATCCTGTTGTGATCTAAGGAGTGTTTTGGATTTTTCCCCTCTGTGATTGAGTTTGACATTCCTGCTGTAAACAGAGGAGGAGCTCCAGCATCGGAGCCTCCACGCGTCACTCAAACCCCGCTGCTGCATTTGCATAAGGAGGAGACTATAAGCGGGTGGTTGTGCAGGAACCGCCCATCCAGGCGCAGTCCGGACGCAGCTGAGGACGCACCGAAGGCGCGCAGCATCACCCGGAGCCGAAGATGTCCTACAGATCCACCCCCCAGTCTTCCTACAAGAAGATGTTTGGGGGGGAACGAGCCGCGGCCAGGAGCAGCTACTCCAGCCGCCACTTCTCCAGCCCGGTTCGGTCCACTCGGGTCTCCTTCGGGCTCTCCTCCGCGCCCCTTTACGCATCAAAGACGCAGCGGCTCCGGAGCAGCGCGGCCATGCCGCGGCTGGCCTCCGAGAGTCTGGACTTCTCCCTGTCCGACGCCATCAACAGCGAGTTCCTGACGAACCGGACCAACGAGAAGGCCCAGATGCAGTCCCTCAACGACCGCTTCGCCAGCTACATCGAGAAGGTGCGCTTCCTGGAGCAGCAGAACAAGATCCTGCTGGCGGAGCTGGAGCAGCTGCGGGGCAAAGGCACGTCCCGCGTGGGAGACCTCTACGAGGACGAGATGCGGGAGCTGCGGCGCCAGGTGGACCAGCTGACCAATGAGAAGGCCCGCGTGGAGGTGCACCGGGACAACCTGGCCGACGACATCGAGAGGCTGAGAGAAAAGTAGGCGTGGCACTCTGGGGTTCCACTTCACCCAAAAAGTGTCTGATCACATGAAATCACATATTTTATTTAACAATTCTGCAAAAAAAGAAAGTTTTTGAGAGAATAAATTAAAAAAATGTCTTTTCTATGACTTTTTCAGGCTGAGAGATGAAATGTCCCAGAGGGAGGAAGCTGAGGCCAACATGCAGAGCTTCAGACAGGTATTATTGATTCAAAAACACAAACCCCGTCTATTTCTTATGTGTTTTACAGCAATACGTTCTAGATCTTAAAGATACATTTGATCCAAACCTTTTAAAGATCTCTAATCTCCGTGGATTTAACTGCAGGTTTTTATTTGCTGCGGATGGATGTGCTCAGCAGCAGATTAGTGCTGAGCCAGTGGAACTGCAGAGTACAGGCTGACCCGGCCAAGTTCTGCTGGTCGTGTTCAGTCGGGCCTGCAGTGAAAGGAGATCTTTTGAGTCTGACCGGTCACAGTGAAAGAGCAGGACTCACAACAGGGTGGATCAGAGGAGCCAGACATGTGACCAGAGCTGTCCCGTCCAGGGATCATCAGACTCTCACTTGTTTTGGTGGGGATTGTCCCGCCGTCACAGGGTGTCATGGTGAATCATGTAAGGTCAAGGCCCGGGGGCCGAATCCGGCCCTCCGGGTAATTCTATCCGGCCCTCCAGATCATTTTATTATCTTATTTCTAACTTGTATAATTTTGACCAAAAATATTTTTATGGAGAGTAAAATATTAAAAGTTATTTAAGGTTTAAGTTGATTTATTCGGGAATAATATTCCTGCCTTTTTATTATTCATAATTATGTTAAAAAGTTACGGTTTTAAAGTTTTAAAAATTGGTATTCTGATAGATTTTTGGATTATTTTGGCATTTACTAAAATTTCTTTTAGATTTGTTTAGCTATTATTTAAGTCACACGCTAGCAATTTTGGCTAATTTGGGCTTTTTCTGTTTTTTTTTATTCCATTTTCTTAAGTTTTAAGGCTGTTTTGTAGTTAGGCTACTATCTACATGCTAGCTGCTTTGCCTTACTTAGTCTTTTTTTCAGTTTTTATTCGTTTTTCGGGGGGAATTTAGATAATATTTAAGCTATATGCTAGCTGTTTTGGCTAACCTAAGGTTTTTTTCTCGATATTTAGATATTTTTTAGTTGGCTATCAACTTTAAGATTTTCAACTATCAGCTTCAGTGTTTTCAGCTATTAGCCTCAGTTTTTTTAGTTATCAATTTCAGCATCTTCAGATATCAGCACTAGCATCTTCAGCAGCCAAATTCAGCTTACAGCATTCACACTAGAATTATCACAGGTAATGCTGTATATCTAGTTCATAATTATGTTAAAAGTTACATTTTTAAAGTTTTTAAAATTTTTCAATAAATGTTTATCCTGTTTGGTCTGCAACCTAAGGTGTGTTTTGAAATTTGGCCCCTTGTGTGATTGACTTTGACACCCTGATATAAATAAGTGAACATAAAAAAGCTTTTAGTTTTTAAAATTTTAAACTTTTTCTTTTTAGTGACAATTCAAGCAGATAAATGTGTGGGTGACTGTATGGATGGCATTCAGACAACAATGCGGCGGCCGCTCCTGCTCAGTCAGGCAGACAGTCAATCTCCCGGCCCGGGGCTTGCTGGGAAAACCCTGCTGAATAGCCCACTTTGTTTGTGGCATTAGCGCGGCGCGCAAAGCTGCTCCATTTGCTGATACGTCAATTACAAGCCTGCCAGCTCTCCAACAAACCTGCAAGCTGCTGCTGCAAAGGCGTGTGAGTTAAGAGAAAAAAGAACCGGAACTGATTTAAAGAAAAAAATTAAAACTTTTAATAACTGAATTAATTTTCTAGTCTAATGAAGCGTGGAGAGTTTTAGTTTGAGAATGGAGTCAGCTAATAAAAAATGAGATTAGGGAGCTGTGCTGAATGCTTGGGGGTTTGGGATGTTCTGAACAAAAGATATTTTAGAAAAGTCCCAGTGAATTGCCCCCTTGTCCGTCCTAAAATAAAGGTATGCAGGCACACAAAGGCCACTTCAGGTTCCCATTCATTCACACAAATCTGCTGGTTTGCTGCCATAAACTGGCTCCTCATGTGGTCAGAGTGCAGCAAGTGAAGAGCCGCCATTTTTTGACGATATAATCCTAGAGAACCCAGGCAGTCAGATTTGGCCTATGGTTATTTTATTTTATTAATTTTTTGGTCATCTTAGGCCGCCATCTTGAATTTTCCATTTTAAAAAACAAGCCCTTTAGTACTCTCTACAAATGTAAGGACTTTCATTGATGTAATAACTAATCAAGCATCATTTAGGAGCTAACTGAGAAAAAATGTTGGCGTTAAGGTTTGAATTTTTTGATTGTATTTTCGGAACAAGCTCGCCAAAGTTTCCCCGTTGGTCGCGCAATTTTTACCAAAATATTGTGAACATTTAAAGGGCCTATAGCATGCTTTTCTTAAATCTTTCAGGGTAAACTATATCTACATGAATACTGTATGATCATATATCACCTTTGGTACACGAAAGAACAAATTATTTATGAAATGTGAGTTCTTTTCTTGAGTCTTTTTCCTACCACGATGACTTGATCTCTGAGGCTCCGCCTTTAGCTCCTTGTGGGTACCGCCTATTTAATGATGTCATCTGAGCCCCGGCCTCAGCATTGTGTCTGCATTTCACCCACAAAAACAATCAACATCAGAACTTTTGCAAAGATGGATGTGCACAACACATATCTGCCTTTAGTAGCTGAGCAACTAGCTGAGCGGCATAGCTAGCGAGTAAGAAATGATGTTATAAAGTATAAACATATACAGATGAACACCCTGGAAATGTGGGCGTAGTTAACAAAAAAAACTCCAGTTGCCAAGGAAATCCAAAAATGTACTTTTGCCGATGCTTCTAAAAAGTACAATGACCTGTTCGTCACCCCCAGGTGACCAAAACAGGAAATGGTTGCTATGGAGATTAACCAACTAAAAAGCTGGCATTTTGAAAAAGTTAAGAATTTTTGACGCTCAAACTAGCCAGAAGGGGAGGAGTCAGTGAGGCTTTTTAAGGTGACACAGCTCATGCGTACATGTCGTGGTGTGGACAGCTCATGTCTGGTGGAGATGTTGTATCAGCACCAGTACCACCAAATTGTATTGACTGCTACTCAGACTATTCAGACTGCTGACTGAAAGTTGATGATGCTAAATGCAGCGCTCACACTTGTAGCTTCATTAGTATAATTAGCCTCTTTAGAAATGTGTTTTGCTGACATAGCTGATTACGCAATGCTAGCACTTTTAGCCACAATAGCATAGCAAGCTTAATTAGCATCTTCAGCAATGCGTTTTCTCTGAGATATTTGATGATGCTAAATTCAGTGCTTGCACATTTATCCACACTAGCATAATTTGCATCTTTAGCAATGTGTTTTTCTGAGACGATTGATGATGCTGGACTCAATATTAGCATGTTTAATAATCAATCAATCAATCAATCAAGATACTTTATTAATGCCCTGGGGGGAAATTCATAATGTTATCATAATTAGTATTTTTATGCAAAGTGAGTTTTGGTTGCTAACCCAGAGAGAGCTAATAAAAAGGGAATGCTAGGGCAGGAGTGGTGCGCGCTGTACAACACCGCTTTGGAATTTTTATTTCGTTCTGTTCGCGGCTGCTACCCAAAATAATAATAAAAAAGTCAAATTAACTGAAAAAACCCAGAAGAAAAATTGTGTTGGGCTCCCCAGGGCTAAGAAAAAATAAGTTATTTCTACTTTTATGTTGTATCTCAAAAATGACCGATCTCAGGTGTCAAGAAATACATAAAACCATTCTTTATGTCGTTTAACTTTGGTTAGTTAATTTATCATGATGATGAATGTATTAGCAGCAGCTGCAGGGACACGTGTGACCACAGGTAATTTAGATGATTTTTTTGGATGTGACCTTGCCTGCCAACACAACCCACACCTGAGGCACACTCCTGTGTTTGTCAGGCCTCCACACAGCATGTGCATCTGAATATGTCAGCAAAAGCTTGATGCATAATTCATGTCACCTTCACAAGTCACCATATTAAGAGTCGATGTCATGGTGCAGGATGTGGACAGTGCTGCCCTCGCTCGACTGGACCTGGAGCGGAAGATTGAGTCGCTTCAGGAGGAGATCAACTTCCTGAAGAAGCTGCATGATGAGGTCAGCATCAGCGTGTGTCCAGGCGGCGTCGGGTTGCTGCAGAAACTCTGTGTTTGCACCTCAAAATTTCATAGGGATGCACAAAAAAACTGCTGAACAAGATGAATTTGTTCTGCAGATGACAGAAAAAGTGCAGAAATAGGAGTTTGATTGTAGTTTTTGGAGCCTGACTTGAACATATCTGTTGCAGGAGATGCTGGAGTTTCAGAGTCAGATGCAGCAGCAGCAGCAGCACGTGCAGGTCGACATGGAGGTGGCGAAGCCCGACCTGACTGCAGCTCTGAGGGACGTTCGCCTGCAGTATGAGAACCTGGCCACCAAGAACATCCAGGAGTCCGAGGAATGGTACAAATCCAAGGCAAGGGACAAAATATGATGTATTACACAGAGGAATAGAAACAAACAAAAAGAAAACACACAAGTCCAGACTCCCTCATGGTCTAATTGACTAAGACCAAAGCAATTAACAATTATAGCTGCTGAATGCTGGCTTCAAATCGCACATAAAAGCAGGTATTTACAGGTTTTTGAAAAGTCGCTGGTCATTTCCTGCCCAGTGAGGCCTTTAAATATCGCAAAACAAGTCAAAAATTGAAGTTGATAACAGCGATGTATGGCCCAAAGGCGTGCCCCCGCCTTCGCCGCTCGCTTTTGACCTGGCGTTACTGGCTGAGTATTTCCTTGGCAACATGGGTTTTTGTTGACAATGCCAACATTCTTAATACGGGCTTATGCCATATTGTTTTGTTCAGCAAGATGACAGCTCTTCTGATGCTTTATCTCCATGGCAACCACTTTATTTTTTGGTTGTCTGGAGGACACGTACAAGTTTATGTAATTTTTAGAAGAATTGACAAAAGCAAATTTTGGGATTTCCTTGGCAACGGGAGTTTTTCATGACAATGCCAACATTCTTAATACTAGCATATGTCATATTGTTCAGTTGTTCAATTTTCAAAGTATTTTAATAAAATTGTGCAAGCAACAGGGGAATGTTACTTTTACTAGCTCACTATGTGAACGCCATCAAGGAGTCGTTCACTTTTTACAAAATTCCTTTTTTCAGAGTATGTGGATCCAAATTTTAGAATTTTTGAGTATGTGACGAGGGTCAAATTGTCACTCTGAGGCACCTTATGAAAGAAGAAAACAAGAACCATTGGAATATATTTTAGCTCCCTAATTTTCAATAGGTCGACCAGAATCCCCATCTGCAGGTTTCTAATCTAAATGAATTCTAAACCTCTTTAAAACTCTCTTTAAAGCTCACGGCTTTGGTAATTCACATCATGAACATCGTCACTTTGGCTCATCATTTATGAAAAAGTTGATTTTCTGCTCGTCCTCCGTTTGTCGTGACCAGTTTGCTGACCTCACTGAAGCTGCGGCGCGGAACAACGAAGCTCTGAGGATGGCCAAGCAGGAGGCCAACGACTACAGGCGCCAAGTTCAGGCTCTCACCTGCGAGGTGGACGCTCTGAAAGGAACCGTGAGTGAACTGTTTCAGGCTCAGACTAATGCAGTTCCCACTCCAGCGCTCAAATGTTCTGGTTTTGTTTTTGCCTCCCAGAATGAGTCTTTGGAGCGTCAGCTGAGGGAGATGGAGGAGAATTTCTCCCTGGAGGCTAATGGATACCAGGACACCATCGCCCGCCTGGAGGAGGACATCCACAACATGAAGGATGAGATGGCCCGTCACCTCCGAGAGTACCAGGACCTCCTAAACGTCAAGATGGCTCTAGATATCGAGATCGCCACCTACAGGAAGCTGCTGGAAGGAGAGGAGAGCAGGTGACTGATCCACTATTTGGTTTGTCTAATGAAAATATCAAAGTCAAGGCCCGGGGGCCGAATCCGTAATTCTATCCGGCCCTCCAGAACATTTTATTATCTTACTTATATAATTTTGACAAATATATTTTTATAGAGAGTAAAATATTGAAAGTTATTTAAGGTTTAAGTTAATTTATTCTGGAATAATATTCCTGCGTTTTTATTATTCATAATTCTTTTAAGAAATTGTGGTTTTAAAGTTTTAAAATTGGAATTCTGCTAGCTTTTTGGACTATTTTGGTATTTACTAAGATTTTTAGGCCATTTTGGCGTTTAGCTAATATTTCCGTTTTGGCTAATTTACCCTTTTTTTAAGGTTTTATGCTGTTTTGTAGTTGGGCTAACAATTGCATGCTAGCTGTTTTGGATAATTTAGGCTTTCTACAAGTTTTTTAGGCTATTTTGAAGTTTAGCTAATTTTTCAGCTACATGCTATCTGTTTTGGCTAACTTGAGTTTTATTTATTTTTTTATTTTTTTTATTTTTTTTTTTTAGTTTTTTAGGCTAATCAGGCAATTAGCTTGTATTCTAGCTGGCTATCAGCTTGAGGGTTTTTAGCTATCAACTTTATCTATCAGCATCTTCAGCTGCCACATTCACTCTAGCATTATCAAAGGTAATGCTATATATCTAGCTCATAATAGTGTTTAAAAGTTACAGTTTTACAGTTTAAAAAATGTAATTTTAGAGTGTTCAATAAATGTTTATCCAGTTCGACCCGCGACCTAAAGTTTATTTAGGTTTTGGCCCCCTTCAGCGATTGACTTTGACACCCCTGCCATATGCTAAAATCAAAAATGCCCATTTAGTTCTTGATGAAATGCGTGGCGTGTACGTACTGAAGCATACGCTGCTGTGAGTGTAATCATTTTAAATCTTTTTTTGTGAATCCTTTCTGTGCAGAATCTCCACTCCTCTGCCAAACTTGACTTCTCTAAACCTTAGAGGTGATCATTTACATCATTTTTTCCCCAAAATTTCTTTCATTGGTTAGTATTTTTTAATAATCTTTGACAAATGTTTTCCTCAGATGCAATAGTTGACTCCAGACCCCAACTTGAAACCACAACTACTAAGAAAGTTCTCATCAAGACCATTGAGACCAGAGACGGTCAGGTACAGTCGGCTTCAGGAGACTTTAAATCCGTTAATCTTTCACATCTAATCATTTGTTTCACCTGTTTCAGGTGATCAATGAGTCCACCCAGAACCACGATGACATGGAGTGATGACGCCTCTGCCGAACAGCTGATCCGAGCAATAAGAAGATCCACATTTCACCAGTCAAACCAACAATCACCAGGAGCTTCAGAAGTGCCTTTTACATGTGATGATCCAGTAAGCTTGTTAGTTCCCACAGAGTGTGCTTTGCTTTTTTCTCTGCTGACAGCACTTCGTCATGTTTGTTTAGATTGAGTTACCGGATTGATGACAAACTAAGAATGCTCACTGAGGTCGGTAAAAACATTTATTTGTAACCAAAGTAGTATTTTGATTGAGCATGCACTATGCAGATGAAGTTCACTATTTCCTGAATGCAGCAATAAACTTTGAAGACTGTAACTCTGCATGCTGGGATTTTTTATTTCACTTTAGAGCAACAGTATCAAACTCAATCGCACAAAGGGTCAGAAACACTCCTTAGGTCACGGGCCGAACAGGATAAACAATTATTGAACACTCTAAAACTACATTTTTAAAACTTAAAACCGTAACTTTTTAACATAGTTATGAACTAGATATATAGCATTGCCTGCGATAATGCTAGTGTGAGTTCTGTAAGATGAATTTGGCTGCTGAAGATGCTGAATTTGATAGTTAAAAACACTGAAGTTGATAGCAAAAAAATGCTGAAGCTGATAGCCAGCTAAAATATTAGCTAAATGCTAAATTATCTTAAAAAACAAACAAAAAAAAAAACTCAGGTTAGCTAAAGCAGCTAGCGTGTAGCTGAGAAAATGGCTAAACTTCAAAATATTATAAAAAACTGAGAAAAGTCCAAAATTAGCCAAAACAGCAAGCG
Organism: Oryzias melastigma; assembly: GCF_002922805.2. Lineage (NCBI taxonomy): Eukaryota > Metazoa > Chordata > Actinopteri > Beloniformes > Adrianichthyidae > Oryzias > Oryzias melastigma. The sequence goes on from NC_050528.1 coordinate 3,068,026, forward strand.
TGTAAATATTAGCCTAACTACAAAACAGCAAAAAAATAAATAAATAAATAAAAAGTAAAGCCTACATTCACCAAAATAGCTAGCGTGTTGCTGAAAAAATAGCAGAACTTCAAAATATCATTAACAACTGAAAAAAAGCTTTAATTAGCTCAAACAGCTAGCGTGTAAATATTAGCCTAACTCCAAAACAGCCTGATTAAAACTTGAAAAAAAAGCCAAAACAGCTAGCATGTAGCCGAAATATTAGCTAAACTCCAAAATAGGCTAAAAAATCTTAGTAAATACCAAAATAGTCCAAAAAGCTGCAGAATGGCACTTTTTAAAACTTTAAAACTGTAACTTTTTAACATAATTATGAATAATAAAAAGGCAGGAATATTATTCCAGAATAAATCAACTTAAACCTTAAATAACTTTCAATATTTTATTCTCTATAAAAATATATTTAGTCAAAATTATACAAGTTAGAAATGAGCATAAGATAACATCATTAATAACAATAAAATAAAATGATCTGGAATGCCGGATAGAATTATCTGGAGGGCCAGGGCTGCTAAAGGCAGATATCTGGTATGTGCATCCATCTGTGGAGACGTTTTTATACTGTTTATTTTCGTGGGAGAAACGAAGAAAAAGACTCTAGGATGAACTCATGAAATGGGCGGCAGCCACACGCAGTGGCATTCGGAGCTTCAGGAACTGTGTCATTTTCCTTCGGGGTAAGAAAAGACTCACAAAAAACATCTAATATTTCATAAATAATTTGTTTTTTAGTGTTCTAAAGGTAATATATGATCATCTATGTGGATATAGTTCACTCTGAAAGGCTTAAGAAAATCATGGTATGGCCCCTTTAAGTTAATCAACAAGTTTCTCTTTTTTCTTTTACTCTTTATGGTTGCAATGCTCAACATTTCATGTATAAAAGTCCTAATATTCTGCAGGACACTGTAGGGAATCGAACCCCAACCTGCTAAAGCAGGCGTACCATTACCAGTGTCTTTAGTTTTTGGACCATGCATGAAAGGTGAAGCAAAACTGCTGATCAACTTTGTTTCTATCTGCGGTTCTGCAACGTTTGGCCAACTTTTGTATGTCTGACATCCAGATGCTTTTCTGCAGCAGAAACACAAGATCTTGTTTATTTTTGTATATATTTTGAGAACAGGCCAGTTTCTTGCTCTTCTTTGGGGACAAACAAATAATGACACATTGACTTATTTAATAAAAAAGAAAAAGATCTTCAATGATACGGTGAGCCTGTAAAGCCAGTGTTCATGTATGTACGTCCCTTCATGGAAGTACATGAGATGCAGACATGTAGCACGCATTTTCTATTTTTCAACCCCAATAAGATGCAGCCGCTCCTCTCTATGACCCTCCACGGACCCGGACAACCCAAAAACCTGCAGCACCTGAACGAGTCGACCCCCCTACAGTCCTTACAGATGCAGAAGGTCAGTCATGAAATATAAACAACTAAATTAAACTGGTTATCCCTGCCCTTAGACCCTCCCTCCCGGTAATGAAAAACTCCTAAAAAAACTGATTCAGGAAAAAAGAAGAAACCTTCGGGATGTCCACATAAGAGAGAGATCCTATCCCAGGTCAAGTATGATCCCAAATCCTGCCTTGAGTCACTGTACTTAGAATAGCCTTGTGCTTCAGCCAAGTTTCAGCTTACTGGACTGTGTCTGCGGCCCTCCACCTCCTCCCCGTCTTCAGCATGATACTGATACGTTGGCCGAGGTGGATCCAGAATTCTGCAGGTGTAGCCATTAACTCATTATTAACTCATTCCTTTATTATGCTTGAGCTACACCAGGGGTAATTCAATATCATTTTTTAAAAATAATGAATATTAATCATTCCAGGGCTGCACGGTGGCACAGTGGTTAGCGCTCTCGCCTCACAGCGAGAAGGCCCCGGTTCGAATCCCGGCTGGGACCTTTCTGTGTGGAGTTTGCATGTTCTCCCCGTGCATGCGTGGGTTTTCACCGGGGACTCCGGCTTCCTCCCACTGTCCAAAAACATGCTTCATAGGTTCATTGGTGACTCTAAATTGGTCTGAATGTGGGAGTGAATGTGTGTGTGCTTGAGGCCTTGTGACAGACTGGCGACCTGTCCAGGTGAACCCCGCCTTCGCCCTTCAGTAGCTGGGATAGGCTCTGGCACCCCGCGACCCCGAAAGGGAAGAAGCAGTCAGGAAAATGAATGAATGAACTATTCCTATTTTTGGCACAATCAAAAGCAAAAATATAAAAACAAACTATCTTCTCTCAACATGTGATTTTTTTTACCTTTTATTAGGTAAAAATTAGTAAAAAATAGTAGATGCTGAATTAGCCAAAAAGCTAGCTCGTTGCTGAGTTACCAGCTGAACTCCAAAACCGCCTAAAATACCTCAGAAAAATAAGTTACTCAAAAATGTTAGCCTGTTGCTAAAATAGAAGCTAAACTCTAAATTAGCCTAAAAAATTCAGCAGAGGCCAAATTAGGCACAAAAAAACAAAAATATAAGCTAACTTGTTGCTTAATTACTAGCTAAATTCCAAAATAGCCTAAAATTCCTTAGTAAACTAAATTACAAAAAAAAAAAAAAAACTTACCATTATATCATTTTTCTTCACCCAGAGAGCCACCATGGAGAGATAAAAGAGTCACATGTGGCTCTGGAGCCGCTGGTTGAAGACCTCTGAGGTAGACAAACAAGCAAACAAACAAACAACAGTATTGCCTCACCTGCCTGAACTGAACCGACCTCCACCATGTTATGGTGGTAGTTCACGGAGGGGAGGTTACGTTCCATGTCCCAAAAAAACAACTTCCATGACGGCTGCCAAGGCACCTCCCTTCAGCTGCTGCCCTAACCACCGTGCATCCACTCCTCATCAGCTCTCCTGGAGGTGGTGGGACCAGGAGGGATGGTTCCCATGTCATTTTTTCAGGTTGGACTCGACAGGTCCCCCGTCTGTGAGCCCCAACTCCAGACCTGTCCTGACTGCAATCTGTGCGCTGCAACTGGACTTTGGTCTTTGTGAGTCATTTGGAGATTCTGAACCGCTCTTAGTCTGGCTCGTCACCTAGAAGCCATCGGTAGTAGGACATCATACCACGGGTATTAGCCCTAGACAGATGAGCTTCTAGGAT
>NC_050528.1:3073612-3093201 GCF_002922805.2 Oryzias melastigma
TCAATGTGTGGAGTTCAAAACTACACTAAGGAGAATCTGATTGTCCTGCTGAAATGTATGATATTTTTCTTATTTTTATATAGACAATAATTAAAAAGTTTCTCTAATTTTTTTATGGCCCGCAGCAGCAGTCTACTGACTCCAAGGACCATATTATTTTTGCTTAGAGTGAAAAAATGTAAAAAGGCCTAAAAAGGCCTCAAAGAAAGGGCCTAAGGCCAAACAGACCCGACCAGTGTAGAGAAGACAGAAAATACTCAGTGACACACTCATCCTAACCGCAACATTTTCTTTATTGTTTCTGCTTTGTTTATTATTATTATTATTATTATTATTAAAAATTGCACCCCCGCCACATACTCGGAAAGTCCTGAAAATGGGCGTGGTTAGCAAATAACCTCCGCTGATAAGAAAATCCCCAAATGACTTGCCGATTCTTATGAAAGTAACGTCAATCTGTTTGGTGACCTCAGGCGAACAAAACATAAAATGGTTGCTATGGAGATAAAACCAACAGAAAAGCCGCCACTTTGAAAAAAGTGCTTTTTCAATCTAGTTCTCACATACATCTCACTTCAGCTATACAGAAAGAGAAGAGACAGATTTGGGGATGATAGTGGGGGCTTAGCAAGTGAGCTCGGGTCAAAGGTTGCCGTCGAGGGCGGTGAAGGAGTGTAGGGGCGGGGAGCGAGGGCGGAGTTGGTGCGTGTGGGCAGGCAGCAAGGGAGAGGCCGGGCGGCGAGGGTGAGGCCGGGTGGCGACTGCGGGCCATCCAGCGGGTTGTCAACGTGATGATACTGCAGTGTGGAGCGTGAAGAAATGTCAGTGTGTATCAAATTAAAGTTAAAAAAAACCCAAAACAGTTGTGTTTATCAGGCCATGCGTGCTGCATCCCAGAGTTCCATGATGATTTCCTTCATACTGCAGTTGAGCATTAATGTTTGTGTAAAAAGTCTTTACATTCAAATAGAAAAACACACATTAGCATCAATGTTAGCATAATGCTAACATTTCTTATAAAAGCTTTATTAGGATATGTGTGTGTGTGTGAATCCATACACGGCAAGCAGAAGGAAATTAGATTTAAGGGTCCACTCTGATCATCTTCTGATCTATTTTCTAAGTGTTCCCCGTGTTTTTTTTAATCATGAAGCCAAAATAATAATAATAAAAAAATTAGTTTTCTAGGACATAGTTTCTGCAGAGCAGCAGGAGTTCATCAGAAATTCTCCTCTAAGGGCAGGACTTTTGACGTGGAGGATCTCCGGCCTCACTTCCCGTCTGTCAACACTCTCTCCCGCTAGCTTACAGCCCCTCACACCCCCAACCTTACGTTATCAGCGCAACGACAATGGTGGTTGGTATCGGAGCTATTCAAACGTACAGATTTCAGCTCGGATGAGGAAAATCAAAGACGTTCATGGATCTGTTTGTCTGGAAGAGAGAATGGAGCGGAGCAAGGAGCTTTTATCTCAGCCCAGAGTATTTTCTACGAGCTTTTCAACGTTTTTTCTTTTTTTTGTCTGCTCCTGATTTACAACAATTTCAATAAAGACTCAGAAATGCAATTTTGAGATTACATTTTTTTCCCGTATGTCCTCCATCATTAAAAAAAGTACCACAAAAACACACTTTTTGTTGCTGTGGGTTATAAATTGTAAATACAATTAAAAATGATTAATTAAAGTTTCAAAATGACTGCAGTGTTGAATTTAAACTGTGTCTGACACAAGAAATATGGTTTTAGAAACAAAAGTGATCATGTGCTAATGTATGTATCCAGTTTAAATTGACAAAGTTAAAGCTAATCCTGGTAAATTGTTAGCATTGTATTTGTTTATAAGACGTTAAGGTACTCTAAAAAGTGATTCATAATTTGACTTCCTCAGGTCCGATTTGAGGTGATTTAACATCATCACACCTGCGTGGATTCATCAGGTTTGTTTTTACTGACACTTGTCGGTGAAACGATGTATTACAACATGATCCTGAACAAGAAAAGAAAGCAAAAATAAATAAATAAAAATCAAAAGTTTGAACTCAGCAAAGAAAAAAGCTATATCAGAAAAATCTAATAGAAAAAAAATATAATAGATGTTTAAATCTCGCGATGATTTTACCTAAAGAAAAAAAACCCAATAAACAGCTTCAAATGACTTTTCAACTTTTTACTGTTTTTAAATTAAATGATAAAAGTCTAAAGAACCTGTAAACTTCAGGTGTTAATCTGAATAAAGTACACCGTCATTTTCCCGGGAGATGCGTGTTTGTTGACAGGGCAACTTTCCCCGCGTGACGTGTCAGCTGGAGGAAACACTCACCGGGGGGATCGGGCATGCTTCCCTAAAACACCTCATCCGTTACCCGGTCTGCAGCTCAACTCAGCCGGCGATGACTCCCGGAGGAAACCGGATTTTATAACTTTTTTTTTCCTAACGAGCGGCGCGTTTTTCATGGCGAGCAGAGCCGCGTGCTTCCAACAGGTACAGAGGAACACGACAGGTGAGCTCGGAGGAAGAACCGCTTCCCCCTCAGACTTCAGCTCAGGGTTTCCGGGATGGGCTCGGTCACCTCCGCCTTCTCAAGATCCCGGAACGCCTTGGTGAAAGTGGGCTCCGAGCCCGACAAGCACGACCCGGAGAGGAGCCAGTCCGCTCCGGAGTCGGACCGAACCAGGAAGAGAGGCGCGCGCTTCAGCGCGTCCGGCCAGCCCGCGCGGCAGAGCTCGCGCCAGTCTCTGTCCGAGGTCCTGAGCAGACAGGACTCCGGCAGGCAAAGTTCACGGAGGAAGGTCTCTGAAGGTCAGCAGGGCGGTGAGTCAGATCTGTCTCCTTGGCATTTTAGAGTTTATTTTATTTACCAAAAAAGAAATACATTTTAAAAAGAGTTTTTTGTTTTGTTTATTTTAAGGGCAGGAGTGTCAAACTCAATCACACAAGGGGCCAAAATCCAAAACACACCTTAGGTTACGGGCCAAAGAAAGATAAACATTTATTGAACACTCTAAGACTATATTTTTAAAACTTTAAAACTGTAACTTTTTAACATAATTATGAACTATATAGCATTACCTGCGATAATGCTAGCGTGAATGCTATAAGCTGAATTTGCCCGCTGAAGATGCTGAAATTGATAGCTAAAAACGCTAAAGTTGATAGCCAGTGAAGATATTAGCTAAATGCCTAATTAGCCTAAAAAACAGTTAACAGCTATCATTTAGCTGAAAAAATATAATTCAAAATATCCTTAAAAAATTGAAAAGAGTGTAAATTAGCCAAAACAGTTAGTGTGCGAATAGAAGCCCAACTACAAAACAGCCTAAAAAAACGTAGAAAAAAAGCTAAATTAGCCCAAACTGCTAGCATGTAGCTGGAATATTAGCTAAACTCCAAAACAGCCTAAAAAACGAAGAAATAAAGGTTAAAATAGTCAAAAAAGAAAACGCTAAATCAACCAAAAACAGCTAGCATGTGGCTGAAAAGAAACAGCCAAACTTTAAAGTTGCTTAAAAAAACTGAAAAAAGGCTAAACTAGCCGAAATAGCTAGCATGTAGCTTAAATATGAGCTAAACTCCAAAAAAGCCCTAAAAACGTATAGAAAAAAGGCTAAACTAGCCAAAACAGTTAGCATGCAGCTGAAATATTAACTAAACTCCAAAATAGCCAAAATCAATCTTATTAGATACCAAAATAGTCCAAAAAGCTAGCAGGATGTCAATTTAAAAAAAAACTTTAAAACTGTAACTTTTTACCATATTATGAATAATAAAAAGTCATGAATATTAATCCAGAATAAATCAACTTAAACCTTAAATAACTTTCAATATTTTACTCTCCATAAAAATATATTTTGTCAAAATTATACAAGTTAGAAATGAGAACAAGATAACATCGGGTCATCAATAACAATAACATAAAATGATCTGGAGGGCTGGATAGAATTACCTGGAGGGCCGGATCCGGCCCCCGGGCCTTGACTTTGACACATGTTTTAGAGTATAGTTTATTAAATTATTGTAAAATCTGAGTTTTAAAATGTTCCTTAGAGACAAAATAAATAAGAACATAAGTTGTTTTTTTGATGTTTTTAATGACATGTTAAGTTTATGCAGAACATTTCTCAACACTCAAGTTTAAAAGAAAAAAAAATGTGTTTATTTAAACATTTTGATCCACGTGACCCAAAAAACTGCATATATTTAACATTATGTTTTCACAATATCAGCATCTTTTTTATTTGTACTTTAAATATTTTTATAAGAACAAAAAACTTTTGTTTTTAGATAATTTAGGGTTTTAATTACACAAAATACATTGACTCCTCTATGATTAAACAGTTTTACATGGAGATAAACTGCAAGTGGATTTCCAGTGAGATATTAACCAGTGAGATACATTAGCAAACATGCCGTTGATTTACTCACTGCTGGTTAAATAGATATGTTTTCCCGTTTATTTGAGCTGCCTGCTGGCTGCAGCGGGATTGTTGTGACAGGTTTCTGTTCTCTTTTTTTCTCTAAAGGAGGACAATTGTTCACTTCAGAGGGTTAAGTGAATCTACTCCTGGAAAAAAGCTGCTCTGAATAAATGCTGAGCCCTTTGAAGGCCGGCTTCAATGCAGCATATCTCCACAAGCAAAGCATCTCTTTGATATATGAGACGTCGCTGGGACAGAAATAACCTAAATGAAAATGTTCTCTTATCAATTTTAGGATGGAAACCATTTCCTGACTGAAGCTACAGTTTGTCAAATAGGTGTTAATTTTGAAAAATATATTCCATTGAAGTTTTAAATGAATGCTTACTGAGATAATGTTACTGGCTTTACTGTCTTAGTATTTTTAACACTTTCCTTTTTGTAGACAATTACTCTTGTGTATTTTTTAATCTATTTCAGGAGTATCAAACTCAATCACACGATCGGCCAAAATCCAAAACACTCCTTAGATCGCGGGACGAACAGGAAAAACATTTATTGAACACTCTAAAACTAAATATTTAAAACTTTAAAACTGAAACTTTTTAACATAGTTGTGAACTAGATATACAGTATTACCTGTGATAATGCTAGTGTGAATGCTGTAAGCTGAATTTGGCTGCTGGACATACTAGTGCTGATAGTTGAAGATGCTGAGATTAATAGTTAAAAACGCTGAAGGTGATAGCAGAAATCACTGAAGCTAATAGCTGAAAACACTGTGGCTGATAGAAAAAAAATGCTGAAGCTGATGGCTCAAAATGCTGAAGCTGAAAGCTAAAAACGCTGAAGCTAATAGATGAAAATGCAGAAATTGATAGCTAAACACGCTGAAGCTGATAGCTGAAAACACTGAAACTAACAGCTGAAAGCGCTGAAGCTGATTGCTGAAAATGCTGAAGTTGATAGCTAAAATCACTGAAGCTGATAGGCAGCTAAAATAATAGCTAAATGATAAATTAGCCTAAAAAAAACTTAGGTTATCCAAAACAGCTAGCATGTAGCTGAAAAAATAGCTAAACTTCAAAATATCATAAAAAACTGAAAAAAACGCCTATATTAGCCGAAACAGCTAGTGTGGAAATATTAGCTTAACTACAAAACAGCCTAAAAAAATGTAAAAAGAAAACCCCAAATTAGCCAAAACAGTTAGCTTGTAAATGAAATATTAGCTGAACTCCAAAACAGCCTAAAAAATCTTAGTAAATGCCAAAATATGTTGAAATCCTTGTGAAGAAACTTAAACTTAAACTGGGTTTTTTATACCAACACAAATGCTGTTTTTCTTTTAAAGTTAAAAAGCGTCTTGTTGCTGCAACTTTTCTACCCATTTTAGATTATGGAGATCTGCTCTATATGAACGCCTCTGCTAATTGTCTTAGTAAGATTGATTCTGTGTACCATGCTGCTCTAAGGTTCATCACCAACAGTAGGTCATTGACCCATCGCTGTCAGCTGTACCACAAAGTGGGATGGCCTTCTCTGTCCACCAGGCGATTAACTCACTGGTACAGTTTTATTTACAGAGCTATACTTGGACTTCTTCCTGATTATATTTGTAACTTAATCACACAGAGATATGTTCAATCTCATGCTTTGCGTTCCAATAACCATTTATTACTCTCTGTTCCTTCTGTTAGTACTGAGCTTGGGAAAAAGGCTTTTTTCTCATCTGCTCCATCCTCATGGAATTTGCTTCAAAAGGACTTGCAACTGAGAGAACTTATCTCTATGAATGCTTTTATATCTAGATTAAGAGCACTTGAGACTGCTTCTTTAAATTGTACATGTTTTAGCTAATTAATTTATATGAAATTTTAACCTTCATTGTAATTCTGTTTTATTTGCTTAACAAATGTTGTATTTTATTGTTGTATTGATTCCTCCCCAGGGCTCCCTTGAAAAAGTGGTTTGAAATCTCAATGGGATCCACCCCTGGTTAAATAAAGGTTAATAATAATAATAATAGTCCTAAAAGCTAGCACAATGTCAATTTTTAAAACTTTAAAACTGTAACTTTTTAACATAATTATGAATAATAAAAAGGCAGGAATATTATTCCAGAATAAATCAACTTAAACCTTAAATAACTTTCAATATTTTACCCTCTGTTTTCTTCATGTCCTCCATCATCAGAAAAATGCAGCAAGAACATGTTGAAAACACCAAAAACATCATTTTCATCTTTACTTTGAGAAAAAATGCATTTGATAATCAATACTTTAAAATCCATTATCTTAAAAAAATCCAGCTTTAATCAAAGCATAACTGAATAAAATTCCCTTTAGCTGTGAAGAACTAAAGGAACAGAAAACAATCTGAAACCTCTTGACCTTTTCTCTGCTCCGTCTCGTTTCCATGCCATTAACTTCTCTACATCACCGTCGTGCCGAATCCAACTACCTCATCGGCATCTCTTAGGAAAACGTCTCCCTGGTTAGTTCCTCAAATATCATCTGCACTGCCATGTTTCCATGATCAGATGACATAGAGTTCCTCCTGCTCCCCAGCGGCATTCAAGGCCCATTCTGACTTCCAGCCCGATTACTCATCTGTTCCTCTGCCTTCCTAAAGATGAGGAGTTCCTCTGGTCAGCTCCGTACGTGTCAGGGGATCCCAGCAACCACAGCTCAGTTATGACCATTCTGGCAAATGTGGAACAAAGCTGCTGCTGGTGATTCTATGAAAGATACGATCGCAGAGGCCTTTATTTCAACAAATGCAGGATCAATGGAGATAATAATAATAATCTTTTTAGGTGAAACCATTGACTGTATATGAGAACTGGACTGAGTCAGGAACAGGAAGTACCTGCTGGCTCCAATACACTTCCATAGAGAAATAAACAGCTGCTAATCGGTCAATTCTTTGATAATAATGTTTTTTGTTTTCTGTATTTCAAGTTATTTAAGTTATAAACTGACCAATCAGAAGCTTCAATAAAAAGTGGCTCGTCATCTAATGTTCAAAAGTTTAGATCTTTATTGAAATTGCGCCAAAGCTTCACTATGACGAGATTAACAACCGATAGACCAATTTTGAGATCATGAACTAATAGTTCGGGTTTTCCTCTTAAAGTGAACTAAATAACAACATTAAAAAATCCTGCTTTAGTCTACCTGCTATTTTAGTATAACTGAAAAAAGAGAGGTATTGACAAACAAAACCTGGCAAAAATCAACAAAACAATAAAGAAGAGTCAGAAATACTAACTTTTTTTTCCCATTTTGTAAATATAATTTCAAATTCTTTCTTGAGCTCAAATAAGTTACTTCTTTTTGATTCCCGGTTCACCACATCTTCTCTTTGAAGCGCTGTTTGAAACTGACAGTAAACTAGAAGTTTTATCAACATTTTTGAATCATTTTACATCTCCATCCTTTGAACCAGTCAACATTCATCTAAAGAAACTTTCTTTCTTCCAGAACATGAACCGATCTTCATTGTGTCTTCATCTGTGAACACATTTGTGTGTTTGTCATCATTTGTCTCAAAGAGAGCAGTGATTGTTTGGAACGTCGGAGCGTTCGCGGTTTCTAAAATTCTTTGATCAACAGCTTTTCTGTTTTTTGGTTAGCTTTGCCCTGCTGACCAAACACTTACTTAGACCGCTCTGATCTGGACCCATGCTGGCTCAAATACCATTAGCCCGGCGTCTTCACTCCGCCTGCATATTTTATTTTTCATCTTTCAGAATTCGTCGCCTCAGGGCGGCAGAATTCACACGTCAGCTCTGTTTGTCAGATAATTTCCCCCAGGTTTGAAAGTCAGGCTAACATTATCCTTAAAGGTTCCTCTAATAAGTATTTAGCAGGGGAGATGGCCAACTCCCCGGTACCCTGTGTGTCCTAATTACATGAGCATGTCACTGTGGCGACAGCGGCGCTGGGACTGACGGAGTGAGTGTCGCTCTGGAGTCTGGGGGAGACCTCTAATGAGCTTGTTTTTCTGTCTGGTTGCATCGTCGTCATTATTTGTGATGCTTTTTGTAAAGAAGAGGAAAAAAGCTGCCAGATTTAATTACTCTGTAAAAGTATTTTTAAGTGTTTAGCTGTCAGCATTAGACAACAGGAAGGTGAACATTTGAGCTGTTGGGATGTCTGCTCCTCAGTTAGACGTCCCTCTTTACATCTCCACAGATAATGAAGGTCTTTGGTGATGTCCTCCTGTTTGATGACCAGATCAAAGGTCGACGGACAGCTTTTCCTCTATTTACATCAGCAGGTGTTTTTTTGTGTCCTCTACACAAAGATTTACTGCTTTCTCTTAAAAAAACACAGTCATTTCATTTTAAAGATTACAAAAATATCAGTCAAACTTTACAGGGACAATTTCTGTTCACCAAAACACAAACAAAAACCATAAAACAGGCGTGTCAACCTCAATCGCACAGGGGGTCAAAATCCAAAACAGGGCGAACAGGATAAACGTTTATTGAACATTTTTTAGCTAAATAAAAAAATAAAAACATAACTTTTTAACATAACATTACCTGTGATAATGCTAGTGTGAATGCTGTAAGCTGAATTTGGCCGCTGAAGATTCTGGTGAAGATACCAGAAGATGCTGAAATTCATAGCTAGAAACGCTGAAGCTGATAACCAGCTAAAAATATTAGCTAAATGTCTAATTAGCCTAAAAAATGAAATAATAAAACTAATAATACTTAAGTTAGCCAACACAGCTAGCATGTAGCTGAAATATTAGCTAAATTGCAAAATTGCCTAAAAAACTGAAAAAATCATACATTTGCCAAAATTGCTAGCATGCAGCTGAAATATTATCTAACTCCAAAACAGCCTTAAAAAAATAATAAAATAAATTAGCCAAAACAGCTAACATGCAGATTAAATATCAGCTAAACTCTAAAACAGCCTAAAAAACAAAACAAAAATGCCTAAATTATCCATAACAGCTAGGATGTAAATATTAACCTAACTACAAAATACCCTGAAAAAAAGAAGAAAATCCTAAATTAGCCAAAACAGCTACTATGTAGTTGAAATATTAACTAAGCTCTAAAATAGCCCAAAAAATCTTAGTAAATGCCAAAATAATCCAAAAAGCTGCAGAATACTAATCTTTAAAACTTTAAAACTGTAGCTTTTTAATGTGATTCTGAATAATAAAAATGCAGGAATATTATTCCAGAATAAATCAACTTAAACCTTAAATAACTTTCAATATTTTACTCTCCATAAAAAGTTAGAAAAATTAGAAATGAGCTCAAGATAACATCAGGTCATTAATAACAATGAAATAAAATGATCTGGAGGGCCGGACAGAATTACCTGGAGGGCCGGATTCGGCCCCTGGGCCTCGACTTTGACACATTTGCCTTAAAAGATGAACTGCGGATGTCTATAAAACAGCCTTAATAAGTACAATTTGTGATTAGAAGCCTTAGCATCCTTGGCGTACTGCACAGCCTGATAGGTCTTCCTGTTGCCTAGCGATGGTGACGTTCTAGTAATGACCCTCAAAGAAAATGAATCTTCACAATAATTCAGCAGAAATCTGGGCGAGGAGGCGAGGGCACCTCTCAGCAGCTGTTGTAGAGAACGTTCTGGCATCGACGCCTCCGTGTCCCCATGATTGTTACTGCACAGGTGTGAAGGTAAACATTACCCAGAATCCTGTTTGTCATCCCGAATCACCTGTCCCTCGTTATCCTGAATGATTTCATTTCGGTAAAGAAGGGGCTGATCCTGTAATTAGACCCCGATGTTGACATTTATCACTTCTAACTGTCTTGATCAAACTGCTGATTTTATTTCTCTGATCGTTTACTGATGTAGTGACAACAACCACTGCTTTATTTCTGTGACGGTTTGGAGTACTTTTTAAGATCAGTTTCAAATCATCTGCATGGAGGTCAGCTTAACCCTGGACTCTGGTTTGAGTGAAGCATTCTTGGATACGTAGAGGAATGAAATGACTGCAGATGTGTTGTAGCTGCTCTCCATCATGGATGTTTGTGTTTGAGGTTTGAGCGCGTCAGGCAGATGTTTGTAGATCCAGCAGGACGCCGTTTCTGCTTAGATGCTGAGCTGCTTCCAGTCCATCAGAGACGAGGACAGATGGAACTGGATCGGGGTTTTCCTTTTGGAACAGAAGGATTTTCATCTCTGATGACTGAAAGACAAGATAACGATGAACCTGGTTCTTGCTAAGCTCTTTCTGTTAAATGTTTGAAAGGTTTTGTTTTATTTACTGATGATAAAAGTAAAAGATGGTGGAAACTTACAGCAACCAAAAGGATAAAAACAAGTTTGAAATAAATAAATTAGATTATTATTATTTTTTTTAAACAAATGTAACTTTATTTAGAAAGTATTTTTCAAACTGTATCAATACGAAGCTGCTTCATAGGTTAAAAACAACTAAAATGAAATGATAAAACACACAGAATGCCCTTAACCTATGAGGTAAGACCAGTTTCAAAATATTTTGTATTCATAAAGAGAAATTCATATTCATAAATACATTTATATTTTCTGCACAAATGTGCAGAAAAAATCTGAATACAACACTTAGTTTTACGTTTAACATGTCTATTTTGAGTACAACTTGTCCTTGTTTTGAATATGAATTTCTCCTGTTCACAAACTGTCAAAAATACGTCAGGGTGTCAAAGGTTACACATGAGTGCCAGAACAGGTTATCGGGAGGATATGCTTAAATTAAGACCTAAAAAAGCAACAAAAACAAACAAAAATGATTTCTTGATAAGCTTTAGGAGCCCAATTAAAAAGCTCCTTCATAAATAAAGCTGTTTTGTGTTGACTAGTGCTGCCACAAACAATTATTTTAATAGTCAACTAATCACCAATTATTTACTTTCCGATTTGTCAACTAATTGGATAATGCACAAAGTGGATGTAAAGCACACATCTAAACCATTATTAACTTTAAACTAACTCAAAACTAGATATATAGCATTACCTGTGATAATGCTAGTGTGAATGCTGTAAAGTGAATTTAGCAGCTGAAGATGCTGAAATTGATAGCTGAAAACACTGAGGTTGATTGCTGCAATCACTGAGGCTAAAAGCTGAAAACGCTGAAGCTGACAGCCAGTCAGTTAAAGTATTAGTTAAATGCAGAATTAGCCTAAACAACTGGAAAAAGCCTAAATAAGCCAAAGAGTTAGCATGCTGCTAAAATATTAGCTAAATTCCAAAATAGCCCAAAAAACCTTAATAAATGTCAAAATACTCCAAAAAGCTAGCAGAAGGCCATTATAACTTTAAACTTTACTACACTCTGACTCAATATAATATAAAGTAACGACTAATCGGCTATTAAATTAGTCGTCGACTATTTTAATAGTCGATTAGTCGACGACTAATTGTTGACTTATAGTAATGTCTGAAAATGTGCCATTTTTAACCTTCGTAACGCATCAAATATCTTTGAGGTTAGATCATTGTTGGGACTGTTTCATAATAAAGGAATTTAGAAATATGTAACAGCATGACACTGTAGGAAAATACAGACGAAAGTTAAAAAAAGTATTTCCAGATGGACCTTTAACCTTGGTTCAGATCAGGACTGATCCGGATGTGATCCAAAGTCAATCCAAAAAACCTTCATGAATTATATTGGGATGGAAATCCAAGTAACGAACAATAAAGTTTTTCCTGTATCTGTATCATCAAACAAAACCTTCCTTTTGACTGACCTTCAGGATCTTCTCTTATGAACTCAGAGTGGTTCTAAAGAGTTCTAAAGCTGCTTGTTGGTCTTCTGTAAACGTGAATTGTTTACAGATCCTCGTTTGTTGCCCAGCAGAGACTATGTTCTCCTCGGCTGATGTTGGAGGAACGTTTGTGTACATGGTTTGGATTTTGCTGATGAGGCAGACACACGAAGACGATGGAGTTCAGAGGTTCTGGAGGTACGGAGAGAAAATAGTTCCATCTGATCTGTGTGTCTGTTGATTTGTAACTCATACAATACATTCTGTGTGTACTTGTACTTTTGTGTTCAAATGCACAACAAATGTACAAAATACAAGAAAATACAATCTAAACAAACTAGGGATGTCCCAATCAGGTTTTTTTGGGCCCGATCCGATTCCGAGTCATTTGATTTTGTGTATCTGCCGATACCGAGTCCCGATCCGATACTTTTATAAGACATTTAAAACATTAATGAATTGAAGAAACAGATTTGTGTTGTCCCTTATTTATATTTCAATAACCTTTTTTTATCATTAAACACTTAAATAAAACACTTCTGTGAAGTAGCTTTAATAAACAAGTAAAAATACAGCAAATATAAACTAGGAAAGAAAATACAATTTTCTTGTTATATAAGTGATAATTAGTCATGTGATAAAGTTTAGTGACTTTAGCTTTAACATCTTTAGAGCTATTGAACATTTTTGACCAAATGTGATTCCTGTCCTCATTTAAAATTCTTAAAAATAAATTATGATTTTGTTTTAGCATAACATTTGAGTGTTCATGAATAGCTGGTATGATTATTAGTTTTAATGTATTAGTTTTATTTATTTAGTTATTTTTAAGATTATGTACTTATTCTTCAAGTTCTTAAGACATCACATTTTTGGTTTTATTGCCAGAGTAGTTAATTTTCTTAACTGTTATTTCTCTGTCCGATAAATAAAACAGGCATATCAAAGGACAGCTGGGGTCCTAAAGTCTAAGGCTAAATCACGGCGCTAGCATGTAGCAGTTAGCAGCTGCTGTTTAGCCACCTGTCTGCAGCATGAAGAGCTTCACATTAAAAAGAAACAAAATACTGTCTTTTTCTGTTGGAATACCTTTAGAGGTTGTTGTTTGAGTTATGACAAACCAATAGAGACACTTGCTGTCAGTTTAAAGATTTTTTTAAAGAGTTATTGATCCCGGAAGTTAGCTTTCTAGCTAGCTTTGTTTACAAGTTAGCCTTCTGCTTGAGCTGCTGCTGTTTTCTGCTGCGTTTTCTGGTGATGACATTTTGTGATCTTTTCATGACATGCAGACTTCTAGTGGAGTATTTATCCGGAATGATAAGGTGAAATATAAAGCTCTGATCATAATGAGAATTAATGAAATATCCGATCCTAATCGGACAAAGGAGTCCGATTCCGATCGAGTCCCAAATCACGTGATCGGCCCTGATTTCCGATCACGTGATCGGATCGGGACATCCCTAAAACAAACACAACTGTAAATTGCACTGGCTTAAAATGAACTACACGCACAAATCTTTAAAATCGACTCACTAATCGCCAGATACACGTTAAACTGCATCGTCGCACAAATTTGATATGAAGTTAGATTTGTTGCTAAAGTGTTGTTCGTCTGGAAAAAAAGGTTGGTACTCATAGTAAGAGATGTGTGTGTCTCTATAATGATTTTGTACTTGGAAAAGAGCCTGTCTTTAACATGACATTTTACACACATACAATGAATTTTCACGGATGACAATTTTTTCTACAAATACAAAACATTTTTACAGGCACACAATGTTTTTTTACATTTACAAAACATTTTTAAAGAGACAATTTTTTCTACAAGTGCAAAATCTTTTGCATCTTTTACAGACACAGATCTCTCACTAGTACATAACTTTTTTTTACAGACGGACAATACTTTAGCAACAAATCTAACTTCATACTCTTCACGTCTCCAAGATTAGTGTGTAAATGATGCGTTTAAATGCTGCTGAAATGCTAAGTCTTCAAAGTTTTCTTATCAGCTGCTTTGAACTTAATACCTAGTAAAAAACTTGACATTTTCACAATTTTTTTTAAACAAAATGCCCCGACAATTACAAAAAAATGTCTAAAAACACTTAAGTCTTAGAAAAAAGGAGTTTCAGAACCAATCAGATTTTCTCTACAGCTCCTCCCTCCTATGGTAAGCCTCTGCAGCATAGAGCTCTTCATATTTTTTTACATTTATTTAATTTAATGACAATACATAACATCAAAATGATATAAAATGAAATAACAGTTAATAAACGAAAAGGAGAAAAAAGAGGAAAACATGTATTATCTGTCTTTATCACTAAATTAACAAAAGTAAATCAAAGTACATCAAACAAAAAAAATGATCTTTACATAAATATTAACCCCAATTAAAATGAACATATGAAATAAATAAATACACATTTACATAAAGTTATCTACACAAACCCTCTTATTCACCAACACAAGGTTCACTGGCATTAAAGTATTATGAAATATTTTTCTCTAGATATTATCAATCAGTTGCTTAATATCTTACTATTAATAATACTAAGGCAGCAATTATTTTTGTATTTTTGTATTTTTAGTTTCTTAGTCCAGTTTATTCCATACATATATTGAGGAACATCTCACCAATACCTTTGTTCTAAACCTCAGTTTTCTAAATATTTCATGTCCATATAAATGTATATTCATTTTTTTTACATGTGAATACACAATTGCAGCTGCACACAAACATTCAGACAAAAGTTAAAAATCAAGTCTTACACATAAATCGGATGGAACATTTTTCTCTCCAACAGCCTTCCGCTCAGTTTCTTTGATACCAGTTAATGACGTTATAGATCCAGTTAGATCAAAGAGGAACACAAACTGCCATTATGTTGTGTTTCTGAAGTGTTTCAGAAACATCATTATTTACAAAAACACATCTAAAGGTTTGAGCAGATGATTCGGAGGAGACAGGATCAGGAACAAGTCAGCTCTTTTTTGCAAAAAAATATTCTTAAAATTGGTTCCTGGATGTGAATCTTTTGGTTATTCCTTAGTGGAAGTCTAAAGTCTTAGTCCCAACCTCCCTTTTGGGTGGAAACGGGCTGATAAAATGGTAAACACAAGTGTCCTGTGTAAATTATGAAGGTCGCAGACAAATGAATAATTCCGTAGAGAGTAAATGTTCATGTTTTCAACGGGCATGCTGCGGGCGGCTGGTTGTAGTGAACACTTAGACAACACATAACTGACTACTAGAAATGAGGAAATGAGACAATCATTGTGTAGTTTGTATGGACATCCTTCAGGAGTTTAACATGGCGTCCCTTGAGGAGGCCGTACGAATATGGAGAGAAAATAGACTCACTCCGATTTGTGGGTGCATCATTCTTGATTTGTGCATAAATTAGGATTTGTGCGTGAGTATTCTTGATTTGTGCATGCGCATTCTTGATTTGTGCATAAATTAGGATTTGTGCGTGCATATTCTTGATTTTTGCGTGTGTATCCTTGATTTGTGCATGCGCATTCTTGATTTTTGCATGTGTATTCTCTATTTGTGCGTGCATATTCTTTATTTGGGCGTGCATATTCTTGATTTTTGCGTGTGTATTCTTGATTTGTGCGTGCATATTCTTGATTTTTGCGTGTGTATTCTTGATTTGTGCGTGCTTATTTTTGATTTTTGCATGCATAATTTGTGTGTAATTCTTTATTTGTGCATAACTTTGGATTTATGCGTGTGTATTCTTGATTTGTAACTCATATAATACGTTTTGTGCATAAGTAAAAAATTAACAAAATTTAAAAATATACAAAATACAATTTACACATGCACAAATTTAAACTAATTACACACAAAATCTTTAAAAAATACGCAGAAATCACCTTTTACGAAACCTAAGTTACACACGGATTCCATCTGTGAGTGATGCGTTCAAGTACTACTAGAATGCTGGGTCTTTAGAGTTTTCTTATCAGCCGTTTTAAACTTAGATTGTGAATAATATGTGATAAAACTTGACATTTTCCCACTTTCTTAAACAGATATGCCTGATAATTAATATTAAAAAGATTAAATAAACATTTTTAAAACACTTATATCTTTTAAAAATAAATATATCCCCCAGAACTGATCGCTTCGTCTCTACAGCCGAAGAGCTGTCAGAGGAGCTGCTGCAGATCAATAGCACTCTTCTGGAAAATATTTTTATTTTTAAAGTGATAAGCTCCTTTTGAGTGGTCAGTAGTTTTAGGACATTCTCCCCATGAACTGCAGATCATCAATGAATCACATGAACATCAATACTCTTTATTTAAGGGGCATTTTTTCATCCCACTGTGTCATTGGTTTAATGTTTGTATCGGTTTGGATTTCCAGTTTTAAACATTAACTAAAAACTTACTTTTGTTGAAGGACTTTTAATACTCAATATTTGGTGGAATCTTATTTTCTTTCTCTCATAACATTGAATTATTTTAGAGCTGGCACAATTAGTCGACTAATAGACGACTAATCGACTATTAAAATAGTTGACGACTAATTTAATAGTCTATTAGTCGTTACTTCATATTATATAGGGTCAGAGTGTGGTAAAGTTGAAAATCATATTAGCATTCTGTTAGCTTTTTGAACTATTTTGGCATTTATTAAGGTTTTTTTTAGGCTACTTTAGAGTTTAGCTAATATTTCAGCTACATGCTAGCTATCTTGGCTTATTTAGGATTCTTTCAGTTTTTTCAGGCTAATTTGGTGTTAAGCTAATATTCCAGATACATGCTAGTTGTTTCGGCTAACTTAGGCTTTTTTCATATTTTTAGGCTAATTTGGCATTTAACTAATATTTTAGTTAGCTATCAGCTTCAGCATTTTCAGCTATCAGCTTCAGCGTATTTAGTTATCAATTTCAGCATCTTCAGTGGCCAATTTCAGCTTACAGCATTCACACTAGCATTATCACAGGTAATGCTATATATGTAGTTTAAAGCTAATGAGTTTTACATTCACTTTGTGCATGACCCGATTAGTCGACTAATCGGAAAAATAATTGTCGATTAGTCGGCTATTAAAATAATCGTTTGTGGCAGAACTAAATTCTTTCACATTTTTTATGTATTTTATGGCTTTATGTATTTCTTGCTGTTGTTTTTGAAATGTTTTTGTTCTCAATCTTCTACATTTGAAATGTTCTTTGTTATTGTCCCAGTGGCATTGTAAAGTGCTGTATAACACTTCATTCATTCTATCGTCTTTCATATTCTTCAGTTGCTTCTCTTTGAAGCCCTTTGTGAGCCTCAACTCTGGTACATTTCTGTCTCTGATTGAACGATTGATTGAAAACTGGACATCAACAGCGAGACTCAACAGAGGATTATAAGGAGATCTGATGATTTAAAAAGGGGACAGATGTTTTCATAATTATTGTTGATCCAAATCAAACATACATGGTATTTTGACCCCTGCAGCAGCTCAGCTGTGTGTACCCACCAGTTCACAGTTGCTATAGGGATTTGTGGCTCCACTGAGTGAACAGCCTTTATTTCCTGTTCTGCACAGATTGCAATCACTTACTTACCGTTGAGCTAATTCCTATAAGAGGTTTTTATCAAGTTGTGTGTTTGGTTGACGGATCTCCCTGTTTCCTTTGTCTGGAGCCCCGTTCCAGAGTCTTTGTCAGCTGGGGGCATTATGCGGCGGTGGGTGGAGGATGTAGGTGTCTCATGCCTCTTTGCACATCCTGGCTGACATATGTGAGAGCTGGTGTACTCTCGAGGGAGCGCCTGTATACCCGGAGCTGTCTGCAGCAGCTGTTACCCTCCCGGGCTGCAGAAAGGGCTGAAATTTGCTCTGCTTTTTGTTGGGATATTATATTATATCTCATTCAGGGAGGCTTGTTACCACACCTGCAAGGCTCAAGGTGAGATATGTCAAAGCTTGTGAGGGATCTCTCAAATATTCTCTTTTATGGATAACAGTTGTGCTGCAGTTTTTGCATTATGATGTAATTTATGTCTCTGGAATCGTCCAGTTTGGAGATCATGTGCTTGATTTAAGGTGGTATTAGAGATTATGATGAAAGCAACATTTACAGGTGAGCCTTTAAAATTAGAAAGAAGAACTTTACAAAAAATTCAAAATGCATAAATACTCATGAGTTTAATTAATTGTCTTTTTTACAAAATTTTTCACTATTTTTTATGAACATGATATGGCTCCATTAACTGTACTGCCTTAAATACTTTATTTAGCCTCTACATTTGTCTGCGACAAAAATCTTAACCTCTGTGTGATAGTCATCCTTTAGTGTTTGCAGTGTTGAATTTATCATAGTAACTTATATTTCATGTTATTTTTTACTTCAGAGGGGGCAACAGCAGATTTTAAAGAGAGTCAAAAACTTATTTTGAATTGAATGAAAAAATATAGAAAAATATAGAAAAATTCTTCATCATTTTTCCTTAAGGGGCCTATATCCTGGTGTTCTTAAGTGTTTCAGAATAAACTATACACTTCATGGAAGGGGCGGTTCCCCACTTTGTGATGTCACAATGTGAGGTCCTGCTCATTTCTGTGGATTGGTTCAGGTTTTTTTTTTTTTTAAATGGTCTTAAATACGTGAAATTAGCAAAACACTGCTTTTTTAAAATGAGGACTAAACATTATAATACACTTAAAAGCTCAAACAAGTTGATTTTGTTTGGTATCGGCCCTTTAAGTAGATTATGGACTTTTTTGTTCATGGTTGTCTTATCAACGGTCGACAGTGTTTTGACAACAAAGACGTTTTGTTGGAGGTTCTTTTTACATCCACAGTTATGAGTCTGACGCTGAACGCTCACACCTTTCTGAGGTTTAGAGCTCATCCTGGCTGCAGACAAGATGGCGCCTGACATCATCAGACGGAAGTGGAAATAATACATCTTTCCATATTTTTCTGTGAAAAAAACAGTGTGAATATAGACCACAATGCATTGCAATTAAACAATTTTAGTTAAAAACTGTATTTTATTTGATTCTTTTCATAGACTGTAAAAACAATGGACAAATCGAGCACTGAGGTCCCCCATTGGAAATGCATTACTTCCTCTCCTCGCAAAAGTAGGCCGCCGCTTTCACCGTCAATTCCTGAAATGGATACCGCCATTTGCAAACAATCTTCAGCGATTGGTCTGAGTCATAGCTGAGTCATCGAATCTACAGGAAGTACTGTCGCCAATCAGGAGTGAGATTATTGCAACCGTCCACCTATTTCCACGCCTTTACCATGGGACCGCGGATGTAAACGCTTGCTCGAGACGACCGTGAAGCTGGCTTCCGATTTTTCCGTACAGGACCTGTTTTTAGGTGGTCTGAGTTCGAAAAATACAGTGGAACGCTCTCGCTGTGAATCGGAAGCCAACTTCATCGTCGTCGGC
>NC_050528.1:3093486-3099867 GCF_002922805.2 Oryzias melastigma
TTTCATGTTATTTTTTACTTCAGAGGGGGCAACAGCAGATTTTAAAGAGAGTCAAAAACTTATTTTGAATTGAATGAAAAAATATAGATGAATATTTGAGAATTAAAAAATTCTTCATCATTTTTCCTTAAGGGGCCTATATCCTGGTGTTCTTAAGTCTTTCAGAATAAACTATACGCTTCCTGGAAGGGGCTGTTCCCCACTTTGTGATGTCACAATGTGAAGATCCGCTCATTTCTGTGGATTGGGTCAGGTTTTTTTTTTTTTTTAAATGCTCTTAAATACTTGAATTTAGCAAAACACTGCTTTTTTAAAATTAGAAATGAACATAATAATACACTTAAAAGCTCAAACAAGTTGATTTTGTTTGGTATCGGCCCTTTAAGTAGATTATGGACTTTTTTGTTCATGGTTGTCTTGTCAACGGTCGACAGTGTTTTGACAACAAAGACGTTTTGTTGGAGGTTCTTTTTACATCCACAGTTATGAGTCTGACGCTGAACGCTCACACCTTTCTGAGGTTTAGAGCGGATCCTGGCTGCAGACAAGATGGCGCCTGACATCATCAGACGGAAGTGGAAATAATACATCTTTCCATATTTTTCTGTGAAAAAACCAGTGTGAATATAGACCACAATGCATTGCAATTAAACAATTTTAGTTAAAAACTGTATTTTATTTTATTCTTTTATATTTTTTTACAAATTCAGTCAAATAATTTGAGGATAAAACTTAAAAAAAAATATTTAAAAATAGCTTAACAATCTTTCCAATTATATCCATTAAAACACATTTTTTTCTGAAGTGTAAATAAATGTGGGCTTTCTATTTTAGCTAAAAGTTTTTATTTTTTTGTCAGCATTCTGTTTTTTTAAGCTTTGATGATGGCGGTTTGTGAGACATCCTTAGAAAAGTGAAGCTGATAAATAAATCATGTTTTTCTGTGTCTTCTTTGGAGCAAAGTAAAGTTGAAAGTGTGTCCAGAAGCGTTCCTTTGAGCCGGCCTCGTGTCCCGCTGATGGTCATCAGTAAATGCTGCGTGCACAGCAGCTCTGAAGTCTCCTCACAAATATTGCTGTCCAGGTACAAAAATGTGATCAGCTTCAAAGCTGCAACATTTTCCTCTTTTGCTGCTAAAGCTGCAGATCAAGCTTCGTGTGTGTGGGAGGCGTGTTTGACGATCCAACAACGGCTTTGTTTGAACTACTGATACCTTTATTTTGACAGGATAGGTCAGATCCGTGTTATTCTGGCTCAGCGTGTCGTTTTCAGCAATAAAAAGCCGGTTGTAAATCTTTCCGCAGTCATTTCGTTTTGTACTCGCCGAGGCTTTTAATGTCCTCTTTGAATATAAAAAGAACATCTATTCTAACTTTCAGAAAGAAAAAAAAAAGTTTCGAAACAGCAGGAAGCCTCTTAAAAATCCCATGGAAATAAAGTGAAAGCTCTCTCTCTTTCAGCTAAGTGTATTACATAATTTCCACTCTAACTTCTGTAACCTCAGAATGTATTATTAAACAGGCCGCTTTGAGCACGCTCCAATACTTTCCCACCACAAAATAAACAACCGCTTCAAAAAAAGAAGCTTTTTCTCATTTTTATCCTCTAATTGCTAAAAATTTACAAGCAAAGCGAATAATTCTGAGGATGTAATCCGTCGTGATCCGTCAGATTGTTCTTCACAACGCAGGTCTGCTGACAGAATGAGAGGAAAACAGAGGTGGTGGATTCCCACTCACACCCTCAGGCTGCTTGATGTTTTAGAGGACAAGTGTTGCAGAATGAGGAGTTCAACCTGCACAGGTGCTGAGCCGCAGAAAAGGAGAGTGAGGGGAGACTCTGAAGCAAACATGACATTCACTATTTATGCATAAGCTTAAACTTCACAACTCCTCTACAACTCGAAAAATAAGTGAGAAGGACTCACACACTTTAACCCTTACTATTCCAGGCCTTCTTGAGCTTTTTTATGTCTACTTTAAAGTTCCTTCTATTAGTTTAGTGTTAAAACTGTTTTAGTGGTGATGCTTGATATCCTTGTTTTTGTACAGATATTTTTTATAATTTGACACAAGAAGTCTGCAACCTTTTACGCCTAATTAGAGTCTTACCTCAACATTTAGAAAAATAAGACAAAGATTTTCATTTATTATGATGAATATCAATGAAATATTCTTTTGTCATGAATACAATATAAACATAAAGAAAAATTGCCTTTTTTAAAAACATGAATTCATCCATAACTTTTGAAGGAGGTTCATGTGACTTCCTTTCAAAATAACAGAACAAATGATTCGTGCATAATTTCTAAAGATTTGTGTGTGTAGTTAGTTCCAAGCTTGTATACATTTTTTGTGTTTTTTATTTTTCATGTGTGAATACACAATTGTAAGTACACAAAGTTATTCACAAAATCTATAAGTAACAGATCAAGAATTATGCACTCACCCGAGTCTGTTCTCTCTTCATACCTTTGCTGAGAGCTCTCTGTCTACACGCTCTCCAGCTAGCTTACAGCTCCTCACAACCTCAACCTAACATTAGCAGTGCAACAAAAACGGTGAGTAATATTGGAGTTATAGCTGTACAGTTTGGAGTCAGATGTCAGCTAAACATAGGTCAGAATGGAGCAGAGCAGGGACCATGTGGCACAAAAAGCATCTTTTTCAAATGTTATTTTTTTATCTGCTCCTAATTCACAACAACTTCAACTAGATGTAAAGCATTACCTGCAACAATGCAAGTGTGAATGCTGTAAGGTGAATGTGGGCGCTAAAGATGCCATAGCTCAAGACAACAACTGAAAACGCTAAAGCTGAAAGTTTGCCAAAATATTACCTAAATGCCAAATTAGCCACAGAAAAAGGAAAAATGTCTAATTTTTAAAAACAAATATAGTGCTAAAATATTAACTAAACTCCACATTTGCCTAAATACCTTTAAAAATTTTGAATTTTGACAAAACAGCTAGCATAATGCTAAAATATTTGCTACACTGTAAATTCAATTCAGTTCAATTCAATTTTATTTATATGGCCCAAAATCACAAAGAAAATTGCCTCATTTGGCTTCAAAATATGAACAATAGTTAAAAACTAAATAAAACTGGTTATCCCTGCACTTAGACCCTCCCTCCCGGTAAGGAAAAACTCTTAAAAAATAAATAAACCTAAAAAACGTTAAAACAAAAGTCTAATTTTGACAAAGCAGCTAGCTTAATGTTACATATTAGCTAAATGTAAAATTTACCTGGTAAACTTTAAAAAACAAAGTCTAATTTTGATAAAATAGCTAGCATAAAGATAAAATATTAGCTAAACTCCAAAAATGCCTAAACAGCTTTAAAACCGAAGTCTAAATTTGACGAAACAGCTAGCTTAATTCTAAAATATTAGCTAAACTCTAAATATGACAAAAAAACTGTAAAACCAAAGCGATCTTTGCAAACACTACAAAAATCTGCCAAAAAAGCCTTATGCATCCCAAAAATGGGGCGGCCGTGGTGCAGCGGTAGGCAGTCGACTCCTGATCGGAAGATTGTGGGTTTGATTCCCGCCTTGCCCACCCATGTGTCAAAGTGTTCTTGGGGAAGACACCTACCCCCAAATTGCCTCTGGTGGAAGGTTGGTGCCAGTGTCCGGCAGCGGAGCCTCCACCAGTGTGTGAATGTGTGAATGTGTGAATGTGTGAATGGGTCTGTGACTGTGAAGTGCTTTGTACCTTGAAGGAGGGTAGCAAGCGCTATACAAGTAAACACCATTTACCATTTCAAAACAGCTAGCATAATCCTAAAATATTAGCTAAACTTCAAATTTGCTAAATAAACTTTAAACTTATAAACTTCTAATTTTGACAAAACAGCTAACATAATGCTGAAATTTTAGCTCCAAATTAGCCTAAATAACTGGAAAAATGTCTAAATTAGACACAAACAGCTAGCATGCTGCTAGATTAAAAGCTAAATTCCAAATTAGCCTAAAACACCCAGTAGTTGCTGAACATTTTAAAGTTTGAACGGTAGCTTAAAGTATACTATGAGAGTTAACAAGTTTGAAAGTGCACAAAGTTTTCAAGGGTTTCAGTAATTTCTCATTTATTTCCTATGGGGCATATTTTTCTCAATATTCAAAAACTATTAAGTTTATAAATACAAAAAGTAAAAGTAGTAATGTCCTAAAAGAGCTGAACATTTTGATACCAGGATTGCTGACACCCCTGAAAGTGTGATTGAGTTTTTACGTGCCAAAAAACGTACGGAAAGATGCAGGAGAATCACTAAAAAAACAAAATAAAAGAAAACAAAACAGAAAATAATTCTACTGTGATTTTCTTTATAGATTCCTCCTTTATTAGAAGAAATGTCACAAGAACATGTTAAAAAAGCATTATTATTGGAGTGTGTCTTCAAAAGTAACCAAAATAATCATCTTTGCTTCCAAACCTGATTAAACTGGATATTAAACCTGCTAAATATGATTCTTTTGTTTAGTAACAGGCGGTAATCCTCTGAATCCCCTGGTGTTGTTGTCACCGTGTTGATCATATTACAGCGATTGCTCCTGTTTTCAGAAAAGCGTCTGACTGAAAGTTACCAGAGAGGAACACCAACACACCAACACCTCCGTGATGGCTCCGATAATGAGCCGGCTGCATTAGTGCTACACTCAATATCTAAACTAATTGTTTGACGGACGAAGGTTCAGCCGTTCGGGCCGGATGTTTGCTTTAAAGCCCGCCGAAACCAATCATTACATTAATACAATAAAATAAAAAAAGATGGCTTGTGTGTTATTTTGGTACAATTAAAGACTCAGGTATTGAATTTGGGAGAAGGTCAAGCTGGTCGTCTTCATAAAGAGCACCAAATAGAGGCAGACTGAAAACATAGAAGTTAAAGTTCACTGCTAAATGCCATGTGGTCCTAATATGTGGCGCTTTTATCTTTTGTTGGTGTGGACGGCGAGGAGGATTTGTGCCCTGATGAGGATAAATGTGCTTTGATTGGTGCAGAGGGAAGTTTCTTTGTGTTGTAAAGAAATCAACCGCTTTTAAAAAAAGAAAAACAGCAGTCGCTGAAAGGGACAGATTTCTTTTTCCTTTTCTGTGTGAAAAGAACACGGTGTGTGCTCGGAATGGCCTTCATCCTTTTATGCTCCGGCAAATAAGGGTGTTAATGACGAGCTCTGACAGCCGACACATTATCGCTCCGGTCGGATGTTTGCTCAGATGTGACTCTAAAGGTGTGTTTCCAGAGCTGACCTGCTGCAGACTTCTTCTTCTTGACAGGAGGAGGAGTCAGAGTCTTCCTGACAAATCAAACTATGTCCACACAAACGCCACCCACCACACACACCTACTGTACCTCTTGGGGAAGAGAGATGAGGAGACAGAGCTGGGAGGGAGGAGGAGGAGGACCTAGAGGAGAAAAACAAATCAAAGAGCCATAAGCTCCTTGAAATGAGCCTGTTGAGGTGTGAGAAACTGTGAGAGAGGGAAAAAAGACGCACTTGCGAAGATTTCCTCCAGCTCTGCTTCTGTAGGGGAGACAGTTCTCCTGCGCTCCTCAGAGTCGGAGGACAAGACTCTTTTTCTTCTCCTCCTCCTCAAGGAGTCCCCTGAAACAAGAGGAATAAAAAGCGGAGCAGGGTAGACTGGCGTTGCCACAGCGATGGAAGCCAACTCTAAAAAGCATCGATTTAGGAAGGGTCGGAGTGCCACCTTCAGCATCGATGGCTTCAACATCACCATCGGTAAGCTGCAGGCGAGCGAGGGCTGTTTGTATGTTCGATTCCAAAGAGAGGATGTGGTGAGGCGTCAAACCGCAGCAGAGCTTTTCTGCCTCTGCACAACTTAAACATGACTCCATTCTGCTGAAGTTGGAGCTCGCCGCTGTTACACCATGGAAACAGGAGGACCGAAGCTGCTGAAGCTGACATCACCAGGAATTTACTTCATTTGTCTCGACAGTTTTGTCTCCCTCAGGACTTTTCTGAGTTTCTTTAGCCTTTCTCTGTTATTGAACAAGTTCAAAACTGGATCTGGAGTTTCACTTAGATCAGGGGTGTCAAACTTAATCGCACAAGAGGCAAAAATCCAAAATACACCTCAGGTCGTGGGAGAACAGGATAAAAATCTCTAAAACTACATTTTTAAAACTTTAAAACCCTAACTTTTAAACGTAATTATGAACTGGAAATAGAGCATTACCCGCAATAATGCTAGTGTGAATGCTGCAAGCTGAATTTGGCCGTTGAAGATGCTAGTGCTGATAGCTGAAGGTGCTGAAATTAATAGCTGAAAACGCTGAAGCTTATAGCTGAAAATGCTAAAGTTGATAGCCAGCTAAAACATTAGATAAATGCCAAATTAGCCTAAAAAAAA
>NC_050528.1:3099957-3125549 GCF_002922805.2 Oryzias melastigma
AGGATAAAAATCTCTAAAACTACATTTTTAAAACTTTAAAACCGTAACTTTTATACGTAATTATGAACTGGAAATAGAGCATTATTTTATTTTTTTTATATTTTTTTGGACATAAATAGGCTCATTTATTCATTATTTTCCCTACCTACTACCAGTTGCCTTTTAGTGTTTTTTCCTACTAACAACCACTAGAGGGCGGTGTAGGTTTGTGTGTCACTATTTGCTGCTGACAGAAACGCAGAAGAATAAGTTCCGTTTAAAACAAAACAAATATTGCTCAGAATCTGATCATTCTCTTCATGAACGTCATGATGTTTTTCTTATTTGCATGGAGACATTAATATTACTGTTTTTTATTTTCTCTCCTTGGACTAATGTGGGACAGCAAGAAATTTAAACTGGGTAATAAACAGACAGAAGAGCAGCTTAAAAACAGTCATTCAGATGCAGATCCTGCAGGTTAGAAGGTAATGATCGCTGTAAAAAAAAAAGAGAAAGACTGAAAAACCCAGAATGGAGATGTGATTATTGATGCTTTTGAAGAACTCTTCAAAATAAATAAACTTAGCCTCTCAACATCATCCGTATCTTCGGTGTATTTTAAACGAGATAAACAGTCAAAGCCTCCGTCATGTAGCGATGAGGCTAAAAGATAACTTCTCCACACGCAATTGGAGCGTATAGTTTATGAACACATTTTCAGACAAGCATTGAGCATTAAATTTAACGCAGGTCAAATGTGACGCATGAGTCACGTTTGGTGTCAAATGCAACTTTACGTCGGGGTTGTTAGATTTGTTCATAAATGTTAGACTTTTCTCTTAAAAGTGCGACTTATACTCCAGAGTGACTTATAGTCCAGAAAAAAATGGTAGGTTAGCCATAACAGCTAGCATGTACCTGAAAAAAATAGCCTAACTACAAAATATCCTAAAAACTGAAAAAAAGCCTATGTTAGCCGAAACAGCTAGTGTGTTAAATATTGGCCTAACTACAAAAGAACCTAAAAAAATTAAAAAGAAAACCCCTAAATTAGCCAAAACAGCTAGATGATAACTGAGATATTACCTAAACTCTAAAATAGCATAAAAACAAAACAAACAAAAAAAAAATGTCCTAAATTAGCCAAAACAACTAGCATGTAGCTAAAATATTAGCTAAATACTAAAACAGCCTAAAAAACTTAAAAAAAGGGCCAATATTAGCCAAAACAGCTAGCACGTAAATATTAGCCTAACTACAAAACAGCCTAAAAAGAAAAGCCTCACTTATTCAAAACAGCTAGGATGTAGCTGAAAAAATGGCTAAATTTCAAAATATCCTAAAAAACTGAAAAAAAATCCTAAATGAAAACAGCTAGCATGTAGCTGAAATATTAGCCAAACTCCAAAACAGCCTAAAAAACCGTATTAAATGCCAAAATAATCCACAAAGCTGCAGAATGCCAATTTTTAAAACTTTAAAACATAACTTTTAAACATAATTATGAATAATAAAAAGGCAGAAATATTATTCCAGAATAAATCAACTTAAACCTTAAATAACTTTCAATATTTTACTCTGTAAAAATATATTTTATAAAAATTATACAAGTTAGAAATGAGCACAAGATAAAATCATTAATAAGTATAAAATCAAATGATCTGGAGGGCCTTGACTTTGACACATGTGATTTAGAAGAACTTTTGATAACTGCTGATCTGCAGGTTTGATGACAAACTAAATGTGCTGAGTTTGTCCTTTTTGAGCTGCAGCGACAGTAAAACTAACCAAACAGGATCACATGAAAAGCTTCAGTCGGATAAAAAAATGTTCCTTTTCTTTTTCATAGTTTAATTTCTCAGAAATGTTCAATCAAATCTAAGTGAAACATGTTTATGCCCCCACCCTCTGTGCTCCCCATGACTGAGCTTTTACAGAACAGTGAACAGATAGAAAGAGGAGTCCCTGATACAAAGAAATGTAAACATTAAAGCAATAACTTAACATAGTAGTATTTACAACTAAAAATTAATTAGAAGTGCACCATTGAGAACAATAATATATATATTATTAATTTGTAGCAAAATACAAAGTGCTTCAATCATTATAAACAATAATGTAAAATCAATAAGAGCATTAAGGACTTCCTCCAATGAAAATCGTGTTTTTTTTTGTATTTTTCTGATTATGGAGGACATGAATAACTAATAAATAATAATTTAAGTTTAAAATTGCATTTCTGAGTATGTCTTTATGTGGAAAAATGCAATTTGAAAAAGACTATTTGTGACGTAGAAAATACTCTGGGCGGGGCCACAAGCTCCTTGCTCCGCCCTATTCTGATCATCCACTTGCAGACAAACAGATCCATGAACGTCTTTGTTTTCCTCATCTGAGCTGGAATCTGGATCAGAACTTTACGGATGGATTGCTCCTTTATTACCCGCCATTTTTGATGTACCGCTAATGTAGGTCGGGAGTCACTCCTCGCCAATAGTCCCGCCCACCACCCAGTGGTTTATTTCTAATAAACCTCTGCAGAAACTATGTCCAAGAAAACGACACAGGTTTTTTTTGTTTATTTGGGATAAAAACAGCATGATTGTAATTAATAGTAGGGCTGGGTATCAATAATAATTTCCAGAATCGATTTGGTTCGGTTCATCAGAGCTTGGATCGATTCGATTTCTGTTTTATTTTCTTTCAATTCTTCAATTCCATTCAATTTGAGTTTACACTTTTATTCACATTTGTTTAGTTCGCCAGAAGTTCTAGTAAAAATGTTCAGATCGTAACATTGTGAACATTGTTCTGGAGGGTGTTTCTGTTTGGTCACTAGGGGCGGTCGTGCTCTAGCGGAAGAATAAGCAAAGAAGGAGCAAAAATTATGTTTTAGACCGCAAATGGTTACTTTAAAAAAATATTTCCTTAGAAGAGTTTGGAAAATTAATTCCTGTGAGTTTATAAAGATGTTCATTTAGTCAGCAATGTATGTTTAGGTTGACCAAGCGTTAACATTAGCCGTCCTATGGGAAATCCCATTAAATGTTAGCAACAAGCTAACAGACTTTAGCGTCTTTATGTGCTAGATTGACCAATTAAGCTTAGATAAATTTAAATTGATCAATAGATTTTGTCAACCCAGCCCAAATTAACAGACCACTAGAAACACCTTCACTAAAGATGATCAGATTGGGTCTTTAGAATGATTTAAACCAGAGTAAATAAATAAAAAAAGAATAAGTATACCTTTAAAAAAATGACAGGAATATCCTAAAGTAAGTTTTAAAAATATCCACCATTGCACACGGGGGTCTGTTTGCTCTGGCTTTGTCTGACATGTAGCATTAGCCTGAATGAATCAGATCTTGGGGATTTAAATCTATTTAAATCTCCAAAAGTTTACACAATTTTAGTAATTCTCGTGCAGTCTTCAATGCTTTTTAGAAATTACTGATTATTTTTCAAACTAATGTTTCCAAAAGCAAAGTCAATGAAAATGTTTACTTGAAAGACAAACTCTCAGACACCTTTAACCAAACTTCTGAACCATTATTTAATTAGTAAAAAAAAAATCCCTTTGAGATCCACTGATCTCTTTTTCAGGGGAGTCCTGGTCGAGAGGTAAAGGTTACACTCATCCAAGACATGTCAGAGAAAGAAAATACTCTAAAAATGAATAAATATTATGAAATTAAACAGAAAAACTCAAACTCAAGCTTTTGCATTGAAGGCTAGCTTTACATTCTGATCAAACTTCTGGCACCAATGAAATATTTGGAGAATGTTCCGGCGCTGATTGAAAGAACGCGAAAACAACAACGGTCCTGTTTAGATCTGCTTGATATATAAACACAAACAGGAAATCTTTCATTTTAAAACTATAATTTAGTGAAATTGGTTGAAAGTCCCAGTCTGATCATCTTCAGATATAGTTTAAAAGCATTCTCATATGGAGCTAGACGGGCTAAAACGGCGCTTTGGACGCGCGGTTTGTACGCGATAAAACTGCTTTTCACAGCCGTCTTGAGACAACTTGATACTACCTCAGACTATGATAGTACAGATAATACAGCCATTTTCTGATCGTAATTATTACAGTTCTCAGAGTCAATGAATGCGCCAGGACAGAAGTCATCAATTATGATTGGTCCTTCATGTTAGCCCCGCCTCAAAGCGCCACAACGGGGCCAAAAGTTTTCAAACTGTTGAAAGTGAAAAAAAAAGATTTTTAAATTTAAAATTTGAGTTTTGAAACCTAAAAAATTGAACATTTGTAGCTAAAAATAATTCGGTTTATTTTAGAATAGCAAAAAGTTTTAGACATTTTTTTGGCCAAACACAAATATTTTTTTCAATATGTTTTATTTGGGTTTCAAATATTTGTGGCCCCAATTTGGCTCCATATTCCAAATGGTTTTATTAATTGTGATGATGCTGTTTTTACCTAAAATCAAAAAACCTGCATTGTGTTCTAGGACATATTTTCTGCAGAGCGGCAGGAATTCACTAGAAGAAATTCCTGTGAATCAGTAGCAGATGAAAGATCGTATTTGTGATGTAGAAAACGCGCTGGGCGGGGCCACAAGCTTCCTGTTCCAAACTGAGCAACAGGGATGGAAAGGGGGGCGGGGTTGCTCCATACCAACAGTCCCGCCCACAACTCAGAGGGGATGAAGAAATACATAAAAAATTCTCAGAAGTAGAAATTTCTATATATGTATGTATATATATATATATATATATATGTATAAATATGCTCTCCATCATAAGCAAAATGCTACAAGATGATGTTTTAAAAAACATGATTTTCATGATGTGAATGTGAATATTAGAGGTTTTTTTTATAATCTTGTGTTCACAAACGCTGAATAAATCTAAAGCGTTCCTTCTATATTGTGGAGTTGCTAAGGGATTTCTAACCTAATTAGTCAGAAAACTTCTCGATAACGTGTTAAAAATGCAGCTTCTAACGCTGGTTAGCGATCAGGTATGAAGACATCTGGAAAGATGCACGACAGGAAGTGTTTTATAGCATCCATCATAAAGCAGACGCTGTTCGAGGTGGAAATGAACGGGGTCTGATTTTTATATTGTTTTATTAGCTTTCCTCAGAATCTCTTATTGCCGTTGTCTCCTTTTAAAGAGCAAAGTTTGAATGTAAAGGTTTTTTTTCTGGACTTTGATTCACGAGCTTGAAGCTCACCAACTGTCCGTTATGCAAGACACAGATAGTACCTGATCTATAGCAAACAATGTATATCTGTAAGATAAGATTCTGCAAACCAAGAAGGAGTTCTTGGTGGTTTACAGATAAAAAGCAGGAGGTGCAGTAGTTGGTGTGTGAAGCTTTCTCTGAAAGGTTTTTTTATGTCACATAAACTGTAGCATCTTTTCAAAAATCCCACGTGCTCCGTGTCATGGCCACACTCCACACAAGCATGGTGGTTGCCATGGTAACCCTGCAGTGTTGCAATCAATTGTTCGCTGGTCTTGGGTTTTAGTCCATCACCTCCTCTGATGCGTGACTCC
This sequence comes from Oryzias melastigma, assembly GCF_002922805.2. Taxonomy (NCBI): domain Eukaryota; kingdom Metazoa; phylum Chordata; class Actinopteri; order Beloniformes; family Adrianichthyidae; genus Oryzias; species Oryzias melastigma. The sequence goes on from NC_050528.1 coordinate 3,105,472, forward strand.
TCAGCGCCGGAGCCTCATTGCCTGGCTCTGCTCGCCATTAAAACCCTGAACCTCAGATGCATCTGGCCGCCGTTCGGATTCAGACTTGTGCGGCTTATTAGCTGATGTTCCAGGCTGCAGCAGAGCCGGCTGGAGTTTGCAGATGGATGTGTTTAATCTTGATCTTCTGTGAACTGTTTTTTTTTCTCTAGACTGAATTTGTCTCTCTGTGAAAAGCCGCTTTTTTTTATTTCAGTCTTTGTGCCAAATTCAAACAAAGCGCTGCGCTTCAAGTTGTAATTACTGACAATGCTTTTTTGTCGCTTTTTCTCAGGAACTGTAACAGGAATTTGACATGTGATTATTTTCCTGTTCTTACATAAATGCTCCGCCAATATTTCTGTCCAAAAACTTGAAGTGCAGACATGTGAGTTCATAATTACAGAAAGAGATAGTCAGATAAGAAACACCAGTTCATTATATGTCAGCAACTTTCACGCAGAAGAGATTTTTAGCATTTTAATCCCTTTTTAAAAACACAACTTTAAGATTTAACAATTATAAAGCATACAAAGTTTTGGAATATTTATTTTCTGTGAAAATCCAATTTATTTCTGATCTTTTTGTTAGTATTTGGCCAAACAATCACGTGATTCCCAAATGCAGCTCGTCTAAAAACACTAATAATGTTTGACTCATTGACTGTATATGAGAACTGGATCGAGTGAGTGTGATGTCACATTCGGCTCCAACAAAATCGAATCATGCAGGTACCATTTTTACCAGATACCAACACTTCCAGATGTCGTCAAAAGCTGCGTTTCTATTAACTCTGAAATTTAGTAAATTGGATTTTCACTAATAAATTATCTTCATTTAAACACCACAAAAAACTCACATTTATCAAAACAAGTTTTTGCACCTGGAAATGGTCATTTTTCTCAAAACTGCAATGGAAACACTCTTAATAAGCAGTGATTGGTCTGAATTGGTCTAAGTTTCTATGGCAACCACTCTGGCCAATCAGGATTGAGCTTGTTGGAAGGCCACACCCCTAACTCTTGAAACTTGTCAAACGTTTTGAACGTTGGACGTGGGGGCCAGCAGGCTCCACCTGTTTTTATTAAGTTCTTTGATTGGTAAGTTTATGACTTAAAATTTAGGAAAAAAAAGAGTATTATCAAAAAGATGTAAAAAAAATCAGAGTAAAAATGGTTTTTCTGACCTATAGCTGCTTTATCGGTAAATCCTGGGGATCAATGTGAAAAATAAATAATATTCTTAGACTTAATTTAAGAGCTAACATTTATTTACCAACACTTCGTTCTGTTTTGCGTTCATAGACGTTTTCCTGAACATGACCCTTGACCTGCTCAGCTTCAATAGTTTTCTGTCTTTATTTAAGTTTTGTCAAAATATTTATTTGAGCGGCTGCAGAAAAACAACAAAGTTCTTTATTTTCTTTGTCAAATTACAGCAAAAAGACCCAAATCCATGAAAAATAATTTTTATTGCTTGTATAAAAATTAAGAGATTTAATCAGAAAACAATGTTTTAATCTAAATCATGGATTTTTTTCCTACAAAAAAATCTTAGTTTGAGAAAAAACAAAACAAATAATAATGTTAAAATACAAAACACACAAAAGAAAAACAAGAAAAGTTGCCTGACCTGCGATAATGCTAGTGTGAATGTTTTTTGCTGAAAGTAGTCGCTGAAGATGCTGAAGCTTTTTGCTAGAAATTGTGACACAGTTTACTTTATTGCTGAAGGGATTTACTGAGAATGCAAAAGTTATTTGGAAAATGATAAATTTGCTCAAAGACTGGAAATGTTGCTAAAGAGAAAAAGTTTACCTAAATTCCTAAAAATATTGTAAAATTTCTTAAAAATCCATAATAAATGCCAATTTTGCAAAAGGTATTTAGTGTGTTGCTTAAATAATTGCTAAACTCCAAACTAGCCCAAAAAGCTTAGTAGATGCCATATTAGCCAAAAAAGCTAGCTCGGTGCTTAAATACTAGCTAAACTCCAAAATAGCCTAAAATTCCTCAGTAAACTAAATTAGTCAAAAACGTTAGCATATTAATAAAATAGAAGCTAAACTCTAAATTAGCCTATAAAAAACCTCAGTAGATCTATAACGCATTAGCCAAAAATGTTAGCATGTTGCTAAAATATTAGCTAAACTCTACATTTTTAAAAAAATTACTGATGAAAACAGCCCATGAATATATTTAAAGGTTTGTTGATAATCTACTTACATTTTTGAAATTTGAAAACGTTCTCATTCATTTCTTATTGGGCATATTTTGCTCAATATTTCAAAAACTATAAAGTTTATGAATACCAAAAATACAACCAGTAGTTTTCTGAAGAATCTGAACGTTTTGATACCAAGATTGCTGAAATCACTGAAAGTTTGATTGATTTTACAACAAAAGTATCCAGAATCTACAAACCACAAGACATCTAAAGACTCTTTAATCAAAGTTCCATCTTTAGGCTAACTCTTCTGTTTGCTTGCACTGTTTTTATGCTGTTTTGTTGTGGCTGAAGTAATCTTGTTTTTGTTTTTGTGCATTTTCACTTTTGTTCACGACTGACAGTTGTTACTATACCCTAACAGTAAGAAAAAAATCTAAATCTGATCCTTTTTATCATCGTTCTCTCCTCTTCTGGCTTCCCTGATTCATCTGGAAGCCAGAATTTCTGAGCGTCTTCGTCCTTCCTAAAGTGCACAAAAGTAATTCCTGCCTGATATCGCTGAAGCTAGCAACTTTTCACAACTGCTAACTTCACTTTAAAAAATTGCACTAAATAATCATTTATTTTCCAAACCAGGCAGGCCTGCACTGTGGTGCAGTGGTCAGCACTTTCACCTCATAGAGAGAAGGTTGTGGTTCAAATTGTGTCTGGAATCTTCCTCTGCAGTTCAGAAACCAGCTTCATAGATTCATGGTGGAGGTAAATCGTCCCTCAGGTGACCCTTCACCTGCCAGTATCCAGGTTGGCTCCCCAATCTTAAATAACGTGTGAAGCATTTTTCCTTTTAGCTCAGCGACCTCTTGATCCATGTAGGTGGAAGAGAGCTAGCAGCAGCCGTTAGCATCCGCCCAGGAATAGCTCACAAAGGTGTCAAAGCGAGTATCGCTGAGGATGAGGAGGAATGTTTCCCATGCAGCCATTCCAAACTGACTTAACAACAATTACGCAACATCTGGTTGCCATGGCGCCGGGTCTGCTAATGGCACAAAAACAGAGCGAGCTAAGAGAGGCACCACCCTGTGATGCCATTTGCCATCAAAACCCACAATCTAGATCTTGGAACAGCGGGGACCTCCATTCAGACGGAGCAAATTCATCCAAACGGATGGAGGAACAAACGGATGAAGAGCAAATGATCCAGATCCCCAACATCCTTTAATGATCGGTTTACTCTCCCTAAAGATTACAGTAATCCACTCAGATTATTTCAGAAATCAGAATTTATTTGTTGCATAGAAAGTAAATAAAAACATCCAAAAACTCGACTAAACAAACAAAATTCATGATGGAAATCTCTCAAAGGATCCCACAGGAACCAAAGATCAACAGTAAAAGTACAGAGAGATAAATGTGAGTTTATGAGCAACAGATGGAAAAAAGAAGAACCTGAAGCAGACAGAGGACGACTGAGGACATCTAGTGTTGGATCCTGGCAAACGTTTCTGCATCAAAATGCTCCTTTACTCTCCATTTTTTATCGTTTCTTCTTTTACTTTAAATGTTTTCATCTTCCTCCATCTGTTCCTGTCCTCCATGACTTCACATCAGTCATCTTCATCTTCATCTTCTCTCACACACATGGAGACCTCGGAGTTTGAACCTCCTCTGTCTGGATTTATCACCAAAACATCAGCTGTCCGTCCACCATCAGCATCCTCACCGGATAGAATAGAATAGAATAGAAAAGAACAGAACAGAATAGAGTAGAGCAGAATAGAAGTGAATATAATAGAATATATTAAAACAAAATAGATTAAATAGAATAGAATATATTAGAACAGAACAGAATAGAATAGAATAGAAGTGGATAGAATAGAATATAATAGAATATATTAGAATAAAATAGAACAGAACAGAACAGAAAAGAATTAGGTAGAATAGAAGTGAATATAATATAATATATTAAAATAGAATAGACTAAAATAGAAAAGAATAGAATAGAACAGAACAGAATTGAATAGAACAGAATAGAACATAATAGAATAGAACAGAATAGAATAAAATAGAATAGAACAGAATAAAATAGAACAGAGTAGAAATTCTCCTTTGTCTCAGAATTAAACAGCATCATATCTTCAGTCTCCTTCAAACAATTCCTTTCAGTATTTCAGATCCATCACTTCTGCTCCCATTAACTTCACTGTTTCATAAATGTTTTATTGCTTAAACATTTCTAAACATACTTCTTTATAACCATTTTGCACAAACGTTTATATCTGCACTAAAGGATTTGTGGTAAAGCCACAAAATAATTAAATGTTTTCAAGTTAAGTAAGTTAAGAACTTTTGTTTTTTGTCTTTAAAGTAAAAATCCACTCTGTTGAAAACTGTATTTCTGGTGTTTTAAATCATGTTTCTGTAGCATTTTTCTAATGATGAAAGACACATATAAAGAAAATTGAGATTAAAACTGCATTTCTGAGTATTTCTCTTTTCAAATTGCTGTCAAAATAATCTAAAAAGATTGTATTTGTGACATAGAAAATGAGGTGGGTGGGAGGGGCTGGAAGCTAGTGGGAAAGCTTGTGAAGAGATGGATGACAGGAAGTATGGGCAGGCTTACTCCTACGACTCAGAGATGAATTTCTGATGAACTCCAGCTGCTCTGCACAAACTTTGTCCTATAAAATGACAGATTTTTACACATAATTTAAAGACTTCTGGAAACACTTTGAAAATAGATCAAAAGATGATCACAGTGGGACTTTAGATACAAAGTGTATTAAATGTTCATAAACTAAAGTCAAACTCTATCTTTCAGTGAGTTAAATAATTGTATTTTAGGGGGCATTAAAGATAGAAGACAAAATGTCTTAATTTTCCTCTTAAATGTCTATTTTCCAAACAGTGTTGAAGTACGTTCTTGTTCATGTTTGTTTCTCAGGTTTCCTTCTGCTCTTTTCTTGCTGTAAACATTCTGCACCAGTTCTACTGTTTAATGTTTTGCCATCAGTCAGCAATGATGTCAGGATTTACTTAATCATTAAAATCATGTTTCCATTTGCGCTCATAGAACAGAGATTTTTACTACAAAATGTTTGTTGGTTCAGCTTTCTCTGTTTATTGTCTCAATAAAAATGAAATAAAACTGGAGGATTATAAGGCAAGTTTATTTGTAGCACATTTCATGTACAGAGACAATTCAAAGTGCTTTACATAAAACATTTAAAGAAACAATCAAAAGAAATAATAAATCTGTGATCATTAAAACAAAATTAAAAGAAAGTAAAAAGATTTTCATTTAAAACAAGAAGCAGAAGAAACAGATTTAATAAGACATGTATAAATTATCAGAGTAATTTTTGTGCTACAATGTTGTTAGAATTTTGTGGGTTTCAGCATAAATAGTAGTTCTACAATTGTCCTGGAGGGCGTTTCAGTTTGGCCACTAGGTGGCGATCGCGATATAGCAGTATACTGTTTTCAAGAAGAATAGGCAAAGTATGAGCAAACAACTGTGTGTGAGACCACAAATAGTTACTTAGATTTTTTTTCCTCAAAAGTGTTCGGAAAATTCATACCTGTGAGTATATAAAGAAGTTAATTTAGTCAACACTGAATGTTTACGTCGACCGAGCGTTAGCATTAGCCGTCCTATGGGAAATCCCATTAAACGTTAGCATCAAGCTAGCGGACTTTAGCTTTGGATCGAGTCAAATCGATTTTATCAATCCAGCTCTACAGTTTTAAGATCGAAATCTCCTAAATTGTAAACAAAATGTAAGAATACAATTTCACAATTTGCAAATGACAATGTTAAACATTTGTTTTTGCAAAAACTATTTTTTTTACTTAAAAACATTTTTTTTTTTTGCGTTTGCACCACAAATGTTTTCAGATGCGTTGCATCTCATCTCGTTTTCTCCTCATCTTTGATTTTTTTATTGAACATAAGAAGAATACAGTACAAAAATATAACATTATTTAAAAAATAATAATAATACAAGAACATGACAATTCTAAATAAAAGTCACGGTTATTCCTAACCTTTTTTTCAATTCTTAACTGTAACAAGAATGTAAGTAACATACATTTATTGTAAATAAAGAATAACCTGATGAAAAATCCACAGAAAAATAAATAAATAATTAAACCAAAAAGAAAAATAAAAAAATACGAGAGGTAAAATATGTAACTAGTCCTAAGAATGTACAGATGTTAATTATTTTTGAGCTTTTGTATTTTTTAAAGCAGGAATTATCTTTGATTTTCCCTCAGAAGTTTCAGTTTAGTGTGACATATGTGCCGCCAAACAGCCTGCTGATTGGTCAAGATTCTATCCAATTAAATTCCAAGATTTAGCTAACATGGTTCCTAAAGGAAAGTTGTCTGACCACATTTTTATGACATTTGTTTGAAAACACTGGATTTTCTTTTATAAATCTAAACAATCATTTTGTTAAGGAATGTTTTAGGTTGATGTTATTTGCCTTTTTTTTGTTTGTTTCAGTGGCGAATGAAGATGGAGAGAACTCCAGAAGACCTCCGGCCAGCTTTTCACGTGAGTAAAACTTTATTACTATCACTTCATTATCAGTCTCTCCAATAAAACCACTGCATTCAATGACTCCATTAATTGTGTTAATTAGATATTAGGAGCAGATTTATGACCGGATCATTGAAAGAAAGATGGAGGAACATTACAGGAAAAATCCTGCAGAAGATTAACTTCCTTTCCTGGTGATCTGATGTCTCTGAATGTGTCACAGGTTGATCATTTGAGATGTTTTTCTCTGAAGAAGACAATACGTTCTATTAGGGTTGCTTTTCTGTTTTTAGTTGATGAACTCTTGTGCCACGACACCACTGACTTTATAAATCCACTAGGGGGCAGTCTTACCACGGCTCTGAATGTCCTTTGACAGGAAGTGTCATTTCTAAAGAAACTGTGTGTGCAAACGTCATATTATGCAGGGAATATCATTTAATATGATTGATTAATAAAAACAACTTTATTGTTATTATAGGATCAAAGTCCCAGAGTGCTTTGTGGAACGCCATCACAGCAGGGATGGGCATCAAAGACAAGGAGCAGAAGGACCTCCTGAATGACCCGCGAAGTCCTGAGGAGATTCTGGCCGAAGATCCGCCAACATCGGATGAACCGGACGCCACGGAGAAGACCGCCATCAGGTTGGATGCTGTCAGCCAGTCTCAGCGCAGAGGTCGACGTGTTTTTATTGTCTAGTGTTCAGCAGTAATCCAGAATCAGGTTATAGGTCGGGCTGACACGATTAGTCGACAACTATATAATAGTCGATTAGTCGATACTTCATATTATATAGAGTCAGAGTGTTGAAAAGTTGATCAAAGTTGTGAGCGCTCAGCACCAAAAAAATGAACTTTTTCTATATTTGAGTCAGTGAGATCAAAACTTAATCTTAAGTGAAAAATAGTTCCTTGCTTCAGATGATAACCTCATTTTATTGTGTGAATGTTTAGTAAACATTCACACAAAAGTGATTCTCCTGCTCCTTTCCATACGTTTTTCAGCACATAAAAACTATCACACTTTCAGAGATTTCATCAATCTTGGTATCAAAACTTTCAGCTCGTTCAGGACTTTACTGCTTGAATTTTTGATATTCATAAACTTTATAGTTTTTGAAATATTGAACAAAATTTCCCCCTTTGAAAATGAATGAGAAAGTCTTTAAATTTCAACATTTTAAGTAGATTAGCAAAAAACCTTTAAATATATTCATGGGATATGTTTTCATCTTTACAGTAATTTTCAAAAAAATTGGAGTTTACCTAATATTTTAGCAACATGCTAACATTTTTGGCTAATTTGTTATTTTTATAGGCTAATTTAGAGTTTAACTTCTGTTTTAGCAACATGCTAACGCTTTTGACTAATTTGGTTTACTGAGGAATTCTTAGGCTATTTTGAAATTTAGCTAGTATTTAAGCAATGTATTAGCTTTTTGACTAAATTGGCATCTATTAAAGTTTTTTCTGCTACTTTGGAGTTAAGCTAATATGCTAGCAACATGCTAACGTTTTTGGCTCATTTGTTACCTAATGAGGTTTTTATAGGTTAATTTAGAGTTTAGCTTAATTTTGGCAGCAGGCAAACATTTTTTACTAATTTAGTTTACTGAGGAATTTTAGGCTATTTAAGACTTTAGCTGGTATTTAAGCAACTTGATAGATTTTTTTAGCTAATTTGACATCTACAAAGGTTTTTTGGGCCAATTCAGAGTTTATCTCAAATTTAAGCAACACTAAATATTTTTGCAAAGTTGCATGTATTAGGAATTTTAAAGGAATTTTACTACACAATTTTTAGAAATTTAGGTCAACTTCAGCACTCTTTCACAGTTCTTTAATTAAATTTAACATTTTACAAATAGCTTTTGCATTTTCAGTAAATCTCTTCGTTAATTCAAGTCAATTGCGTCACCATTTTCAGCAAAAAGCTTCAGCAACTTCAGTGACTACTTTCAGCTAAAAGAATTCACAATTATTGCAAGTAATGCAACTTTTCTAGTTTAATCTTGTTTTAATACCATAAACTAATGAAGGACAGAGACTGCATGAGTCATTCAAAGTTTGATAAACTATTTTCTTCATTGTCTTTATTTTTAGTCAGTTTAAAGCTAATGATGGTTAAGATGTGTGCTTTGCATACACTTTACACATGACCTGATTAGTTGACTTATGAAAAAAAGAGAATCGGTGATTAGTCGACTATTGAAATGATCGTTTGTGGTAACAGTGGTTATAAAACTGTCGGCCTCCAGCTCATCATCTGACAGTGGAGCATTTATTATTAGGCCATCTTCGTGGAAACACATCAGTGTGTGGGATCTTTCTGCTTTGGAGTTCTTCTTAATCACATTAAGGGCTTGATTATTAACTTAGGCAGAACCTGTGCTTGATGCCTGCTCAGATAGAACTGCTTTTGACTTTTACCTCTGTTGATTCTCTCTCACATGTGGTTCTAATCCCTATGTGTGGCTCCTGACCTCCAGGGACTAAACCCTGATTTATTCCACCTTGATAAGAGAGACTTCAGACCAGCATTAGCATCGCCGCCTGGCTTTTAACGCCTGATTCCAATTAACCTCGATGGCTCCAGAGGACGCCACAAATGCCGCAGGTGGCAAAAATTAAAGTATTTTGTCACAGTATAATGAAAATGCACCACGTCGTAACCTTGGGAAGGTTTGCAGGTCAAATAATATTTATTTTCCTTTTTCATTTGATCACATTAGTGTAAAAATCTGTTTATTTATCGCGACGTGCGATTGTAGAAATCCCATCTTGGTGTTTTTTCTAATCTGCTACTTCTCTATGCTATCTCAAATTACAGGGTTGTCGTTGTTGGCAATAGTTTCTCCCCCGAGTGCAGATCCTTTTCCAGAGTAGGGTGGTGATAAATAGAAGGTGATTTTCCACTTGGCTGGACACAGCCTGCTCTTTTATTTAACAGCTAAAAGCGCCCTCCGCAGAGGAAACGGCTCATTTGTCCATGAAGACACTGACGCAGTCATACAGAGTTTTGTCATCCTGGTAAAACAACCACACAACTTTGAGCAAATAGAATCACATTAAATTATATAGTTTGATGAAAAACGTCCAGTCTCCTGCGGACGAAGACGCCGTCTCTGTTTCCTTCCTGTCAAATAGCTAACATTATAGTTGTTGTCAGAGCAATCTCACTTAAGCCTGGGATTGTCTTCATCCGTGCCAGCAGTGGTTAATTGAGGGCAAATCCACTGGGAACCATGAGGATCTACAACCAACTGATAAATGTCAAGATTATAGTCCAGGCAGGGTGATTAAGCGATTTTAGAAGCAGCCGAAATCCATAAACTGATGCAACCGTTATGTCACCTCTATAGATTGAGCTCACTCTGCTTCCCAGCCAGGGAATTAGAGTGATCACATGATCACAAAATAAGAAGTAGGTTGTGTCTGAATTTTCTCACTATTTTTTTCTAGGTGTTCAAATCTACAATTCCAAAATTCAGTACCCTGGAAGTTTCCCACAATCAAAGGGAAATGGAATCTTGGCCAAAAATATAATAAGTCATGGAGACTGCTGACCCCGCCATGTCAACCGTCTGAGTCAGCAGCTCCCGGCTAAGAGCTGCCTAACAAAAATCTACCTAAAGAAAACAAATAAACAAAGCCCGCAAACTAAGACTACCAAGGTCCAAACCCAAACCAAAATAACAAAACCCAGCAGAGTGAGACTGCTGAGGACAAAGAGAGGAAAATAAAACAAAACAAACCAGCACCACGCCGACCAGAAACCCAACCAGCGCCACAGACACTAGAAACCCAACCGGCGCCTCGCCAACCAGAAACACAAACCCTTCACCACACCTACCAGAAATCCAACCGGCACCACACCCACTAGGAACCCAACCGGCACCACGCCAACCAGAAACACAAACCCTTCACCACACCTACCAGAAATCCAACCGGCACCACACCCACTAGGAACCCAACCGGCACCATACCAACCAGAACCCCAATCGGCACCACGCCAATCAGAAATCCAACCGGCTCCACACCCACTAGGAGCCCAACCAGAACCCCAACCGGCACCACGCCAATCAGAAATCCAACCGGCACCATACCAACCAGAACCCCAACCAGCTCCACGCCAACCAGAAACTCAATTGGCACCACACCAACCAGATCCTCACGTGCTGCTCTGCTCCCTGCCTGTCTTGATGTGTCCTCCTCTGTCTTAATTACCCAGCAGGCGCCAATTAAGGCACATTGGCCACACCTGCCAGGTGAGTCAAAGGTCTGGAGCAGTAGCAGCAGAACGTAACGATAATATTTAACAAATAAAGTCTCTGGCCAGGAGGACTGCTTCTAAAATGCAAACTAATAAACTATTTGATGGGTAGATAAACATTTTGTAGCCTTTAACTCTACAAAAAATTTAGCAAATCAAATACCCACTCCACTGAAAATTGTTTTTTTATGTCCCTTTAGCATTTTTCTCATAACACAAACAAAATCATTTAAGATTAAAACTGCTTTTCTGAGTATTTCTTTATTCAAATGGTGACGGATCAGGAGAGGAAAACCTGCGGTTCGAAAAGGCTCGGCTTTGTAACACAGTAACTGCCAAAGTCTCAGTTTTCTTTCTTTTTATTTTTTTTCTTTTACAATACTAATTGTGTGAATGCTGTGGGGCATTTACACCACAGTGATCCACTTTTCTTCTGTACGTTTTTTGGATGTCTGTAGCTCTTCAACCCCTTTAACCTATTCAGCTCATTCAACTATCAAAATATTCAGCTCTTTTAGGAGATGGCTGTTCAAAATTTGAACCTCATAACTTTTCAACTTTTCTTTGATGAACCCTTTTCAATACAAACCTTCAAATGGATGTTCAGTTTACTGATTTTCCAAAGCACTCTGGACAGACAAAAAACAGCTGCGTCACTGATGTCAGCCTTCAGCACAGCAAACAAGTAGAGCAGATCTAGATTTAGATAAACTGCTTCACTCTCAAAACACCTTTGCTGATCCAGTCCACCTCCAGCCAGTCACCTGCAGCACACCTGCAGCACACCTGTGTGGTTTGGAAAACACTCAAACATTAACATTTACAACAAACTCAAATTAATGTGTTCAAATGACCTCACTAGTCCCAAAGGACTAAATAGTGCAGGATTATCCAGCCCTGATTTCAACACAGTTCAGACACATGAGAACTTTTTCTTTTTATCAACATTTATGACGTCAACCATTTTACAAAGTTTAGGAAATGCAAACATTTCACAATGACTATTTAAGGATCCACAGTGTTATGATAAAGAAGAAAAGTAAGTTTATATTTTTGTGTAATGTATTGTTTAGTGAGCATTGAAATTAAATGAATGAGAACTTCTTCAGATTTCAAAATTTTAAGTAGATTAACAACAAGCCTTTAAATATATTCACAGGCTATGTTTTTATCTTTTATAGTAATTTAAAAAAAATGGAATTTAGCTAATATTTTTGCAGCATGCTAACTTTTTTGGCCAGTTGTTATCTGATGATGATTTTTAAAAATATAATTTAGAGTTTAGCTAATATTTTAGCAACATGCTATCGTTTTTGACTAATTTGGTTTACTGATGAATCTGGGGCCATTTTGGAGTTTAGCTAGTATTTAAGCAATCTGTTAGCTTTTATGGCTAATTTGGCATTACTGAGGTTTTTAACGCTAATTTGAAGTTTACCTAATATTTTAGCAACATGCTAACATTTTTGGCTAATTTGTTATCTACTGTTTTTTTGAAGGTTATTTATAGTTTAGCTTAATTTTAGCAACAGGCTAACCTTTTTGACGAATTTAGTTTACTGAGGAATTTTAGGCTATTTTGGAGTTTAGCTAGTTGTTAAGCGATAAGCTAGCTTTATTTGGCTAATTTCGCATCTGCTATGGTTTTTTATGCTAATATGGAGTTTAGCTAATATTTTAGCAACATGCTAAGGTTTTTGGCTAATTTGTTATCTACCAGGTTTTTTAGGCTAATTTATAGCTGAGCTTGTGTTTTAGCAATATCCTAACTTTTTTGGCTAATTTGTTATCTTCTGTTTTTTTCGGCTAATTTTGAGTTTATCTTCTATTTCAGCAACAGGCTAATGTTTTTGACGAATTTAGTTCACTGAGGAATTTTAGGCTATTTTGGAGTTTAGCTAGTTCGAATCAATGTGCTAGCTTTGTTGGTTAATTTGGCCTATACTAAGGGTTTTGGCGCTAGTTTGGTGTTTATCTCATATTTAAACCACACACTATTTTTTTTTTTTGCAAAATTGGCATGTATTAGGGATTTTAAAGCAATTTTACTAATTTTTTTCAGAAATTCAGTTCAACGTCATCGCTCTTTCATAGTCCTTGATGAAATTTCCAGTCTTTTAGTAAATTTAAAATTTAGCTAATAGCTTTTTCATTTTCAACAAATCCTTTCAACAATTAAAGTACATTGCATCATCATTTACAGTAAGAAGCTTCAGCATCTTCAGCGACTATTTTCTACACGCTAGGATTCTCACACTTGCACTATCACAGATAATGCAGCTTTTCTAGTTTTTATTAATTTGCTATTTTTCCCTTTTGTTTTTACTCATAATTTAAAACAAGAAAAAGTATGAATAAGCTATAAAAATAAAATGTGAATTAAAAAAAAGAATATACCAACAAAAACCTTTTTGACAAAAATATATTTACTGTTTTTCATACAGTTTTCTAGCTTTTTACATCTTAAACATATAAATTAAATAATTCAGTCATTTTCCAAGATATTCTTTTATTTTTTAGCATCCAAACAATTCCATCATTACTCCAACAGTTACTGTAAGCAGTCAAGGTTAAACTCAGATGCTCCTCATGATCCATGAGAAGATTTATGGGATGGTTAATTAGACGCCGTGAACTTTCCATCTGATTAAGCCGGCCGTCTCCACAGTCTCTGAAGCTGACCCCTCGTTTGGCGGCAGCAGCAGGTTCAGAGATTCCTGCAGACAGCCCCTGTGAAGCAACAAGCTCCATGAGCAGCCTCACTAACCGGCTAATGAGGCTCCGCCAGACCAAAGCCACTGCAAGTACAAAGAAAAGCAGCACGGCCGCTGATCTAAATGAAGGCAGTTTGACATTTTACACATTTCTGGATAAAATAATAAACTTGTTTTTTGTTAAATAAAACTATTATTGACTGTTTTTCTCAAACTTTGTTAACACAAATTCTAAACAAACATTGGGGGGATTTCTTTGAATCCGCCCTCCCTCTCATCCCTTGACCTCATTCTACAATAGTGTATTCACTTTACCCATGTAGCATCTTTTAAATGCACTGTGTGGATTATAATCCACTCATCCACGACATGATTACTCTTGTCTTTGGAGATTCTGTCACTTCCTAAACAGCATCTGTGAATTTTTTATTCTAATACATTAAAAAATATTTATGTTTTCAGTTTATTTGATAGGGACATTACACGTTCAGAAGCATCAGTCATCCAAAAGGCTATTTGTTATTTGCTGTCATTGTATATCAACACTGTAAAGAAATAAAGTGAATAACAATGGAAATATACAAGATTATTAACAAGTAAAGATATTCATTTTTTTGATAAAGTTGTTTAATGATCTCTAACTGAATAAGTTATAGAAATCTATGTAATTTAATAGTTGAAGGACTGTAAGCACTAAATGATATAAAGTCGAGGTAAACTAAAATGTCATTTGTGGCTCAGGTGTTAAAGTCCCCCCCCCTCCATGAGGCGTTCTTCAGGGATGACAATGAACGTCATGTTTTCTCCCTGTTGTGTTTCATGATTGCGTAACTGCATTTATGACAGACAAAAGGGGCTGTTAAACTGACTCATCAACGCATAGGTGAGGATGCAGCTGGAGATTATGAAAGAGAAATCTTTCATGTTTGAGAAGTTTGAACTAAGTTCATTATTTCACAGAAATTCTCAGCAGACGGGTTGAGTTCAAATCTGGATCAGCTTTAAGCAAGTGAAGGGTAAATTTTAAAAAATAAAAGAAAATTTAGCAAAAAATGTAAACAGTTTTAAACTCTAAAGTACACATTGCAATCTAGAAGGAAATATTGAAAAATTAAATAAATAAAGTCGAAAGAAATTATGAAAATAATAAAAAAAAATGCAACTTGAATGAAAAAAAATCATATACAATTTAAAATTGTTTACAAATGAAAAACAATATTTATTTGCTGCCATTTTGTATTTTTTACCTTTATTTTTTCTCATTTTTCTCATTTGCTTTCAGTCCTCTGATTACAGTTTCCATTCAGTTTTTGTTTTTTTCATTGATTCTGATGTGGGGGCGGGACTTTGAGCCCAGTGGTTACTGGGACATGCTTGACATCGGGTGACAGCAGTTACAGTGATGTCATTACCATGTACCAAAGCTTGGGAGAACACTATCACTACTGTACGCCACATTAACCCTTGTGCTATCTTATGGGGCCCAGATGACCCCACCCTTACATTGAAGTGTGATCCCTCCCATGAAAAAACTGGACAAAGGTGGACAGGATTTCATGTCTGTCATGGACACCAATGAAATTCAAATATCAATGGGAAAAAGGTTCAGTGTGCTGTCTTGTGGGTTTCAGATGATCCCTCTCCTAATGTTCCTTTGCCTTGGATAGCACAAATTAAAGGAGCCACTACACAGAATCAGAACCAAAGGCCAAAATACCAAAATAAAAGCTAGTGATGGGCAAATTAAACTTCATGAAGCATTGAAGACTTCTGTCCACTCTAGTGGAATGTTTCAGTGTTTTTTTTTTTTTTTCCAATTTTTTAATATTTATTTCGCATTTGCCGTGTGTACTTTTAAAATTTACAATCAGATTTTAAATTCCCCTAAGCTGATCCTGATTTGATGCCATAAGACAGGGAGGAAAAGCCACCTAAAATATTAGCTAAACGTCAACTTAGCATAAAAGTAAAAAAAATAGAATAAAACTTAAAAGAACAAACTTAGGTTAGCCAAAATAGCTATCATGTAGCTGAAAAAATAGATAAGCTTAAAAACAGCCTTAAAACCTGGAAAAAAAACTAAAATTAGTCAAAACAGCTAGCATGTAAATATTAGCATAACTCTAAAAAAGACTAAAAAAGTTTTTTTAAAAAGCCTAACATGTAGCTGAAATATTAGCTAAACTGCAAAATAGCTTAAAAAATCTTAAATGCCAAAATAGTCCAAAAAGCTAACAAACTTTAAAACTGTAACTTTTTAATATAATTATGAATAATAAAAATGCAGGAATATTATTCCAGAATAAATCAGCTTAAACCTTAAATAACTTTCAATATTTTACTCTCCATAAAAATATATCTTGTCAAAATTATACAAGTTAGAAATAAACGCAAGGTAACATCGGGTCATTAATAACAATAAAAAAATGATCTGGAGGGCCGGATAGAATTACTCGGAGGGCCGGATCCGGCCCCCGGGCCTTGACTTTGACACACGTGTTCTAATTTATGTTTGTAAAGGACATCCTGCATATCGGTCCATGCTTAGCTTCTATGTTTACCTTCCACACAGCTTTCATTCATGTTTAGTTCACTCCTTCCAACAACCGTCGGCACGTTTTCCAGCCGACACAACCGCCGCTCTCTGGTTCATGGTCTCATGGTGACACATCCGCCAGCAGTTTTTCAGGGTCAAACATGCAAATTCATTCATGAGCCGACCAGTAGCGAGACTGAAGTGGATACGCCTGATCCCGACTCACACCTCTTCACCTGTGCAGCTATATTTACCTGCGTCTGGCTGCTAGTCTGAGGTCACGGCGAGGACAGCTGGACTCGTCATCATCAACCTTTATTTAACCAGATAAAATCCACTGAGATCTGGATCTCATTTGCAGCGCTGACCTGACTGAAGGCCAGCTTGTAGATGTGTTCTATATTTAACTGCCTTGTTACCTTTGGCGCTAATTTGTGAGTCAGATTTAGTCAAATGTTTAAGTGAATTCCCTCAACACTTTAATTGCTAGAGCCAGCATTAACACGTTAACTTAACACTGCCGTTCAATCTTTATTTGAATTAATTTCATATAGATTGTTGATATATATATATATAAAAATATAAAACTCATTGAAATTAGTGATTCATGGTGTAATCTACTCACATTTTTACCAACTTATTTGTATTATTTACAAATGACTGTTTAACATCTTAATTATTAAAATAATAAAATCTATAGTTGTGATGATTTTAAAAGGCCATACCATGATTTTCTTAAGTATTCAGAGAAAACTATATCCATATATATGATCATATATGACCTTTGACACACTAAAGAACACATTATTTATGAAATATGAGTTATTTTTGTGAACTCTTTTCCTACCAAGGAAGTAAGACGCCTCCATCTCTGAGGCTCCGCCTTTCGCTGGTAACCGGCTAAAGTCATGACGTTAAAGTCATGATTTCAATTTTTTCAACACAATGAATTAAAGGTATTTTTAGGCCAAATATGTTTTCTTTTTGCCTCTTACAACCAACTGTCTGTTTTCCTCCAAACAGAAAGGATTCAATACAAATAAATAATTATACATTATATTGAAATGAAAACAGATCCTTTCATACTCGGTTCATGGTGTTCTCCATGTGACAGACCGCGCCCGCTCAACCACCACATTATTGCCAAATTATAAGTTGTCGTTTTTTTCATAGTTTAGCCAAGGGCGTGACTTATACTCAGGAGCGACTTATTTGTGTTTGTTTTTTTTATTTAGACATAAATAAGCTCATATATTTGTGATTTTCCCAGTAAACACTGGTTGTCTCCTCTAACAGCCACTAGAGGGCGCTGCTTCTGAGTATAAGTATATGCTACAGACAGCGGCAGAAGAAGTGTTGTGAAAAACAAACATGGAAGAGAATCTGATTGTTTTCATCTTAAACCTAAGTGACTTATATATGGTTTTCTTCTTCTTTATTAGACATTTTTTGCTCTTGTGACTTATACTGCGGAAATTACAGTAATTATTTGAGTGTCCTTAACCCATAAGAACCTATATTGACATCAGTGTCACAGAAAAATATCAGAACCGTTTTGTGTGGGAAACTTGGTTTGTGGTATTTTCTACGTGGTTTTGGGTCTTTATGGGTTAAGCATCTTTAGTTTTCCGCCTAAACCCCCGACTTGTAGTTGCCAGAAAACTGAGCCTGTTTGAGCAGCTCTACACCAAAACATCACAAGATCTGCTGAGAACCATCTTGTTTTAAATGCTCAGTCACCCTTGAGTTTCTTATTGTTATGAGACATTTACCACTTAGTATGTACTTGGAATGGGTACTGAAATATGAAAAATTGTTGTGGTACAGTCTTGGGAGATATCACAATGTGTACCATATCGTGAGACGTGTGTTGTGATATGTATCGCATTGCCAGACACTTGCCAATACACACCCCCACTGTGCAAAAGCCAGGTGAGCTAATGAAGCTAGCTGATCCCTGCTAGCTTCATTATTTATTCATAATTATGTTAAAAAGTTACAGTTTTAAAGTTAAAAAATTGGCATCATGCTATATCTTGGTATTTACTAAGATTTTTTACGTTATTTTGGAGTTTAGCTATTTCAGCAACATGCTAGCTGTTTTGGCTAAATTAGGCTTTTTTTAAAAATACTTTTTAGGCAAATTTGGCATTTGGCTAATATTTTAGCTGGCTATCAGGGTCAGCATTTTTGGCTATCAATTTCAGCATCTTCAGCGGCAACATTCAGGTTACAGAATTCACACTAGCATTATTGCAGGTAATGCTATATATCTAATTCATAATTATGTTTAAAAGTTACAGTTTTAAAGTTTTAAAAAATTTAGTTTTAGAGTGTTCAATAAATATCTATCCTGTTCGGTCGCGACCTAAGGTGTGTTTTGGATTTTGGCCCCTTGTTCGATTGAGTTTGACACCCCTGCGCTAGAGAAACGTGTGTGTGTGTGTTAGCCTGGGGGCGGTGCTGGCAGCACAGGCTCTTCCTGGAAGGGGCGGTCCTCATTTTGTGACATCAGCTCGTGAGAATTCGCTTGTTTTTGTGGTTCGGGAAGGGCTGCTGCTAGGAGCAGGTTTCTCGAGGAATACTCAGGAAAGTGTGAATGTATCAAAATACCGCTTTGGGGTTATTTATAGTGAGGAATTAACATTTTAGGACACTTAAAAGCTCAAAAAGTGGATTTTACATTATAAAGGTCCTTTAAAAAATATTTTATTAGTCATAAATGGCCACAGAAACAGTCTGACTTGTTTGGGGGTATAGATTTGAGGAACATTTTGATGGTTTTCTTTGCTCCACACTTCAGTCTCTTTGGTAACAAAGTCACAGAAAAGCTGCTATTTTCCACCTTGATAACTCCATAAATAAATACAGCTTCATGGCCGAGCGGGCCCGTTTTCTTCTATACCTTTCTTTGCACGGCTTCTATGAAAATGTGTGCAGGCCAGGAAGGGAAATCATACGATCTCCACAAAAAAATGCAGTCATTATGAGAACAACCCTTGGATATTTTGATATATCACTACATTCTTATCCATCGGCCTGAGACTTGAAATGAGGTATAAATTTTTCATGTCCCTCCGAACAGCTGGAGCTGCTAATGCCTGGATTTGATATGTGGGGTCTTATGAAGGAGAGACAAGAATACCTTTGAATGTCCGGTAGGTCTATTCGCAAGTAATTCACTTTTATGAGAATATTTGTAATAAAAAAGATCAAGATAATTTAAAGAATTGTCTGAACATTCTGGATGATCTTTTTGTAGATCTGTAATCCATTTAAATCCTTCATTCTCTCCTGTTTACATCTCATGCTCATGTCAGCCTGTGGTTAATTACTCCCACCTTTACTGTTGGATAGCAACAATGAAGAATGGCATGAAAATGAGCAGCAGCAAAAACACCTTTTGTGTTTTTCATATTTATTTAGCCCATGGCTGTTACAAAGCGCTCCGTCTTTCTAGTCCAGGAAGAAACGTAATTAAAACATTCTTTGAGATTTTTAGTTTTTTTTTAAAGGCCACGTCTTTGTTAACCTCATGCTAGTTTCCACACCAAATTAGCTTTTTTTTGCTGATCAGTTTAGAGCAGGGGTGTCAAAGTCGATCACACAAGGGGCCATGACTTTGACACGTGGTTTAGAGTTTGAGCAGTTTTAAAGGCCTCGTGCGGTGAAAATCGTGATTTTTCTTAAACTGCAATAAAACATTATTATTTATGTCACAAATGAACCCCCGTATAATTATTTTGTCACCCGCGGCCACGTGCACTCTCTACAAGCGTTCAAAGATAGCGCGGTCGCTCAGATTTTGTGCAGCCACCGA
>NC_050528.1:3125754-3135697 GCF_002922805.2 Oryzias melastigma
GCCGGACAGCCAGTATGAGGCCGCCGCGCTGAGGGGGGTTTGCGGTTCCGAGGCCCTGGGCCGGGCATGGGGGGCGTCGTGGGTTCGCCGGACAGTTGTCCGGCGCCGGCAGCCGGCCGTCTGGAAAGAGGACCCGCGCGGGGGTTGGTTGCGCGTGGGCGAGGGAGGCCGAGAGGGCGGTGGGGGAGCGAGCCCACCCGTCGCAGCAGCAGACCCTCGTCCGCGGCAGCCCGCGCGGGCCGCCTCGGCGGGCGGCAGACCCGGGCGCAGGGGGGGGGCCCTCCGTACGCCTCGGCCCTGGAGGAGGACGACAAAGGACGCTCCGCGGCAGCGCCTTTCCTTTTCCGGTAATGATCCATCCGCAGGTTCACATACGGAAACCTTATTAAGACTTTTACTTCCTCTAGATAGTCAAGTTTGATCGTCTTCTCGGCGCTCCCCCAGGGCCGTGGCCGACCCCGGCGGGGCCGATCCGAGGACCTCACCAAACCATCCAATCGGTAGTAGCGATGGGCGGTGTGTAAAATACAAACCATGACAAATCCTGCAGCCTCCTTTGGCCTTCTGCTTGCTCCCCGCCATCGCTGTATGAGCTTTCACCATCGTCATCCGAAGCCCCTGTATCCTCAGATGAGGAAACCTCCGGTTCAAACTGGTAGGGCTGTACACCCTCCGAACCCTGTGTCGTTAAAATTCCCGTGTTTGATGACGGCTCATCACCTTCATCCAAAGAAATATCATCTAAATCGTGGTCTATGTTGCTTCTCAAACCGCCCGCCATTGTTGTTTACACTCTGGGATCCCTGAAGTGACGTCACGCGCAGCCCCCGCCCATCACCACCTATCGCCCAAATTTAAAGCCGTGCACGACCATAAAATGATCAATAAAATCGCGCTGGATCATTTTAAGTGAATATTTTTATCGGATTCATTTTCCAAGTTCCATTGACTTTCTAAATTAAAAAAACAATGTTGCCACTGCACGAGGCCTTTAAGATCAGATTTAGTTTTCACCTTCATTGATAAAAAGTCATGTTCAGGAGTTGTTTTTTGATTTTCTACAATTGACCTCTTGTGTTTAAAGTCCATACTAATTATATAATGATGTAAGGTTCTGTCTTCATCAAACTCATGATCTGACCCTTTAGGGTGAATTTTAAGGGACATTAAAGGGAATTATGGGCTGACTCGAAGCTGCAGCGTACATAGAGAACAGTGTCTTTGTCCTTGTGAAGAACATCTCAGAGAATCGTCTGTTCATCATATTCAAGCGTAAACACGGCGCGGCCGTCATCGGCGCGTCTGTCCCAGAGGTGTTTCAGTGCGAAATGAATCCAAAGACGAGCGAGAACACGAGCGCTCAAAGCGAGAATGTCATTATCTGCGGTGAAACATGTTCTGAACACAGAGGTGATCTGAAAGGCCGAGCGAAGGACGCAGCTCTGAAACCTTCTGACGCCGCAGCAACATTAGCTCATAAACACTTGATGAAACTGCAGCTGAAATGGCCATAATGATGACTTTTGTGTTTGGGGAAAAAGGGAGAGCCTCTGCAGGAATCAGCTGATGTGAAACACTAAAACATTTCATGAAAAGAGGGGGAACGGAATTTAAAATGATGTGAAAAACATACACTCAGATTAAAATGAGCTTCCTCATTTTTATACTAAAGCAGTGTTTTTCAACCTTTTTTAAGATGAGGTCCACTCTTCATTTGACTAAAATCACCAACTGCAAGTGATTTTTTTTTTTGAATATTTGCAGTTTTTCTTTAGTTTGAATCGAAAATGTAACTTTAAATAAAAATTTGGGGGGGTAAAATAATGTCAAGTTTTATTTAAATGTGTCTGTTAACCACTTAACCCAAATTCTGTTTTTTTTTTTTTTATTTTGTTATAATTTATATTTAAACTTAATTTTTTTTTAAAGTGCTTAAAGTCTTAGGTTGTGCCTAAATTCCCCCCACTCACTATATTTTCTACTGCTGTCTGAATCTACTAATTCCAAAATGTAGTGCACTCAAAATTTCCCAGAAGTCTTTGAGAAAAACTAGCGTGCATCGATGCTCACTAGATTAGCGAATATAGACCACAATGCATTGCGGTCGAACAATTTCAAACAAAGAAACATTTTTAAATGTAACATTTGAATTAACCATAAACGTCGTGAAATGTTCGTATTTATTCGATTTTGACTTTGTGAAATCGGTGACGTCATTTCCCGTGTTTCAAAAAACGGACGAAAAGTAGTGAGCATCGTGTCTGAATTACCTTTTAAGTCCAGGACACTATATAGTCCCGCACTAAATAGCTTTTTAGTGGCTAGGGATAAGGGGGGAATTCGGACACAACCTTATGTTAAATTTGTTTTTACTTTTAAATTTCATTTTTACCTCAAAACTGTTCAATGCAGGTGAAAGAAATATTTTTAACACAGAAAAATGCCTTTAAACCATCAACAATGACTTCCTGATTTCGCAATGCAGAATGTCATGTTTAAATTTAAGTTTGACATGCATTCCAGATTCCGCCACTAGACGGTCAAGTGGTTATGGCTGCGGACTCACATTCAGAAGGTCATGGGTTCGAATCCCGCTCAGGAATAGTCCACATGAAATATTTGTTTTTACTTTTAAATTTTATTTTTACCTCAAAACTGTTCAATGCAGGTGAAAGAAATATTTTTAACACAGACAAATGCCTTTAAACCATCAACAATGACTTCCTGATTTCGCAATGCAGAATGTCATGTTTAAATTTAAGTTTGACATGCATTCCAGATTCCGCCACTAGACGGTCAAGTGGTTATGGCTGCGGACTCACATTCAGAAGGTCATGGGTTCGAATCCCGCTCAGGAATAGTCCACATGAAATATTTGTTTTTACTTTTAAATTTTATTTTTACCTCAAAACTGTTCAATGCAGGTGAAAGAAATATTTTTAACACAGACAAATGCCTTTAAACCATCAACAATGACTTCCTGATTTCGCAATGCAGAATGTCATGTTTAAATTTAAGTTTGACATGCATTCCAGATTCCGCCACTAGACGGTCAAGTGGTTATGGCTGCGGACTCACATTCAGAAGGTCATGGGTTCGAATCCCGCTCAGGAATAGTCCACATGAAATATTTGTTTTTACTTTTAAATTTTATTTTTACCTCAAAACTGTTCAATGCAGGTGAAAGAAATATTTTTAACACAGACAAATGCCTTTAAACCATCAACAATGACTTCCTGATTTCGCAATGCAGAATGTCATGTTTAAATTTAAGTTTGACATGCATTCCAGATTCCGCCACTAGACGGTCAAGTGGTTATGGCTGCGGACTCACATTCAGAAGGTCATGGGTTCGAATCCCGCTCAGGAATAGTCCACATGAAATATTTGTTTTTACTTTTAAATTTTATTTTTACCTCAAAACTGTTCAATGCAGGTGAAAGAAATATTTTTAACACAGACAAATGCCTTTAAACCATCAACAATGACTTCCTGATTTCGCAATGCAGAATGTCATGTTTAAATTTAAGTTTGACATGCATTCCAGATTCCGCCACTAGACGGTCAAGTGGTTATGGCTGCGGACTCACATTCAGAAGGTCATGGGTTCGAATCCCGCTCAGGAATAGTCCACATGAAATATTTGTTTTTACTTTTAAATTTTATTTTTACCTCAAAACTGTTCAATGCAGGTGAAAGAAATATTTTTAACACAGACAAATGCCTTTAAACCATCAACAATGACTTCCTGATTTCGCAATGCAGAATGTCATGTTTAAATTTAAGTTTGACATGCATTCCAGATTCCGCCACTAGACGGTCAAGTGGTTATGGCTGCGGACTCACATTCAGAAGGTCATGGGTTCGAATCCCGCTCAGGAATAGTCCACATGAAATATTTGTTTTTACTTTTAAATTTTATTTTTACCTCAAAACTGTTCAATGCAGGTGAAAGAAATATTTTTAACACAGACAAATGCCTTTAAACCATCAACAATGACTTCCTGATTTCGCAATGCAGAATGTCATGTTTAAATTTAAGTTTGACATGCATTCCAGATTCCGCCACTAGACGGTCAAGTGGTTATGGCTGCGGACTCACATTCAGAAGGTCATGGGTTCGAATCCCGCTCAGGAATAGTCCACATGAAATATTTGTTTTTACTTTTAAATTTTATTTTTACCTCAAAACTGTTCAATGCAGGTGAAAGAAATATTTTTAACACAGACAAATGCCTTTAAACCATCAACAATGACTTCCTGATTTCGCAATGCAGAATGTCATGTTTAAATTTAAGTTTGACATGCATTCCAGATTCCGCCACTAGACGGTCAAGTGGTTATGGCTGCGGACTCACATTCAGAAGGTCATGGGTTCGAATCCCGCTCAGGAATAGTCCACATGAAATATTTGTTTTTACTTTTAAATTTTATTTTTACCTCAAAACTGTTCAATGCAGGTGAAAGAAATATTTTTAACACAGACAAATGCCTTTAAACCATCAACAATGACTTCCTGATTTCGCAATGCAGAATGTCATGTTTAAATTTAAGTTTGACATGCATTCCAGATTCCGCCACTAGACGGTCAAGTGGTTATGGCTGCGGACTCACATTCAGAAGGTCATGGGTTCGAATCCCGCTCAGGAATAGTCCACATGAAATATTTGTTTTTACTTTTAAATTTTATTTTTACCTCAAAACTGTTCAATGCAGGTGAAAGAAATATTTTTAACACAGACAAATGCCTTTAAACCATCAACAATGACTTCCTGATTTCGCAATGCAGAATGTCATGTTTAAATTTAAGTTTGACATGCATTCCAGATTCCGCCACTGGTGACATCGGTGGGGGGGGGGCGGTTGATTCCTTTTTGATGCATTTAATGACCTTCAAATTGCAAATTAGATCTAGGTTGTACGACAGCACACAGTTCTGCTCCCTCCCCCATCCACATACCTAAGAGAAACAGGTTTTGAGGACCAGGCTGTCCTGGCCTACAAGAAAGACTTTTCTCCAGTGTGTCTGTGTTTTGTTGCACCACTGACTGTCTTCAACATGTTGATTGCCTTTTTTGAAATGGGGAAATTGTCTTTTCACAGATGAAGGCTTATCATCATTCTCTTCTTCAACAATTAATAGTTTATTAGTCTACTTATGTATAAGTATCATGTGGAGAGGATGTTCTGGCTGCAAATCCATGTACTGGCATATCATCATCATTGGAGGAACCTGAGAAGATGAACTCTGATTACACAACAAAAGAATCGTCTTCACTGCTCCCAGAGTCCACATTGAGGATTATTTGAAATAGAGCTAATAGAGCCGGCCCTTCCTCTTCCAACATTTTTGTGCACCAGAGCACAAAGCAAGGTCCATAAAGACATGGAGGACAGAGTCCTGAACTGAACGCCATAGAACACCTTTGAGATGAATTAGAGCAGAGACTGAGAGCCAGACCTTCTCCACCAACATCAGTGTGACCTGACTAATGAGCTTTTGGAAGAATGATCCAGAGTTCTTATAAACACTCTCCTCAACCTTGTGGACAGCCTTCCCAGAAGAGTTGAAGCTGCAATAGCAGCAAAAGGTGGAGCAACATCATATTGAACTCTGGGTTAGGAATGAGATGGAACTTTAGTTCAAATGTGAGTAAAAGCAGGAAAGCCAATACTTGTCCACATGCATCAGGTAACTCCAACCCCCACACAACCTGTTAGTTCAAATCCACATTAGGTACTACATGCTGCATTAACATATACATGGGCAAGTTAATGGCTCATCAGTGACCCACCATGACACAACAATGGGCTCTCCGACTAGACGGGGGAACTCTTCCCTGTGCAAATTTGCGCAGGCTCAGGAATTCTAGTGTTAAAACAGTTTGGAAAATTCATGTCTGTGAGTAGTTCTGGTTGATATTGAAAAAAATGTATATCACAATATAAATGATTTTATATCACAACAACGATATATATATCAGGATAAACGGCAATAAAGTATATTTTCAGTTATTCTCTGAAAACAAATGTCACATCTTACTTATCTGACCATTTTAAGTTCCAGATAACTGAATATTCACAACTGAGAAACAAACATTTTAGTTCAGTAAAATAAATCAAATGAGAACAGATGTGACTGATAAAAAGCAGCCTTCACATTTGTTTCAACAATCAAAGGTATTTTAACAAAATTTGTAAAAAACAAAACATTTTTATGAAAAACATTTTAATGTGCACAAGATTTTCAAGTTTATGAGTAGAAAAACACATTTTAGCACAAACTCTGCTGGAATTACGTTAATTGTGTCAACTGTTGAGGAGTTACCATAACCAAAACAATATAAACTCTGGCGCTAAAGCTGCAATGTTAATTTGTTTTTTCAGGAGTTATGTCCGTAAGCGGTCACACCTCTAAACACCATCTTTAGCTGTTATTCTTGTGGGAACTGCAAGACTTTGTGAAGAATGCAAAGAAGTCAGCCATTTTGACCATGTCTGATTGGTTAAATTGATGACATATTTGATTAAGCCTCTAAGAAGTGTTTGTGGAGACAGTTGTTCCAATTTTTCTTTTTCCATAATGAGAACAAGAGGCTGAAGTTGGGGCTGAATCGTGGTATTCTTATCAAAGTGCCTTGAATAGAAATCAAATAAACACAAAGAAAAAACGTATTTTATGACATTCCAGTGTGAAACCTGGACCTGTTCGGATGAACACAGGGCGGATATCCTGATGATGAAGCTCATTTTTAGTCCAAGCTGAATTATTTCTCACAGCACAGCTCTCACACTCGTGTACTGCAGCACACTGGTTCATAAACCCCTGTTGAGCTTGAGTTGACAGTACAGTTTGCTTTTGTAAGACAGACTTTGTTCACAATTATCCAGCCTAAAAAAATGACCATCACGCGCATTAAATGTCAGTTCAAAGCTGATTTAGAGAGCGGTTCATTGACGATCAGACAGCAAACCCACCAAAGCATCGACTTGGTTTGATCAAACCCTTTTGTTCCCAGGATGTGGTCGTAAAAGCACCTCAGTGTGATGTTTTCTAACCTTAAATCAGCTCATTCTGTGTGGATCGGGTTGATGTTCCCGTGGGCTCTGCGTGTCTTTTTTAAATGAGGTCTGGTTCTTCTGCACGCTCTGTGGAGCAAACTCTGCGGTGAACAAAACCATCTTCAGTTCAAGTGACCTGTAAAGTGGAGGCCAACGCTGAAGTGCATATGGTTTTTACCTTATATGGAATCAGAGAGCCGCTTCACAGGCTGCATGTTAGGTTTGGATTTGGGCTTCAGCTCGCTGCTCTAGTGATGCAACACAAGTCTGGACTGTGAACTTTGGTTTGAGTTTTTATTAGTAGTTATTTTTGTCTTATGTTCTGTTTGATCACATCAGTTCAGGTTCATGATCCACAGCTTTCGTTATGTCTACCTGGCTGCAGGCAGACATAACCCCTAAACTGTGTTCTGGACTTCTTTTGTTTGTTTTTTTTGGTCCCCTCCGCCCAGGTATTTTTGTTTGTGGCCATCTGAGATCTGCCCTTTTGGGGAGGGGTACTGTCAGGCCTGTGACCTTTGGTTTGAGTTTTTGTTAGTAGTTATGATTTAGGTCATGTTCTGATTGAAGGGTCCCTCTAGTCACACCAGTTTCAGGTTCATGATCCACAGCTATCTTCATCTCTTTTAATTGCCCTCAGCCTATATCAGTGTCTGATTTTCTGTTAAACCTTGTCAGGTCATCTGTTCTGGTCTGTTGTGTCACCTTTTTGTTGCTCCCACTGTTTTTGCCATGTTTTACTTTTCTGCTACCCCGTCTGGTATCCTGCATTTTGGGTCCTCAACCGCCACTCCAGACAATGCATTTCTTTTGTAGTTAAAACTGTTCTGTTTATTTAGGAAGAAACCAAAGTGAAAAAATAGGGGAAAACGTTTGGGAAGGATGAATGAATCTTTGTCTGGATCTATCCCTTGTAACACGTGTTAAATTCAGGACCGGGGGCCGGATCCGGCCCTCCGGGTAATTCTATCCAGCCCTCCAGATCATTTTATTTTATTGTTATTAATGATGTTATCTTGAGCTCATTTCTAACTTGTATTATTTTGACAAAATATATTTTTATGGAGGGTAAAGTATTGAAAGTTATTTAAGGTTTAAGTTGATTTATTCTGGAATAATATTCCTGACTTTTTATTATTCATAATTATGTTAAAAAGTTACGGTTTTAAAGTTTTAAAAATTGGCATTTACCAAGATTTTTCAGGCTATTTTGGAGTTTAGCTTATTCTAGCTACATGCTAGCTGTTTTGGCTAACCTAAGTTTTTTTTTTGTTTTTTTGTTTTTAGATTTTTTGGCTAATTTGGCATTTAGCTAATATTTTAGCTTACTATCAATTTTAGCATCTTCAGCGGCCAAATTCAGCTTACAGCATTCACACTAGCATTATCACAGGTAATACTATATATCTAGTTCATAATTATGTTAAAAAAGTACATTTTTAAAGTTAAAAAAAATGTAGTTTTAGAGTGTTCAATAAATGTTTATCCTGTTTGGCCCACCACCTATTGTGTGTTTTTGATTTTGGCCTCTTGTGAGATTGACTTTGACACCCCTTCCTTATGACAGTTGTTATCTGTGTAAACAGGAAGTCCAAGTTTACCTGCTGCCGTTTTATTAATCCCATAATACACTGGTTGAAATGAGAAATGTGCATAAAAACAGTTTTCCTTCTTCCTGAGTGGACCGGCGAGGTCTCTGCCCTCGTGTCCCCACTGTGATTTCCACTTGTGCTAAACCCATAATATGCAGAAGAAAAATTATAGCTGTCTTAAATGGCCAGATCCAAAAACAGGCAATCATGGTGACAAAAAAGCATGCGGTAATTGATTATGAATACTTAAAAGCTAATTTTCTCCCCAAAGCATTCATTTTGGTGCACTTTTGTGATGCAAACTATGACAGCAGAAACTGCCGAAGCAAAAAGGTCAGCGTTAGAAAAGGCATTTCGGATGGTTTTTCAGAGTAAAATGTTTAAGAAGATAAAAGCTTCTGCATTCTCTAAAACCTTCTTGACCGACATCAACTCGGCTGAGTTCCACAAAGTGCTCCAGAAACATGTGTTGGTAACCTGCGACAGGCAGAGCGTCACATTTCAACTTCCTCTCAACCTGAAATGTCATCTCACTCCAAACTCCCAGGGGTGAGAATACCACCACAAGGCCCAGATAAAAGGTGGACATAAGACAGGCAGGCGGTAAAAGAAAGAAATCGAAAAAGAAAGACGGTGACATGGGTGAGTGCACCTCTGAAAACACTCAGACAAATCTTTTTTCTCCGTCTCACAGAGAAGCCATCTCAGTAGATGAAAGCATGAGCCTGTTTGAGGTGGCGCCTCGGCATTATCCTGCATCCTGCATCAACTAATTGAAAAACCCAAGAGGACGGGAGGGGGCTGCAGAGGAACCAGGGTCTGCGTTGACTCATCTTTGCAAGATTTGTTTGGAGAAAAGAGCCATGAGAGTTTACATTATTAAGACCAAATGAATACATTACATCAGTTCTTCTTCAAAGTGTTCCCTTGGATTAAATCTCCTCAGATTGTCATAAATTCGAGGCGCATTGGCGCTTTATTCAGATAAATGGTGACACAAAGAGCTGCCTCTTTTGTTTCACATCTGCAAACAAGGAACTGAGCTGGTTTTTGCTTTTTTTAACTATTTTTTTAATCGAAATATAAGAAGAAAAAAAGGAGAAGTAACAGTTTTGTGTGATAATGCTCGTATTTGTGAGATTGAATATAGGTCGGTCCCCAATGTGCTCAATGGATCAAAGTAATCTCTGTCAAATCAGTGTCACTGCTCGGTCTGCATGCTATTTAATCCCGCTTTGGCATGGGTTTTAATATGTTCTACAGCAAATGTACCATCCACGTCTCAGATT
>NC_050528.1:3135977-3153812 GCF_002922805.2 Oryzias melastigma
ATCTGTTGGACACTGGTTACTATCCAGAATTTATTTGTTTTAACTAATATAGTTTTTACCAAAAAAAGGTCTGGTTAGTAACTGCTGCACACCAGATGATAACTTTTTTTTTTTACATTGAATTAACAAAGAATGTTCTGGTTATTAATTGATGCACACCTATTACCATTCGGAGCGTATCCGTTACTAATCAGAATTCTTTTTTTAATTAATTCATTTTTTGGAAATAAAGAAAACATTTTACGGTACTTCATTTTTTTCTTTAATTTCCCTTTAGGGGCTCCGTACCTTTGGGAATAATACACACAATCAATATTTTTAAATGCAAAATGAAAAAATTTTAAATGAAAAAGATCAAAAAATCTTTTTTAAAGAATAATTCTCATATTTTACGTCTTGCAGGAAGAATAATCGTATAATTCCTTTTTTTTTTTAATCAATTTTAAAAGTGTTCCCAGTGGTCTTTTAATTAGGTAACTCTGTTTTTAGCCAAAAATCCAAAAATGTGTGATGTTTTCTAAGACATAGTTTCTGCAGAGTGACAGGAATTAATTAGAAATTCACCTCTGAGTTAGTATTGGCACTAAGTAAACCTTCTCTCATTTCCTATCATCCCTCTGTTTAGACTCTAGCCTGCTAGCTTAAAGCCCCTCACACTCCCAACTTAACAAAATAGGGAGTAAAATCAGAGCTTTCGCTGCTGTTCTGATCCAGATTCCAGCTCGTACGAGGAAAACGAAGACGTTCATGGATCTATTTGTCTGCATGTGGATGCATCAGAAAGGGGCGGAGCAGAGAGCTTGTGACTCGCCATTGTAGATTTAACGTCACTCCTGCAAGCTTTTGCAAACTGCATTTTTTACTGCTCTTGATTTAAATACATAAATGCTCAAAAATATTTTTGAAGTTACATTGTCTTCATATGTGTCTTCAGTCATCAGAAAATTGTGATAAACACAATTTTCATTGGAGTTGGTCTTTAAAATATAGTTTTTATGTAGCAAAATAATCTTAGTTTAAGAAAATATGTTATTTTTCTTAAACTAAGATGATTATGACAGATTTTTTTCATTTTTCATATTTTCAGAAACGCATGTGTTTCCAGTGGGCCTGTTTGTGTTGATAAAGCTTGGCGCTGTCACAATTGTCACGAAAGGTTTTGCCCTCTTGTCCATCTGTGTCCCCATTCATCCTCCTCCCTCACTCCCTGCTTTTTTCTCCTCGGGATGGAACAGAACATCATTACTGCTTAGGCTCCTCCCTCTTTTTTTACTGGTGCCGTTTCTCCTCCCTCTCGTGTGGAGATCTCGGCAGAGCGCGTTAATCCGGGATTGCGCTGCCCAGCCGTCTGCATCCCGTGGTTGCTGGGAGAGCATGGCACGGCTCCAGGACCCCTGTGCTCTCGCAGGAGACAAGTGAAAGCATAACAGGGAGAGCTGAGGAGGAGGTGGACTGTGTCACAGCTGCTCTGGGAGTCACTGACTTTCAGTGTCACTTACTCCCTCTCACTGCTGGAGAGAAAAAAAAGGAGGATGGGGATGGCAGGCGGTTTGTCTCAGCTGTGGTTGCAAATGTGAGTGAGAAGACCTCGGTGACATCCTGGCTTTCCCCACACTGCAGCCTCCACTCCGTGTCGCTTTGCTCTCGCTGCTCGGGCTTAACGAGGGATTAAACTCCAGTTTTCTTCCCGTCTCTCGCTGTTCTATCTGGAACTTTGAGACATGGAGTCTCCCACCAAAGAAATCGAGGAGTTTGAAAGTACTGCCCTGAAGTACCTCCAACCAGAGCAGATAGAGAAGATCTGGCTCCGGCTTCGAGGACTGTGAGTATACATGCTTTTACTTCTTTGAAAAAGTGTACTTTAAAGTGCTTAGATAATGCTGCATGTCTGTTTATTTAAAATGTTTGTAAAAATTAAAAAAAGACCCAAAATATGACTTACTAGTAGAGTCAATAAAAGGGAAAATTTTAAGCTGTTGATGCAAACAAAAAATATCAAATATTAAGTGAAAAACATTGTTTTTTTGGAAATAAAAACAACATTTCATTTTATCTGATGAACCAAGAAAGACGTAAAAATCCTAAACCTATAAAATGACAGTTGTAGTAACAGGGTTTGTCTGGTTTTGGCTGAACCTCATCAAAAATGTCAAATCAAACATATCTAATAAATAGCAAGTTCTGAAAAAACACACAGCCATGCAGCTCACAAAGGATTGTGGGAAACATTTCTTCAGCTAAAATATATTTAACCTCTAACTTCAGGATGGCTGATGATCTGATGCAAGAATTTCATGCGAGAAATGACGGCCACTTTGTCAGAATTTTTCTATTTTAAAGCAAAATTGTTGTCTTGCAAGTTATTGTAGAACCATTCTGCTTAAAATGATGAAAAATGAGCAAAATATCTCTTCATTTTGCTTACTTACAGTGGGGTAAACATGACCAAATATTTTATTCAAGTTCCTTACTTGAGTCTGCCTTTGTTCCCTTAACATTTTATGGTGTAAAGTTCTGAATTTACAAAAATATATGGAAATATCGTAAATGTTTAAAATCATTTTGATGTATTTTTCATACAATATGACCTCTTTTTGTGACTTTTTCCTATGACAGAAGAAAAAAAATTGGAGGGGGAAGTGAGAAGATTTTATGTTTTTCTTACTTTGTTTTACTGTAAATGTCTAAAGAAATAGTTTTTATTTACCATAGAAGAAGATTGAATGAATAATGTGGAACTCGGGTGACAAACTCAACCGCACAAGGGGCCAAAACCCGAAACATACCTGAGGTCGCGGGCCAAACAGGATAAACACTTATCAAACACTCTAAAACTACATTTTTTAAACTTTAAAATTGTAGCTATTTAACGTAAATAGGAACTAGACGATAGCTGAAAACACTGAAGTTGATAACTAAAAATGCTGAAGTTAATATTTCAAAACACTAAACTTGGAAAGCTAAAAACACTGAAGTTGATAGCTAAAAACACTGAAGTTAATGGCTAAAAACGCTGAAGTTGATAGCTAAAAACGCTGAAGTTGATAGCTAAAAACGCTGAAGTTGATAGCTGAAAATGCTGAAGTCAATAGCTGAAAACGTTGTAGATAGCTAAAAACACTGAAATTCATTGCTGAAAAGACTGAAGTTGATAGCTAAAAATGCTGAAGTTGATAGCTGAAAATGCTGAAGTTAATATCTGAAAACGCTGAAGTTAATAGCTAAAAACGCTAAAATTGATAGCTAAAAACACTGAAGTTGATAGCTGAAAATGTTGAAGTTGATAGCTAAAAACACTGAAATTCATTGCTGAAAAGACTGAAGTTGATAGCTAAAAATGCTTAAGTTGATAGCTAAAAACGCTGAAGTTGATAGCTGAAAATGCTGAAGTTAATATCTGAAAATGCTGAAGTTAATATCTGAAAACGCTGAAGTTAATAGCTAAAAACGCTGAAATTGATAGCTGAAAATGTTGAAGTTGATAGCTAAAAACACTGAAATTAATGGCTAAAAACGCTGAAGTTGATAGCTAAAAACGCTGAAGTTGATAGCTGAAAATGCTGAAGTTAATATCTGAAAATTCTGAAGTTAATATCTGAAAACGCTGAAGTTAATAGCTAAAAACGCTGAAATTGATAGCTAAAAACCCTGAAGTTGATCTCTGAAAACACTGAAATTAATAGCTAAAAAGGCTAAAGCTGATAGCTGTAAACGCTGAAGTTAATAGCTGAAAGCTACCGAAAATATTAGCTAACTGCCAAATTACCCTAAAAAATTAGGTTAACCAAAACTGCTAGTATGTAGGTGAAACAAATAGCTAAACTATAAAATATCCCAAGAAACCGAAAAAAAAGCCAAAATTAGCCAACACATCTAGCATGCAGCTGAAATATTAACTAAACTCCAAAATAGCCTAAAATATCTTAGTAAATACCAAAATAGTCCAAAAAGCTAGCAGGATGTCAATTTTTAAAACTTTAGAACTGTAACTTTTTAACATAATTATGAATAATAAAAAGTCAGGAATATTATTCCAGAATAAATCAACTTAAACCTTAAATAATTTTCAATATTTTATTCTCCATAAAAATATATTTTGTCAAAATTGTACAAGTTAGAAGCAAGATAACATCGGGCCATTGATAACTATAAAATAAAATGATCTGGAGGGCCAAATAGAGTTACCTGGAGGGCCAGATCCGGCCCCCGGGCCTTGACTTTGACACATGATGTAGAGTGAGACATCTATAGAGTTCTGTGAAATTCTTCTTTGTAGATGTGTTTTTAAATGATGTTTATTTCTCTGATTAGCCATTGTTTGTGGTGGCGTGCCACAGAGCTGTCCTCGCCATCCTCCTCTGCCACGTTCAGTTTCCTCGGATGCTTTCATTGTCTCTTCGATTCGGTCCCCTTCGTAACCATCTGTCTTTTTTGGATAATTGATGGATAGTGAGTCAGATGAATGTAACAGGAGCCGGGCTCTTTCCCTCTTCAGAGATGTGTGCTGCAGTTTGATGGTCGCTCACCGGCTCCTGTTGTGTGTCAGATAACACATTAGCCTTTAATCTCACAAAGAGCTTCAGTGTGAGGAGAGGGGGGCCCCCGCTCGCAGCCACACTTTACCCCGGCATGTTCTGATTAGGGAAAAACACGGGCTGGATGTGAGTTCTGAGATGGGAAAGTTTGAGTGTGCGATGATGTGGATGAAAGGTTGTTGGATGTGCGTTTGAGACGACTCGTTCATGTGGTCTCATCATTTCCTTGGAGGGTTGTTTGGCAGCTGTGTTATTTGTGCGCGAGTGAAGCTATCAAAGCACAGTCTTTGGCAGAGCGGAGACCGCAGTCATCATGGAAGCTCTATCAGAACATTTGCTTTGGACGATCTTTGTTTTGGTCGATGACCAGATCTAAGGGGCAGATTTACAAAAATAAAATCTGTGCCAAAGCGAGCGGAGATGCCAATCAGAGAAAACATCAATGGCAGATCTTTCTAGAACTGATCCACAAACACAGACACGACTTGTTCATTTCAATAATGACCAGACCAGGAGCGGCTCAAATCAGATTATGGTCACAAACTGGGTAATCTGCTAATAATCAGGAGCCAGTAATTTAGCAGCAACAGACGCGGCTTGTTCCTTGTAACAACACAAGCATGAACCCGATTACTTGTTGGGTTAACTATTGAAGAGTCTACTCTTTTGTTTACATTAAACGAGATAATTTGTTGGTTCAACGTTAATCGATTCATGACTGTCATAAGACTTTACATCATGCATGATTCAGGATCCAAGAACTGAATTCAACAAATTCCCAGTAATGACGACCTTTGGAGACGTCGATTATCAATTACTGCAGCAAAATGATAAGAAAATCTTAAAACAGTTGGGCTAAAAACAAGTCTATGGATGTAAACAAAAGACATTCTTTTCATGTTTGGCTTTAAAGAGTAATTCAATCCTTTTGAAAAACTTTCCTGTAACATTCCTGAGCATAGCGTAGTACAATTGTTTTATAAAGGATACTTAAGTATAAGTTGTTAAGACCCCTTATTTACTCCATCTAAGGGTCCGAAAAAGACACAACACAAAAGTGATGAGGCTCCATCTCCACTCAGTCTGAAAGACCAGAACACGTCAGGCAGATTAACACATTTATTAGATGGAAAACAATAACAGCTAGAGTGTTGTCTTCAGAGTGGACCAAGAGAGAACCAAAACAAGACCTACAGTTGTGGTCAACGGTTTACATACACTTGTAAAGATCACAATGTCATGGCTGTCTTGAGTTTCCAGTTATTTGTACATCACTGGGTTTTCTCTGAAAGAGAGATCGGAACAGATACTTTAATGTCACAAAAAACAATCATGAAATTTGGTTCTTTTATGACTTTATTATGGGTCATCTGAAAATGTGACCAAATCTGATAGGTCAAAGATATACATACAGCAACATGAATTAGCAATTTTGGAGACTTAGAACGTTGTTTCAACGAAATGAGCTACATATTATGACACCTTAACTTCTTGTGAGTAATTATGAGTGAATTCAACTGGTGTTTTCACATTTAAAAAGGGCTCATTAGAATCACACACCCACAAATGCTACAATGTGAAAGTCAAAGGAGCAGATCTGAAAAAGCAAATCATTGACTTGAATAAGTCAGCTAAGTCACTTGGAGCCATTTCAAAACTGCTGCAGCTCCCAAGAGCAACAGTGCAAACAATTGTTTGTAAGTATGAAGTTCATGGCACTGTTTTGTCACTGCCACAATCAGGAAGAAAATGCAAACTATCACCTGCTGTTGGGAGGAAATTGGTCAGAAGGGTGAACCATCAAAAATCAGATATTCAATGAATTGGAAGCTGATGGAACACAGCTGTCCACAGTGTGCTTAGCATCGCCATGGACTGAGATGTTGCAGTGCAACAAGGAACCCCCTGCTCCAAAAGCGCCACCTCAAGACTCGCTTGAAGTTTTCTGCTGATCACATGGACAAAGATAAAACCTTCTGCAGGAAAATTGTGAGGAAGACAAAACAAAAATTGAGCATTTTGGCCACAACGCCCAGCAATAAGTTTGGAGGAGAAAACCCCCAGAAGACCATGCTTCCTGTCAAGCATGGTGATGGTAGTATTATCCTGAGGGTCTGTTCTGATGCCAGTGGAACTGATGCTTTACAGAGAGTCAATGTGATAATGAAGAAGGAGGATTACCTTTGAATTCTTAAAGATAACCTGAAGGCTGGGTCTTTGGGTGAAGTTATGAGTTCCAACAGGAGAATGACCCCAAACACACATCAAAAGTGGTAGTGAAATGGTTAAATCAGGCTTGAATTAAGACTTTAGAATGGTCTTCCTGAAATCCTGATTTGAGAACTTACTTTTGGACAATGCTGATGAGAAAGCTCTATGTCAGAAAGCCAACAAATGTTACTGAAATGCACCAACTCAGTGAAAGATTAAACCAGAAGCCTGCCAGAAGCTTGTGGATGATGAAAACGGTAAAGGCACATGTAACCAAATATTAGCATTGCTGTATGTATATTTTTGACCTATCAGATTTGGTCACATTTTCAGTTGACCCATAATAAAGTCATAAAAGAACCAAACTTCATGATTGTTTTTTGTGACATTAAAGTATCTGTTCCAATCACTCTATTGGTGAAAAATCAGAGTTGCAGAAATAACTGGAAACTCAAGACAGCCATGACATTGTGATCTTTACAAGTGTACGTTTGACCCCAACTGTATCTAAGAAACCCCAAATCTTACCTGTAAAAATAAAATAAACCAAAAGGCAAAAAATAACCTCCTTAACAGAACAAAAACAGGAGTAAAACGTAAATTTTATAGTAAGTGGGTTCTTTCTATCCAGTTAGAAGGCATGCTAACTGAATACCTCTACAGACTAATTTGAACATTTTGAATAGATCTTAAAAGTCAACTTGATTTACTGCTTACTTTTGGTATAAACTAATGCTGCATTCACACCAGACATGACTCGCTCATCAAAATAGAGTCAGCTTGACGCCTGTTCTAACTGTTCTAACTCTACGCCCCAGGCATGAGGTATCCGTGTTTTTCTGGACTTCATTCTTGGGCTGCCACGATTAGTCGACTAATCGACGACTAATCCACTATTAAAATAGTCGCAGACTAACTTAGTGATTTATCAGTCGTTACTTTATATTAAATGGAGTCAGAGTGTGGTAAAGTTAGAAGTTATAATGTCATTCTGCTGGTTTTTTAGACTATTTTGGCATTAACTAAGGTTTTTTTTTTGGCAATTTTGGAGTTTTAATATTTCAGCTACATGCTAGCTGTTTTGGCTAATTTTGCCTTTTTTCCGGTTTTTAGGCTATTTTGAAGTTTAGCAAATACTTCAGCTACATGCTAGCTGTTTTAGCTAACTTTGGCTTTTTGTCATTTTTTTAGGCTTTTTTGCCATTTCACTAATATTTTAGCTGGCTATCAGCTTCAGTGTTTTCAGCTATTTGATCAGATTCAGCATTTTCAGCAATTAGCTTCTGTTTTTTTAGCCATCAGCTTCAACATTTTTAGCTCTCACTTTAAGCATCTTTAGCTATCAGCAGCCAAATTCAGCTCACCTCATTCACACTAGCAATATCGCAGGTAATGCTATATATCTAGTTTTTAGTCAGTTTAAAGCTAAAGATGGTTAAGATGTGTATTTTACATCCTCTTTGTGCATGATCCGATTAGTCGACCAATCGGAAAAAATAATCAGTGATTAGTTGACTATTAAAACAATCGTTGGTGGCTGCACTACTTCATTCGTTGCCACATCATGGAAAACATGGATGATGTTGACCGAGTAAGTTGGGTCTATATGTTTTGGAGAGCTCTACAGAGACACCAGCAGGTAGATTACCGTGTCTGGGTTCACCAGATCATTCAGAGTCTCTCTCGGTGCGGTTTACTTCACTCCTGCGGGCCGTTTTAAACGTTACTTCCGTCTGTCTGTGGCCCCGTTTGAGCTTTAACCCGAGAGGGGAAAACAAAAATAAAACTAGAGGATCTTTTAAAATAGGAAAAAAAATCATAAGCCTATGGAGCTGGAGCGATTGTGTCTGCTATGACGGCACCCACAGCGGCTCTCCATCTGCTGGGCAGCTAACCGTCCGCTACCTGGCGCTCACTAACTCTGCTGTTCACCAGGCGGGTGGCTAGCATAGAGGGCTGATCGCTCCAGGTCACTGGGCTCTACAACCACCTGACACACTGCGCCCAACGCTGAAACTGCGCTGCAGGACCTCAGATTGCGGCTGTACGTTAACTTAATACTGAAACACGACACCCCAGCCGCGAATATCATGTCCGGTGTGAATGCAGCTTTAGCACACTTGTATAACAGACTACTGTTTGCTAAAAGATCTGCTTTACTTTTACTCAAGTCTAAGATTAAATAAAGCCTTTTTTTGGAATAAATTACACAAATGAAGCATTTAGCATAAACATCTTTAATTGGAATAGTAAATACATCAGAAATATTAAAATATTTCTCTAAAATTGGAACGTGAAGTTTTCTCAAAGAGAGCTCCTGACTTATGTGTACTTTTCATAATTGAATAGTTTCTATGACAAATACAGAATGCAAGAGCAGTCTAATGTATGTGTTAAGGAGCTGCAGAGCCGTTTATTTGAATGAAAATCAATTATTCATTGAAATTAATTGATCATCTCTTTACAACCGAGTTTGCTTAAAGCAAAATCAATGTGGATTTTCCCTGCAGGCAGGATTCAAATGGACCGTTTCCTGCTGTGAGGCTCTGCCTGATTATGAAAGCGTCATGATATCTGCATGAAATCTAGAAAAAACAAAAAAGCTTAAAACAAGGAGAAACTTTAGCTCACTGGTTTTATCAGTGATAACCAAAAACAGTGAAAGTAAAACAATGTGTGTTCATCGTTTACATAGACATTCAAAATATATAGATTTTATATTTTATACATGATTTATCAAAAGCAGTTAAATAGTGGTTTGGTATTTGCAATTTTTTTCTAAGAAGTTTTTACTATTTAAAATTGTACGTTTTCTGAAGTTTCTGAGGAAGATGTATTTTTTTTCAAATAAATTTCCCAATGTCAGGTAATAAGATAAGTTAAGTTATATATTTTTTTTTTGTTTAAAGTGCCAAAGCAACATAAAAAGCAAAATATACATTCAGATCAGCTGTAGATTTACAAGTTAAAATGTGACCATTGTTGGTTTTAATTACCATGTTTTAACCAAAGCGTCTTAACAAATAAACGCTCAATCATTTGACCGTGGTAAATTTAATATTAATATTCTAAATGGTTCAGGATTGACTTTGATTAAGGTATACAAATGCATGTTCACAAAAAAATCAAAATTATGACACCTCCACCACCGTGCTTCATCCTTAGTCTAAGTCTATTATGCAGCACTTCAGCAATAAGGACAAATGTTCATACTTTGCCCCCATTTACTCAAACTATTTGTCATTATTAATTGGGTATTTCTTCACATATAATTTTTAAAAACAACAAAAAACATTTATTTGGAAGCTTCTCGAACATATTGCCTATACACTCACAATCTGAAGTTGTTGGAGAACAGGGTGAGAGT
The DNA here is from genome assembly GCF_002922805.2 of Oryzias melastigma. Taxonomy (NCBI): domain Eukaryota; kingdom Metazoa; phylum Chordata; class Actinopteri; order Beloniformes; family Adrianichthyidae; genus Oryzias; species Oryzias melastigma. The sequence continues at coordinate 3,146,091 of NC_050528.1, forward strand.
TTCAGTCATTTTACCTTTTAAATGCGTTTCTTAATGTCCTGTGTTACATTTACTTCTGTCTAAAGCATAATAGAGAAAGAGGGATTTCCTTATTGACTGTTCCGAGTGACTGCCAAACAATTTTCTGGACTATTTTGTGGAGCCAACACAAGTGACACAGTTGCCAAAATGTGTTTGTGTCACTGCAGGCCGTAGAAATGTGTCTTTCTGAACTCGTATGGCAGAGAAATATTATTTACAGGCAAATCTACCAAATCAGAACCTTCACTAATTAAAGCAGAAATGTAAGCTATTGTCCAACAACATTTTTACATTTATATTATACAACAAATGCTTAGCTAATCAACTAGCTAATTCTTTCTGTCTCGCAGCAGTTAGGGACTTTATGGAGTGGATTGTGTTTGCAATTCTTCTTTCTTACTGCACACTTGAGCGAAAAGAGTCAAAAACTCACCAAAATGTACATGCAAATAGTACCCGGTGAAAATGAGTTTTTGACATAGTGAATTACGTGCAAGTAAAAAATGACTTTTTACATTTGGGGGCGGAGACAGAGGGCTGCACTGGCTTTCTTCTGATTGGTTTATTGAAAAAACTTCAAACTACTATGTATAAACTGGATGTTTTTATTGTTATTGTTTCAATATAGTTTACTAGTAAACAAGCTGCCAGAAAGATTAGTCACTGGCTAAATACCTGAGGCAGCATTTAAAAGAATGCACTAAATGTTCTGTGTATTTTACAATTTCTAAAAAATATATTTGTAGTGTCCCCCACTTATTCACGTTTCTGATGTAAATCTCCTGCATGGAGAAATGGCATCAGCTCAAAAATTTCCTGATAATAGTGGAGGATAATTATCATCATACATACATCATAATTTGGATAAAAACTGCAAATTATGGATAGAGAGAGACCAGCTCACGCATGTGGAAGTAGACAGTCATGACTTTCTCTGCTCACTGGGAGGTTAAACACGAGCGTGCAGGAGCAGAAAGCGCTGGAGAGTTCTGAAGTATCCACTAGGAATGTTTGATTCGTGCGTGGAGATGTCTTACTTCTGCAAGGAGTTTTGACATAAAAAACGCCATAAGCATCGTTTTCAAAATACAGAAGTGCCAACAGTTGTAAACATGATCACGACAGAGATATTGATAATTGCGGTTGTGCCCAGCTGGATTATTATGACACCAAGACGGACGTTGACATTTCTAAGCCTTACCCCACTGTAGGTGGCAAACATCTGCTATTATACAGTAAAAATACCAAAGAAGAAGAATTTTCTCCCTGCCACTACCTACCTATCCAGTGCTGGTGTGGTGTGAACACTTCCAGCTGGATAGACATTCATGAAACCGCGTACAGCGCATTCTTGAACGCACCACACGCAGCCGGTATGAATGCAGCAGAATGTGTGAGTAGTTAGCCAGTGACGGCGGTCAGAGGGCGGCGGCTCATGTGGACCATGTAACGTCGCCTCCGGCTTTAATTCTTTTTGTTAAAATTAATTGAAAATGGCAAAAAATAATAATAATAACAGCAAGGTTATTAGAAATCATTAGATACTTCTATTATGAATTAGAAATGAAAACAGCTTTCAAAGGAAGGGTCCATCAAAATCAATACTAGCCTGATAAATACGTCTTGCTCTAAAACACGTCAAAGTCAAGGTCCGAGGGCCGTCCCTCCAAAATGTTTTTATTTTATTGTTATTAATGACCTTATGTTATCTTGCACTCGTACAATTTTAACAAAATATACTTTTTTGGAGAGTAAAACACCGAAAGTTATTTAAGGTTTAAGTTGATTTATTCTGGAATAATATTCCTGCCTTGTTTATTATTCATAATTATGTTCAAAAGTTATGGTTTTAGTGTTTTAAAATTGGTATTCTGCTAGCTTTTTGGACTATTTCGCCATTCACTAAGATTTTTTTTGGGCTGTTTTGTAGTTAAGCTAATATTTACATGCTAGCTGTTTCGTTTTTTTTGTTTTTTTTCAAGTTTCTTAGGATATTTTGAAGATTAGTTATTTTTTCTGCTACATACTAGCTTTTTTTGGCTAAACTAAGTTTTTTTTAAGGCTATTTTGGCATTTAGCTGGCTCTCAGCTTCAGCATTTTTAGCCATCAATTTCAGCATCTTCAACTATCAGCACTAGCATCTTCAGTGGCCAAATTCAGCTTACAGCATTCACACTAGCATTATCACAGGTAATGCTATATATCTAGTAATTATGTTAAAAAGTTTCAGTTTTACAGTTTTAAAAATGTAGTTTTAAAGAGTTTAATCAATGTTTATCCTGTTCGGCCAGTGACTTAAGGTGTGTTTTGGATTTTGGCCCCTTGCGTGATTGAGTTTGACACTCCTGATCTAAAAGCTCCAAAGAACAAGCGAATCATCAGGAAGGACTTCTCAGTGTCCAGACTACATCCTTGAACATAGACACAAGTCAGTTCAGCCTAGTCACTGGTGAGGCTGTTAAACTGTTGGTGGGATGAACGATGAGTGGAGCAGCCAAGACAGTCAGGGCTAGCTAATAGCAAGAACACATTAGCCTTTCTGCCAGCAGTTTGGAAGCCTGAACAATTTAGATAATGGTTATGTTTTCCTTGTGATTTATTGGTGACCTTTGCACAGAAATGATCATAATTCCTGAAAATCATCCGAACAAACGCCTTTACTAGGATGAAAACTCTGCAGGCAGAATCATGACGATCTCTGGAATAATCGCCATAAAAAGAGCAGAGAAAGCATAAATACTTCTGTTTCTGACCTTTACAATACCACCTGCACTTCTTCTGAATCTTTTTTTCCAAGCGGTGGACCGCCGATGATTGATTTATTCTCCTTTTCATTACAATGTGCTCTCAGAGTTTGTCGATGGGGAGCAACCTCCTTAGCTTGCAGTTTTACACAGAGCTCTAAAAGATTGATACAGAAAATGACCCAGAAACAAATCAAGTTAAGTGATCGGAGTTTTGCCTGACTTGAATTTAAATCTCCCATCTGCAGTCCTCACAGCAGAAATGGCTCCGCCTCCAACCCTCCAACCATCGTGTGTGTGGATGTTCAGCTTTTAGAGCCCCACTCGTCACCTCTTCGAGGTGTGGGCGTGTTTTAGGATGGGATAAGTAAGCGTGTAGGTTTAGTTTGACTGTTAAAGTTGGTAGGGATGTCAGCGTTTTTGGTTTTTTTTGCACATACCATTTAAATTCTTCACATTCACTACTAATTGTAAACACTTTGGAGTTTCCTATGCATGATATGGAAATGTCACCGCTGGGAAACAGAGGAAACAAGCCACAGAATAACAATGATTTCATTTGTTTCCAGATAATTGCTGTACATCTACATAGCTGATTGAGCAGCACTTATCTGTAGTCATTTTATATTCTGGGCCATCAATTTATAGGAAAAACATGTTTGGAAAAAGTTTCTAAACTTCATTTCATTTTATACAGACTCAGTTATGATTCACATCATAGATTATGAGTAATGTAATAACTATGATATAATACATTAAGATAATAAAATAATAACTGTCGTACTATTTTGTGACTTCTGCTGAGTACTTAAAACTGCAATAGACTTTCAATGAAGTAAGTATTTGATCCCCTGCTGATTTTGTAGGTTTGCAGACATAAAAAGAAACAGATTCTGTCAAGTTGATGGTAGTTCATCATAAACGAGAAACACGATCAAGATTTGAACCCTACATATCAGGAGGGATGTTGGTCCACTCTTCTTTACAAATGACTTCTAAATCATTCCGATTTGGTGACTGTTGCTTAGTAACTCTGAGCTTCAGCTCTCTCCAGAGGTTGTTTTAGAGGATTGAGGTCCAGACTGGACCACTCCATGACCTTCATACATTACTACTTCAGTTAATCCTTGGCTCCTCTTGACTGGATGTTTTGGGTCTCTTTTTGGGTTGGGCAACGAAATTCAGTTCCAAGTAGGAACTGTTATGATTTACTCAGTTCTATCGAAACAGAAAGAAGCTGCTGCAAACGGTTCTTCATTTGGGTGCTTAGTTTCATTTAAGGTCTATTTGTTTTAGGACATGTCAGTCACTTCTACTCTGTTCAGTACGTTGAATTTCTAGACAATCCTTCTGCCTTTCCTGCGATAGTGGGCGGGCTCATATAAGACCGCTGACGGAGCGATCACGCAAAGTTCTGAACTTCAGCGGAGCTCGGCAGACAGACATCCACTGCGGGGAGCGGGGGCAGCCTGCTCGGGTCTCCTGAACTTTGATGTTTTACTTATTTTTGTCAAGACAATTATAAAAAAGGACTGTATTTTTCCTCCTCTTGAGTAAATGCAGCTTTCAAACTCAGTCACAGAGACACAGAAACACAGCGGAAGCAGCTGTCATCCATACACACCCTCTGAGTGAGATCAAAGCCCTGATAACGAGTAAATCTTTGAAGGATTTCTTTTTTTTCTTCCTTTTTTCCATAGATTTTTGTAGAACTCCTCGCAGTAAATAAACCAACATTATCTGTCTTCCATTCATTGGAAGTGAGACATACACAGACATCCATATGCAGCTGCGTCATCTAGCTCAGGATCACGTTTAACAGGCGGCGAGCAGCGAATTCTCCGCATGGTGAAAGAGTGGCGGGCCGCCAGTTTGTGGCTCAGAGGTTGTGGAGCTCTGATTTAATTGGAACACGTCCAAAAACGACACCCAAAACGTCAATGTTTGACTCTGAGGTCTTAACCATACGTCAAAATGTTATGACTTGGGAATGACAATGTGTTGATTCGGGAAGATGTAGGCATTATTTTTTAATACTGAAGAACCAAAATTGGTACAGAATTGGAACCGAAACCAAAGAACCGCTTTGGCACCGGAACCGAATAAAACCCAATCGTGCCCAACCCTAGTCTTTATCCTGTTGGAAGACCCATCCATGACCTATTTAAAGCCTCCTGGCGGAGAGAAGCAGCTTTAAAATGGTATATGACTCCTCCCCTGTGCAGAAGAACACCCCCAAAGCATAATGCTTCCACCTCTGTGCTCGAGAGTGGGGACAGTGTTCTTGGGGTCATCGGCAGTGTTTCTCTTCATTCAAACGGTTGAGTTGATGCCAAAGAGCTCCATGTTGGTCTGATCTGACCACAGAACCTTCTCCCAGTCGTTCTCTGAATCATGAAGGTGTTCTTTGGTAAACTTTAGTCATGTATCCTCTTAAGCAGGGCTTCTTCAAAACGTCAAACCATTGTGGTGTAAAGTCTTCCCAATAGTTTTCTTTGTGACTGTGATTCCAGCTGCTTTCAGATCATCAACTAACTCTCTGCGTTTTGTTTTAGTCCAATCTCTCACTGGAAACTCCACCAGGTCAGATCTGGTTTTAGCCCCAGACCTACAGGTGGATCGATGGTCTTGTGTTTCGGCACCAACAGTTGTGACCTTTAACCTCTAGTTTGTTGCTGATGGTTCTGTAGTCCATTCCAGTCTACAATCTTATCCCTTAAATCCACGGAAAACTCTTTAGTCTTTGGTTGGAATGTTTAGAGTCTGACTGACTCTGTGGACAGGTGACTTTTCCACAGGTGATTAGTTCACACAGGTGACTTCCATTTTGGTGGATTAGGAGAGGCTAACCAGAAGTCTTAATGGTTACTAGGGGATCAAATACTTACTTCCCTCAATAAAATCCAAATCATTAATATTAATTCTTTACAGTTGATTTTTCTCACGGTTTAAATAAACTTACTATTAGGATGACGATTTCTTCTTCAATGGGAAATCTATAAAGGATCAGATACTTATTTCTTCAGCAGAATCTGAGAAATCAGAACATTTCTGAAAAACCTGCATGACTTGAGTTTGTATTTGTTTTTAAGCTGCTTCTTGCATGTCCCTGGTATTTCTTTCCTCAGCTAGAACATGAATTACTGTAAACCTCTGTTTAAATTTATGAATTCTTATCTAATATTTACATCAGCTGTGTACAAATACAGGTTTCTTGTAGAACCCCAGACCAAATAAAGCTTTTTGACCCTTTTATTTAGAAATGAAATCCTGAAATACTTGCATGGCTTCAGTCTGGATTGTTCTTGCATGTTTCCTGGTGTTTGTTCCCGTCCTCCAGTCCCTCACAATCTGTATTTGTTTGTTTTTTCTTTGGCAGGCGCAAATACAAGAAGACATCCCAGAGGTAAGACTTGCTGCTGGGACGCTGGACTTCCCCGTGTTTGTCATTCTCACTTCCCAGCCGTAATCACACCTGTACTGCCTGCCTGCATCCCTGATTCCTGATGTTTACCAGAGGAACTCCTTCTTCCTATTATTTACCCTTTAGCAAATGTCCTAAAAAAGTGCATTTCCAATAAAAAAGTGGTCACCAGCAGTGGTTCCTCCGTCCATTTCCTTCCTCGGAGGATTGCAGCTCCTCAACGTTGACGCATACTTTCATTTTTTTGTTGCTCTAAAGGTCAGCTTGTCATCATTATCCAATAGCTAACACCCAGATGCTCCGAAATGATGATAACAAGGTTTATTATGGTAAACACACAGCGCTCCATAGCCTGAAGAATGCCTTCAGTGAACATGTTGTCCTCCTCATTACGAGACTTTCATTTGTTTTGTTGAGACACACTCGGGGGAAATCATAGTGGGACTGAAATTTATTCATCTACAAGACTTAATTATTACCAAAGGATAGCTTGGAAATGTATATTTAAGGGTTTGATGTAGGGATTTTGACCATTTTTTGAGATTTTTCACCTTTTTTATGAAGGTTTTTGTAACAGACATTTTAGAAACTTGTAAATGTAAAAAAAAAAAAAGTATTTTAACATTCAACTTGTCATATTATTAATAATGTATGTGTTATCTAAGACCCCTAAACAAATGACTGAGTATTAATTCTGGTTTCTTTTAACATTAAATCCTAGAAAAGTACCTTTTGTTTGGTAAATAACTGCAAATGTGACAGAGGATTATTTTCGTTTTTTTCTTACCGAATTCATCCTTGGCTTTCCTGATCCCACTTCTGAAAGTGCAAACTTCTTTGGTGGAATCCACCAGGGATGTTTGCATTCATGTGGTGTGCAACGATGGGTTTGACCGACAGTCACATTAGTCACGCCCGCTGTGTCGTGGTCGCCTCTGTGCCTCAAAAGCCTCGCTCGAGGAAAAAAAAAAAAACACATTTTCAGAGCCTTTAAGAATTCCCGTTACCTCAGGTGGCATTAAAAGGGAAACCGGCTAAAGAAGCGAAAGCTTTATGGTGCACAAAAAACCTGATTGTTGCTTTCTGATGGTGGCTGGCCCAAAGGGTCGCCTTGCTTTTGTTGTCAGTCTCTGTATTTTGAGATGAGGCTCTTGGCTGACGTTTTCAGTGAATTTTACAAATATATGCGCCCAATGTATTTGCCAACTACTGATTATGTTTTAGATCTCAGTTAGCCTCTTTCACTACATATAACGGGTCAAGGAAGTATATATATATACATATATATATAGTATGGATGCTACAGACCACAGCTGATACTTTATTCATACATTTAAACATAGAATTTGCAGCTTTACTTGTAAATGCAGCCCAGAGACCTCTCCTTCTGGGCGTAAATCTCTGTGACTTTGGTGTAAAAGTCCTCACTATAGTGTGAATGTTTAGTGAACTTTCACACTATAGTGATTCTCCTGCTCCTTTCAGTACCATTTTTGGCATGTAAAAACTCAATAACACTTTCAGTGATTTCA
>NC_050528.1:3153847-3162183 GCF_002922805.2 Oryzias melastigma
TTTTTTGGATGGAAAACCTGCCCTTAATTAAATTGAGTCCATCCAATGGATCATTTCTTTGAGTGTATGTATATATATATATATATGTATATACATTTAAACATAGAATTTGCAGCTTTACTTGTAAATGCAGCCCAAAGGCCTTTTCTTCTGGGCGTAAATCTCTGTGACTTTGGTGTAAAAGTCCTCACTATAGTGTGAATGTTTAGTGAACTTTCACACTGTAGTGATTCTCCTGCTCCTTTCAGTACCATTTTTGGCATGTAAAAACTCAATAACACTTTCAGTGATTTCATCAATCTTGGTATCAAAACATTCAGCTCATTTAGCAAATTACTGCTTGTATTTTTGGTATTCATAAACTTTATAGTTTTTGAAATATTGAGAAAAATATGCCTCAGGAAATGAATGAGAAATTCTTCAAATTTCAAAATTTTAAGTAGATTAGCAACAAACCTTTGAATATATTCATAGATTACTTCATCAGTAATTTTCAAAATAAAAAAAGTTGGAGGATTAGCTAATATTTTAGCAACATGCTAACGTTTTTGGCCAATTTACTGAGGAATTTTAAGCTATTTTGGAGTTTAGCTATATTTAAGTAATATGCTAAATTTTTGGCTAATTGAGTTTTTTAGGCTCATTAAGAGTTTAGCTAATATTTTAGCAATGTGCTAATGTTTTTGACTAATTTGTTATCTACTGAGATTTTTTATGCTAATTTGGAGTTTAGCTTCTATTTTAGCTAAATGCTAACATTTTTGACTAATTTAGTTTAAGAATTTTAGGCTATTTTGGAGTTTAGCTAATATTTAAGCAATGGGCTAGCTTTTTTTGGCTAATTTGACATCTACTAAGGTTTTTGGAGCTAATTTAGAGTTAACCTCATTTAATCATCACACTAAATATTTTTGCAAAATTGCATTTATTATGGATTTTAAGCAATTTTACTACAATTTTTTCTGAAATGTAGGTCAACTTCATCGCTCTTTCATAGTTCTCTGAGGAAATTTCCAGTCTTTAAGCACATTTTTACATTTTGCAAATAGCTTTTGCGTTTTCAGCAAATCCCTTCAGCAACTAAAGTAAATTGCGTCCCCATCGTCAGCAAAAAGCTTCAGCGACTATTTTCAGCAAAAAGCATTCACCCTAGAATTATCGCAGGTAATTCAACTTTTTTAGTTACAAGCTCACTCCTGATTGTTGAGAGTGGTTTCCATAGAAACGTTGACTCAGACCGACTTGGACCAATCACTGCTTACTGATGTGTTGTGGCTCCAACATAGGAAAAATGGCGACTGAATTTATTTCCAGAAGTAAACCATTTTCTATGAGTGACATCACACACGCTCAGTCCAGTTCTTTAATACAGTCAATTTGTAAAATCTTGAGTTTTTTTCAGCAGTTAAATGAACATTTTTCCCTCCTTTGTAAACAATAACACTCCAACAACACGGATCTCGTCATGTTGCCATGGCATTTCCATGCACCGAGGGGATTGATGCACCGAGGATGAAGTGAGCATAACCCCTGTGCCTCTCAGCGACTCAGTGTGTGATCGCTCACAGCTCTACGGAGGTAGCTGCTGGAAACTCATTCGCTCTCTCCGCTGGGCGGGGGAGTTCCTGTGTGGAGGAGTGGAGTGATTGACAGCTCCATATGTGTCTGTGTAATTACGGCTGGGCTAATTGGCAGAGAGGAACACTGGGACGTTGTCATTAATGACACACCAGGACAACCCCTCGCACATGCAGATGGAGGCAGAGATGGCCCTCCTCACAGAGGGAGACTGGGAGCAAAGGGAGACGGGAGTGTTTATGTGCGTCTCATTGTGGAGAGGGGTTAAGAGGGCTGGAAACACGGCTGCAAAACAATGAGATCTCAGTAGGTTGTGTTCTTTCTGTGGGATTTGTGGGGGGATGAGGAAACAGTGTGCTTCCACATGGGTTATAATTTTTGCATCATGTGGCCGCTGCTTTTCTCCTCCAACTATTGAAAAGTTGTTAATCCGTCTTTGGTTATTGCTGTCTCTGCTCTCAAAATCCAGCTGTGCTGGAAGAATAGTACATTTTTTGAAGTAAAAAAATTAGAAAACATGATCAGTTTTTGTTCTGTCTTGCTGTAGTTTGGATGATCATAAGAAAGCTTTTCCTCTTAAATGGCTGAACTTTTCTGTCCAGATGATTAAGTGAACGGTCAATACTAAATTGGTTACTTTATTTTGTTCCTCTGAATGCAGTAGAAAATAATTTAATTGTCTCCAATAACATAAAACACCCCCTTTTTCCTGCATCATCCAGAAAAGCCATCGATTGCAGACTCCTTATTTCTGTGCTTTTTAACCATCAAGTCACCAGTAAAGAGCAGGAGAATGAGAGTATTGATCTGAATGAAGGAGGTTTTTAGAAAAATCTGTTTCTCTGTTTTTATGTAATCCTGATGATCCGTCTGCGTTTGTAAAAGTGCAGCTGAAGTCTAAAGGTGTTTTCACACTAAACGTGATTTGCGCGACAAATTTGCGTGCCCCGCCCCTTTTTCGCCGCACGGCGAATTCTCTGCTCGCCGCTTGTCAAAAAATGTGTTCCTGACGCCGCAGCCACATGTGGGAGGAGCTACCAGCTCTGTCTGTGGATATCTCACTTAGAATGAATGAAAGACGTGAGGTCAAGGAATAAGGTTTATTTATTGTAAAGAGTTCTACAAAAACATCGGTAATCATGTCTCCATGTTGAGTTATGATTATTATTAAAGATTTTCCCTGTTTAGGGGCTGTGTCTGTATGACAGCCACTTCCGTGGTGTTTCTGTGTCTCTGTGGCTGAGCTTGAAGACTCTCTGTTTCATATTAATCTGAGGGGGGATAATACAATTAGGAGACCTTTTTCCTCTTTCCTAAATGTCTCAATGAGGCCTGTGCCAGCAGCCTCTGCCCCCCGCAGCGTCTCTCTGTCTGCCGCCGATCTGTCCAGACTGTATCACGCCTTCGGCCAGAAGTAGCCGGATGAGCTCTGCAAACCTGCGGTTCAAACGGGTTAAGGAAAAAGATGGAAGTTTAGGACAAAAACACTCACTTCGGATTAATATTCTACCCGCGGACCGAGTCACTGAAAACGTCAGGTGCCCAGTTCCTGATTGGCTGATAAGACGCAGCGACCTGTCAAACTTCAGGTATTTACACCCAACTTACGCCTTGTTGCTCAAATCAAACTTCTGGCAGACCTTCGCGCCGCGCCGCGCCTCGCCGCGCCTCGCTCAAATCACGCTGCGGGACTTAAATCCGTAGTAGACAAATCTGGAGAAGCGATGCAACAGCAGCTCATTCAAATTTGGTTGGATCAATGCAGACTCATTAAAACAACTTTTAATGTGGTACAGATTGCTTCACAAACTGTTTTCCCAACCATGTACATGTCACAGACACTTGTTAGCGTACCTTCTTAGCCGTAGCGTCCTCAGTAACCGTCTTGCAGCACGCCTCCGCTGTACCAAAGCAGCAGTAAAAAGTGTTAAATCTGAAGTTGATTCAGACGTTCAAAACTGGTCAGAGAAATACAAAGTTTGAATCATAGGAACATTTTGTCAGTGATTCATCTTCATCTTTCTCTTTTTTTTTGACCCGCCCCCGTAACTGCTGGCCAATGACTGAAGAGATCTCGAGTCACATGGTTTTGTTTATAAAGTTTGGTCTGGAGCAGAAATCTCCAGCAGATCTGAGTCTGAATACAGTTTAGGATTCAATCCAGAACACATTAGGTGGACTCAGTCCAGAACAAATCCTTTTTCAATACACCCTAAAAGTCTCTTTTGATTCTAGTTTCCCATAAGTGTTGACGTTGCTGCTCGTTTACCAAACAGTAGAGGGTCTCAAACTGTAACCCAATTCTAGCTATAGAGCTGCGGATCATTTTTAGGCTGAATTCCATTCACAAATCAAGACTGACGTTTCACCGCAATTCTTATTGTTTAATATGTTGTTTTCAAATTTCTATTTGCCATAGATACAAACATTAAATCAATCTGTACTTAATCACTATCATTTATAGCTTTAATAAGTTTTACAAACCAACTTTTATTAATCTTTAGTGGAAACAAAAAAAAACCTACCAAAACCTTTTTGTATTTCAAGCAATCAAGAAAGAATAATGCACATGCTGTACGATCAACAGAGGTTTACATCCATAAAGTCATGTCAAACACCGGATAAGTATCATCAAATTATAGATTTCCTGAAAGGGAGTGGGTGGAAGTGAACTTATATAATCCCATTCTGGCTCTACATTGCCATTATTATTATTATCCGGGTCATAACTTAAAATCAGATATTTATATCTTTCCAACAAAGATTCAGGTTATTAGGAGTCCTTCAGTAATAATAAATCGCATAGCTATGTAAGTAGATATAATATATAATATATATAACGAACATTTACAGAAGTATTCCATTACGACTTCTCCATCAGATGGTCACATGATATGACATCATTTAATTTCATGTTTAATATATTGTATCTGAACTTCAGTCTTTTTTTTTTTTTTTTTTTACAAAACCATTTGATACTTTACGCCTAGAAAATGAGAAGCTTTTACTTTGACACTTTCCCTCAAAGGTTTGTTTATTTCCTGTGTCTGTTTGGTTTAAAATACAACACTATTCTGCAATTTTAGAGCCTTTTATTACTTTGCCTGACTTCTATTTCACTATAGGCTACTCTATTATGTTTGTAAGATTGCTAACCTGCAATGTCAGACATCACAAATATCTGAGTTCTCAGATACTCGTTACAGCCCTAATTGGAGCTTTAATGAGGCTAAAGGTCAATGGCTCAAAGCTGAAATCTTCCAAACAAGTTGAATTTTACTTCTAATAATGTAACGCAGGTTTTTATATCTTTAGAGATGTTTTGGAATGTCTTTTTGATAAGTCAGGGATTTTTTTTATACTAAAATTTAGCACCTTTTCAAAATAAAGTTCAAAGTGCAAACTTATTTTTACTTACTTTCTCAGTAAGAGCATAAAGCTCTTGTGTATGGTTGTTATTTATTTATTTTGTTATGTAGAACATTGAATGATCGGACGTCTGAGTCATGTCCTAAAATAAAAACTAACATTTGATTTTCTAAATATCAAGTACGTTATGGTTCTGCCATTTAAAAAGCAGCATGACAGGAAGTTCTGTTCTCTTCCTTTTTTGGACTTTTATCCCCTACAGAAAAATAAACAAATACGGTTTATTGCACTTTGTATAAAACACAATAATTCATCATTTTTTGTTGGTAATAAAATATGATTAAAAAAACAGTAATAATAACAAAATGTCACATCGCTAAAACAAATAAAGAAATGTGTATAAAGTCTGCAGAATCGTAGCGGTCTCCCCATTAAAACAACAATTATAAACTACAATCCAAAATGCCACCAAACTGGAGACCAACACTCTTTGAAAAGGAACCTTCTGGCCTTTAAATGTCAGTCTGGAAAAATAAACATAATTCACCAAAGAATGTGAACACGTATTTATAAAAGGTTGATGGAGAAAGACAGATGTGGTCAGGAAAGGAGGTCTGTTAAAAAAAGAAAAATGAAACTCCTGGTTATTGTCCGGGCGGCTGCAGAGCAGAAGATTCTCTTTGAAAATGCTGATGTGTCTCTTGTTGGGATTAATTGCTGCAACACATCATGATTTCTCGTAAAAAACTGATTATAATCTTTCATGCAATAAAGAGAAGCAAAGCAATAAAGATGCATTTCAGGTAATGAGTGTCAAACAGAGAGGAAATATGTCTGTTATTAATTAGAAGCACAGCATCACTGTGGTCAAATATCCTGATGGATGTTTGGGTCTAAATCTCAAATATTAGAATTAGTAGTTAAACAAATATCTTCGGAGTAAAAGCTGAAATCTACAGTTCGATTTATCCTCCAACAAAACTTTATATTTGATGAATATCAACAGATTTTTATTTTAGGTTTTTTTCCTCACTGGTGGATCCTTCTCTGTAAATCTCTTCATGTGTGGCACTAACCAAATCTGGTTGATGATTATGTTACGTCCTGCTGCTACTGCTGGAGTGGCTAATATTTAGCTAATATTTTAGTAACATGTTAACATTTTTAGCCAATTTAGTTTACTGAGGAATTTTTGACTATTTTGGAGTTTAGCTAGTATTTAAGCAACACACAAACATCTTTGGTTCATTTGTTGTCTATTGAGATTTTTTAGGCTAATTTAGAGTTTAGCTTCTATTTTAGCAACATGCTAACGTTTTTGGCTCATTTGTTGTCTAGTGAGGTTTTTTAGGCTAATTTGGAGCTTAGCTTTTCTTTTAGCAACAGGTTAACAGTTTGACTAATTTGGTTTACTGAGGAATTTTATTTTGGAGTTTAGCTAGTATTTAAGCATTGTGCTAGCTTTTTTAGCTAATTTCTAGTGAGTTTTTTATGTTAATTTGGAGTTCATCCTATTTAAGCAACACATTAAATATTTTTGCAAATTTGGCATGTAGTAGGGATTTTTAAACAATTTTACTACAAATGTTTCCTAAATTTAGGCCAACTTCAGCACTCTTACATAGTTCCTCGTAGAAATTTCCAGTCTTTGAGCAAATTTAACATTTTGCATTTTCAGTAAATCCCTTCAACAATTATAGTAAAATGCGTCACCATTTTAGCAAAAAGCTTCAGCATCTTAAGTGACTATTTTCAGTAAAAATCATTCACACTAGCATTATCGCAGCTAATGCAACTTTTCTAGTTACTAATTTACTTTTCAGTAAACAACATGTTTTTACAAAAATGGCCTCAGCATTGACTCTTGTCTTCCTTCCTCAGACATGCATTACTGAGCTAAGTGTTCAGCTATTCTAAAGATGAATCACAAAGTCACAGCGATGGCTTCCATCCTGAGTTGCGGCACATAAACTCAATGGTGTTTCCTGGTGCCAGCTCGCCAGGATTCCCTTCCTGCTGCCTTCAGCAGATAATATTGCAGATTTATGGTGCAGATTGTCCCCTTTAATCTGCTTGTTTATATCCACCCTGCCTCCAACCATCCCACCTTCACAGTTGTCCCTGCTGGCTGTTTGTCAATGCACAAGACACGCAGAGACGTGTAGCTGTTAGTTAGCGTCTGTCTGTGTATTTTTAGAGGGGAAATATTCGGTGTGCAGTAATGTGAAAAGAGACCGAGTGCATCCTCCAGTGCTTTTTATGTTGAATGCTTGTACTGATTCCCTGCAGCCATGTGTGTGTGTGTGTTTAGTGCACTGTTTGTGTGTATTTTTCTCTTTCCATTCAGTCAAGCCCTCATTCATCTCACAGTTACCCAGTCATTCCAGAGCTGAAACCACTTTTCCATTACCACCGTCCACGATTAAGTCCTCAAAGCTGTCTCCTCGTGTGACAGCAGAGGATGAAGAATCAGAATTTCACCAAATTGCTTTCTGAGTCACTTTATTTATCGTAGGCTTTCTAATGAAATGAAACCATGAATCATGAAAGAGTTTTGTGTTTTTGAAAGAAATATGAACTGCACATTATTGAATGTTAAAAAACAGCACACATCTATGATTGTAAATTATTAAACGGGGTTGACTCATACAAGTAATGAGGTTTTTTGGGTTGTCCGGGTCCGTGGAGGGTCGTATAAGGGACGGGTTGCATCTTAGTTCCCTTGAGGCTTGTACGACTTCCTCAAAAAAGTCATTAAATGGAACATAGTATTGTCATGCATGTGGTAAGTGTATCATGAAGTATTCGTAAGACCAATGGTAGTTAGATGAACTTATGACATATGGAGTGACGCTGTTAGTAAGGTGCGAGTACTGGCCCTTTACTGACCCATGGGCTAATGTCGTGTGCACGGGGTGTGCACGTGATTCCTAAGTGCCTGTAGGACGTCCACACAAACCACACTCTCACTATCTAATTTCCTCATTTCTAACAGTCAGTTTGTATCAAGGAGCGTGCACGTATCAAGTGAACAGCACTAATGTGCTCCTAACATAGTACACAGGATTTGTGGGGTTCTAAAACGTTTAAAACACGCCTGTGTCCTATCTACTTAGCCCTTACTTATCATTACATGTATAAGTCTTCACTATGACCTGTCTCCCGCAGCATGCCCATAGATAAAAATCTGCATACACGTTTTTCTTTACGGGTTCACTGAGCGGTCTAGAATCTTGTTGTGCGGGCCGCCTGCTTTGATCATAGTCAATCCTAAGGACAGCTGAGACTAACGCCCCGTTCACACCGGACGCAGAAGCGCTGCGACATGGTGAGTGGGCGGAGTGCGCATGGTATCTGCCAAACCTCCAGTTCACACTAGGCGGGTATTT
>NC_050528.1:3162339-3177958 GCF_002922805.2 Oryzias melastigma
TATATACTTAACCCTTACTTACCGTTACGTGTATAAGTCTTCACTATGACCTGTCTCCCGCAGCATGCCCATAGATAAAAATCTGCATACATGTTTTTCTTTACGGGTTCACTGAGCGGTCTAGAATCTTGTTGTGCGGGCCGCCTGTTTTGATCATAGTCAACCCTAAGGACAGCTGAGACTAACGCCCCGTTCACACCGGACGCAGAAGCGCTGCGACATGGTGAGTGGGCGGAGTTTGCATGGTATCTGCTAAACCTCCAGTTCACACTAGGCGGGTATTTTTTCACGATGGTCGACAGGTGCTTCTGCTCAGCTGTGGTTATTTAGAGCTTCTTTTTTTCCCATCATCCCATCTCTTTTGTTGATTGTGTTTTTTGACACCCAATCCCCATCAACCCCCCCCACCCCCCCGGTCCATAGTTGGCCCACTGCGTTGATCTGTGTGTGGATGTGTGTCTGTTTTTGGTGTGTTGTGTATGTGTGTGTACTTTCATCTCTACAGTCTGTTTATATACAAAAATATGATTGAATTTTGTGAATCACTGTATTTTATTGTGAAAATGTAGTTGTATTTGGTTGTGTCTTTACTCTTAACCTGGATTGGTTGAGTTTACTAGAACGAGTGAAGAAACAGATAAAGTATTTACATAGATACAAAACTAGACAAGTTTAGATCAATGAACTTAAAACAGTGAGTTCATACATTTGTCAATAGGAAATGATGCTAGTAAAGTTTACTTAATGAAATATGTAGTCATAACTTATAATCATAAGTACATTATGTTTTCAAGAAGAAGAATTTCTCAACTGGGAATTGAACTTTGGTCTCCTGCTCACCAGCCCTGTACTTAACCAACTCAACTATCCAGCTGCTCATAAGAATCCTGCCTTAAAAGAGAGAAAAACCCTTCATTTTGATCGTTTGATTATCTATCTGTTTTAATACCTTTAAAAACTGTACAAAACATTTTAAAACAGAGTAAAGAAAGTGTCCTATGAAAGCAGAAATGATTTCACAACAACTGTGGTGATGGACGGGCACGGTTTGGTCACTACATCAAAATTGGCCTAAAATCCCAAAGGAGAAAGAATGTTTACATTTTGAACATCAAGAAAAACAAAAAATCAATGCTTACTTATTACATATTTTTAATAATAATAATAATAATAATGGATTAGATTTATCAGCGCTTTTCAGGACACTCAAAGCGCTTACATTGTGCATCCATTATTCATTCACACCTCATTCATACTTGGTGACGGTAAGCTACTACTGTAGCCACAGCTGCCCTGGGGCAGGCTGACAGAGGCGTGGCTGCCAGTATGCGCCTACGGCCCCTCTGACCATCACCGGAACATTCATACGCATTCACACACCAGTGGAGGCACACTGGAGGCAAGTAGGGTTAAGTGTCTTGCCCAAGGACACAACGACACTTGGCTGGCGGGAGCCGGAATCGAACCGCCTATCCTTCGATCATCTACCGCCTGAGCCACTGTCGCCCACAAGCAGGTTGGCTAACAAGCAGCGCTTTCAAACTCTGGGCAAAAATAGGATTGAAAAGCAACTTTTATAAGCAATGAATGTACAATTTTACAATGGGAAACTCAACTTAATGCAAAAAATTTTATGGAGAAGCACCAAGATGCTGCTGTTAAACAAAGGGCAGAATTAGAGCAGAAAAAATGTGTATTTTAGTTCTTAACTTCTCTTAAGGTATGCAGCTGGCTCTCTGGGGGAAAATCCTCTTTGTTTTTCTTTATTTTTGACATTCAGAAAATGGCAAACCAGATTCCATCAAAGACAGTTTTGATATAAGCTCCGCCCACTCTTGGAGGAACTTAAGCCAACAACGTTTTTTTATTATCAGAACACAGTGGAGTCTAATACTGACGTTTTAAAATGTTCATATTGAAATCTGTGACGTCATATCCACCATTTAGGAAAAAAAAATGACGTTTTCATGGTGTCCGAATGCTTTTAAACCCAGAGCACGACATAGACCTGCACTGTTTAGATTTTTTGGTAGTTGTGGATTAAGGTGGGGATTAGGATAAAGCCTAAGGCTTTAGATATGATCACTCACTATTGGGTGAGTTTCATTTAGAATATAAATATTCATGATCTGATCCTTGCAACTCAGTGCTGTTATCTAAATAATGACATCATTGTAACAATTTAAGCTGCAAATAAGATGTTTTTTCCTAAATGTTCTTAAAAAGCCAACATTTCATGGTAGGTTTCCCCAAATAGCCGTTGATGACTATTAGGGAAACGTGTAAAATCTCTCATGCGTCTTATATTTTTGTGTTTGTGCCAATGTGGACGTGTGGTTTGAGTCCGTCGTGGTCCTCTGTGAAGTGAGAGCAGAGCAGGAAATCCCCACTGAGACGCAGAGGAATCTGCTTTCTGTCCATGTCTTCAGCTCTCTCTGGGACACGCTTGACTAAACATCCTTAGCAGATAACAAACTGTCAGTACAGTAGGTCAGTGTTACACACGGCAACGCGACGTGCGCGGTTTCTGTTATCACTCCTAACTCTTTACACACATGCTTTCTCTGATTGGATCAGCAAACTGTTTGTATTCCAAAAACCTGTTTACAGAAAGTCAATTTTACTTATTAAAACTATAAAAACTGGTAGGATGATAAAAAATGTTTTTTTAGGATTACTTTGCAAAATACACTTAAAAAACAGTCAATTGTTGCTGTAAAATTTCACTTGATTGAAGTATTACTCTTCAGAATTTTTACAAATTGCATTTTATTAAACATATTTCTACTCATTCAGTACAAATATACAGTTCTTTAGAGTAACTGACCTCTTCAAAGGGTCCTTTTGATCACTTAGTACCAGTATTTCTCTCCTAAAGTACGCTACAATAAGCCGATATTATGCGTCCTGGTAGAGGGGTCTAACACAGCATGCACTTCATTAGCACAGGCTCTCGTCTAACTTGTGTGTAATTGAGATCTCCTGTCTCTAATTCAACAATCAGAGGTAAATGAGTGGCACTCTGGGAGCCAACAAAGACATAAAGAATGACGGGAGTCTCAACTGAGCTCAGCAGCCCTGTCACGTCGACTATTTTCTCCCGCTGAACATAATAAGGGATAATTGAGTCATAAATGGCATACTAATTTTGGTAAACATGAGGTTTGATGGAGGCAAGAAAACTGAAATTAATTAAATTATTTTGATGGAAATCTTTTTTTGTTGTTTTTTAGGTCAAAATGTGCAAAATCTGTTTGAAAACCTGTAAATGTGTAGAGTTAAATACCACAAGAAATAGGATTTAAGGCTGAGTTCCACTGATTATTGGCTTGTTAGGATAGTCTACTTAAGAAACAAAGTCTCCACTTAACCTTTATGTAACCAGCTGGCTGCTAAGAGGCTGAGGTCACAAACTAGTGGAGGAATCTCAAAGAAAAACCCAAACGAAGTTGTAATAGTCATAGAAAGACACTTTTTAAAAAATGGTTTTGTCTTCATTTAATTCTCTGCATCATAATTCACTTCACTGTTTACCCTGAAACATATATATGAGTTTAGGAAAACAAAACACAATAATCTTACAGCCTCACTTTGTGAGGTAAATTATATTTTTGCTTTTCCAATCCAAGAAATTCAAACAAATTCCATCATATTAAACCACCACGACGTTCTGGAAAGAAATGATTCACATCACCAGGAGTTTGAGATTGTGGAGACTTTAAAGTCCCACTCCAAATATATTCTTAAAACCTTCTCAGTGATCTTCTAATAATGATTATGCAGTTTTTAGCCTAAATAAAAAAAAAAAATCATTTTTTTAAGATTATTTTCTGCAGAGCAGCAGAAATTCATTAGAAATTCTGGTTTGTGGGCGGGACTATTGGGGCATAATTTAGCCTTCCTAATTTCCCATCATCCCTTTGGTTACACTATCTCCTGCCAGTGACAAGCACCTCACAAGTCCAAGCTAACAGTGTAGTCAAAAACAGAATATCTCAGGACAGTTCAGAGCCAGATGGCAGCTGAGACGAGGAAAAGGAAGACGTTATCAGAGCTTTTTTTCTGCTAGTGGAGGAATTAGAATTGTAAGGTAAGACTTAGTACCGTCCACCTCAGTGGCTACATCATAAGTCAAAGCTTTTTCAAACCTCCGCTTTTCATCTCCTCCTGATCCAGCTTGATTTGAATACTCAGAAATGCATTCTTCCATATATGCCCTCCTTTATGACAAAAATGCTACTCAAACAAACACCAGAAACAAGGTCTTGATCGGAGCGTGTCTTTAAAGGGCCGATACCATGCTTTCCTCAAGCCTTTCAGAGTAAAATGTATCCATATATATGATCTTATATTACCTTTGGCACACGAACAAACACATTATTTATGAAATATAAGTTATTTTCATGAGTTTTTCTCCTACCCAGAAGTAAGACTCCTCAATATCTGATTGCTCTGATTTTACATGCAAGTTTTTTTTTATGTTTTATCTAAGTAAATAACCGTTTAGTCCAAAAAGCTAGCAGAATGCCAATTTTTAAAAGTTTGAAACCATAAATGTATTACATAATTATATATTGTAAAAATACAGAAATTTTATTCCAAAATAAATCAACTTAAACCTTAAATAACTTTCAATATTTTACTCTTAATAAAAATAAATTTTGTCAAAATTATAATGTTAGAAATGAGCGCAAGATAACATCATTAATAACAATAAAATAAAATGATCTGGAGGGCTGGATAGAATTACCTGAAGGGCCAGATCCGGCCCCCGGGCCTTGACTTTGACACATGTGTCCTATGGATCACCGTCTACACCCCTGATGTTTTGTGCCGTCCACCTCTGTGCCTCGTACATGTTATCCCGTTCGGACAGTTGAGGCTTTAGTAACCTCTCTGCATGATCCCGAACAATTCAAAACTTTGTTCCCTACATCTCCTGGTATCCTTAACTGTTTCTGAAAACGCTGTTTGGACAGAAAACATACAACATGGATCTCTGTCTTGGATTAATGACAAAAGAAAGATCTGTGTGTGACGGCTTCAAAGCTCTCATTACATTTACGCTTTCAGAGCTCGGTTTGGTTTAGCGCTTCCCTGCTAGCTCACCTCCTGATGTGATGCCAAACACGCTGAGCGCTTCAAATCCTTTCCAGTTTTCTTGACAGCTGACAGACTTTTGTCACGTATCTGATGAGTTTAGAGTCCGACCTACTGAAGGTTTGCATGTTAAAATCTCAAACGGCGCCTGTGATTTACTCAGAATAGAGCTTCCAGTCGATGTTCATGTTTGTCATTGAAGAATACGCATTCATTTAGCGCACACAGAAGGTGATTTATCAGAGACTGGACCAAACTGACGACTTTAAACACAAATGCTTCATGGTTCCAATCAGGAGACGTTGGTACAATGAAACCACAAAAAGCCTCTTTTGGAGAAGTGGTTATCGCCTTTCCAGCGTCCTTTTATAGAACCAGTCATAACACATCAACACTGGCGTTATTTCGTTTTTTCTCCTGTATCACAGTTGTACCTTGAGTGTTTATTTTGCAGGCGGCCCGGCCCTCTCCTCCATCTCTCCCGGGCCGTTCTTTGTGTGTTGGCGCTGAAAGCCCTCGCCCCGCCTGCACCCGATCTTTGATCCCTCCTGCGAGGGCGTGATTGTTCATCATCAGGCTGACCAGCTGCCCAGTGTGCACTGCTGTGGGTGAGCGTCCCGCCCTCCTGTCAGTGTAGATGCCAGTGACAGCAGATTATTTCAGTTCAGGCCTCCATTCCTCTGTTGCATCAACCCAACATTCACAATGTATCCACATATCACTATACATCCCCATTTAAATACTGTTTGTTGGTTGTCTCATTTCCAGTCAGTCTTAGTGAATCACCCACAAAGCCTAATAAATTGTATGTGCAGTTTTTTTTTTTGCATCTACTTGGAAAAAACAAAATTTGAGAAGCTGAAGTTCTGCCTCTATGATAAGAAGGGAGACAGAACCGTTTTTAGAACTCAAAAACACTTCAATGTGTCTAAGAAACACCAACGCCATGGAGCACCAAACACACAGCGCTGCATCAACGGAATGTGGGCGTGGCCGGAAGCCCAGAAGAAGAGAGGCGGGGCTTTTATCCAGAGCTCTGAGTTGTCAAACCAAAAAAGAAGGGACGCGACAAACAAAAGACAAGCCAAGACAGCTCAGGGCTGTAACAGTTATACGAAGCAGCAGTGGATGCAGTTTGCTTTTGAACCCTTTAACACTGGGACTGTTTGATTCATTGATCGATCATTTGATCGCTTGATTGTGAGGATGTAATCGGTTAAATCCGATTCAAACTCGTCAACGTGTTCATCATAAAAATCATTTTCTCACGTGTGCCTGCATTTAGAAATGCAGAGTAGATGACATTTCTCCATGCAGGCTCACTTTGAGTGTGTGCACATCAGGAAATTCACTGGAAGTTTTATTTGAACTGGGTTAATTATTGTAAACATAGTAGTAAAACCAACTAGATGTTTCTAAAGTTTACCTCTTAAATCCAAAATTAATTCAACAGACCAGGAGCCAACGGGAGTAAAATATATATAAAGTTTCATTCAGATGTTTGGAAAATTGTAGGAATATTTCTTTACAGCATAAGTATTAATGTAAGTAAATGTATGTATTTGTTTTATTACTGTTCTAAATGTACTTTAGATAGAAGATAAACACAGATAACTTCATAGTGATGCTTTATAGGAATAAACCTGAACCACCATGTCTTTGGACTTCCACACAGCCAACGTTTTTCAGGCTGTTTTCTGCCTTTTTACTGTTTCTGAACAAAGAAACGGAGCAAACTGCTGCTTTATCCTCTGTTATTTAGCCCTGTCTTTCCTTAAAGGCATAATTTGTAGCTCATTCCGACTTTAGTTCTGAACCAAAGCTGCTCCTCAGCAAACGGCTGTTTTGGGGCTTTTTTTCAGTGTGACTGAATGTCTGCAGTGAGCACAGAAACACAATAAAGGAACATCAATGTGCATTAAGAAAGCTAAAAGATGGAAGATTTGGACCTCTTATCAAAAAATTATTTAGTTTTGGGGGACAGAAGGCCAGTTAAATTAAGCATTTCTGCTACTTTCCTATAATAAGGTTCAGTTTTCTGTGAGCTTTCAGTCCAGAAGGAGATTGGAAAATCAATTCTTCTGATTTACAATTTAGTTTTCTTACTTTTCTTTCAAAAGTATCTGATCATGTGAGGTAATAAAGCAGACAAAAGCTTCACGTGTGTCGAGATACACCTGTGAAGAAAGAGAATGAGCTTCTGTTCACCGTTTCATTTAAAAGCAATTCTCTTAGATAACCTTCAGCCTATCAGCTCGTGCCATCACCTCCTCATTACTCCCCCCTCCACAAAGGAGGCCTGAACTCCTTTTGTTGGTGTTTACTGATTAAATGTCTTCAGGATAGGGAGAAATCTGAGACGGATAAGAGGGAAGGAGCGGAGATTATAGATTAATCTGTCCAGGAAACCTTTTAGCTCAAATGTTTATGAATAAGAAACTTTCATTTAACAGGAGAACTTCTTTATGGCTGAGAGTACTACTTTTATTTTTATAATGCTTTAGTCCCATTTTTGTCTAGAACCAACTGGACCACATGTGTCAAAGTCAAGGCCCGGGGGCCGGATCCGGCCCTCTGTGTAATTCTATCCGGCCCTCCAGATCATTTTATTTTATTGTTAATGGCCCAAAATTATCTTGTGCTCATTTCTAACTTGTATCATTTTGATAAAATATGTTTTTATGGAGAGTAAAATATTGAAAGTTATTTAAGGTTTAAGTTGATTTATTCTGGATTAATATTCCTGCATTTTTATTATTCATAATTATGTTAAAAATTTCCAGTTTAAAAGTTTTAAAAATTGTCATTCTGCTGCTTTTTGGACTATTTTAGCATTTACAAAGATTTTTTTAGGCTGTTTTGGAGTTTAGGTAATATTTCAGCTACATGCTAGCTGTTTAGGCTGATTTAGGCTTTTTTCAGCTTTATGCTATTTTGAATTTTAGCATTTTTTTCAACTAAATGCTAACTGTTTCGGCTAGCATACGTTTTTTTCTGTTTTTCAGGCTAAGTTAGCATTTAGCAAATATTTTAGCTGGCTATCTGCCTCAGCGTTTTCAGGTATTAACTTCAGCGTTTCAAACCCCTCCCACAGGGGAGGAGTCAAATGGTATCAAATTTTACACACAACTAATTCATAGGACTTTATTTTTGCTTAATTAAAAAGATACTTTTATTTTCTTTTTTTTTTTTTTTTTACTAGAGGCTCTTTTTTTATAACTCCTTTTATTTAAAAATTTATGTCTATGTTTTTTTTTGTTACATTGTACCTTTTTGCACCAGTTACTGTTTCCTTCTCGTTATTATTGTATTGTGCCATTATTAAAATACATGTTCTACATTTGATGCATCTTCAGTTCAGATAATTATAATCAGTTAACAAACATTTGTATTTGCCAAAAGGCTCTGTCCTTTGTTTGACTAAACACTTAATTAACAAATCATTGGGTATTTCTATAGTATTCTATAATCACATCATTTCAAGAAAAAAGTATCAGTATTGATATCGCCAATATTATTCCTGCATTTACCAGGTATCAGACTGATACCAAAACATGGCCCGCCTATAGTCTCCAGTCTTTACCCAACTTCTCTGTGATGTGACCAAATCCTCAAAATCACATAAAGGATAAAAATAAAAAAATGAGACAAAAAGACAGCAGGAGTTCAGATAACTGCCCCTCTGGAGACTCAACCCCACTGCTGGAATAAATCTGTCTTTCTTACAGGTTTCACAGCTGCTGGATGGACACCAGAACATGAATTAAAATAGAAAATAACTCCAATAACAATCTTTAGTGGAGCATTTGTGGTGAATTTTAATCTGTCTGATGCTTTTTTGGACACTTCATTTAAAGATGAAGACATATATGACAGCAGACGGTCATCTTCCTCCTGGACGTTACTCACATCACAGTTTTTTCAGTAAATTTGGGAACATTTCTTTTCAGTTTCAGTAAAAACCAACCAAACAAACATTTCTGGTGTGATGTTGACTCAGTTTCCAGTGTTGATTTTTCTGATTCTTTGGTATATTTGGTGACTTGTTCTCAAATATAATGAGGTTTTAGGGAAACAGTTTCTTGTTTTGTATTTAATTAGGTCACACTTTGTCTTCTGTTCAGCTTCTCATCTGTTTTGTTTCCTCTGATCGTCTTCACACCAGGTCACAGCTGCCAATCAACTCAGCTGCTAGTTTCCCATCAAAGGATTTCAGTTTCTCATTTTCAGACTTTCTCGTTTTTATCTATTCTAGGGTTTTGTTTTGTTCATGGTCTGGTGCATGTTGTCAAGTTTATTTATGAAATTGAGTCTCAAAATTTGTGTCCTGGATTCCCGTCCTCCATAACCTTCATTTATGACAGTCTCTATTCGTTAACTGGACCAAAACTATGGAAACGTCCATCCGTGAGTTATTGTTCAAACTGTATGGAGGTTATAGTTTCAGATCCTTTCTCCTCAAAAAGTGTCTTTGCGTGTCTGACAAACACAGTATAGTTGGTGCCTTTGCTTGTTCAGACGTGAAGGACAGTCAGCAGATGACCTCAGTCACTGCAGTGGACCACTTTTCAGCTAATATTGATCTCCCTGCATAGCTTTGTGTGTCTGTGTGTGCGCGTCAGTCATGTGTACAAGTTCTAAATTCTGGCATTCTGGCCTAATACAGATGTTTTAAGAACATGTTTGTTCAGGAGAAGATAAAAGAAAAAAAGGGGAAACATAAAAGTTAAATCTTAGTCTCCTGAGCGACATCCCAGAAGCTTTCTCAAGTCCTCCACAGAGTCGATCTGGATGCTCCTTGCATGAGGCGTCCTCCCTGGAGAGCATAAAGTGCATTGCATCGTCGGGCATCTCTCATGCTCCTCAGTCACGCTTCCCATTGTTTTTGCAGGAACCTTTTCTGACATTCAGACCCATTTCACTCTGATGAAGACGCTCACTACTGTTACAGTGAGAAGGTCAAGTTTAAAACGTGTTTTAAAAATCTATTTTTAAAAATCTATTTTTTTTGATTAAAGTATTTGTATTCTTAAGAGTCCAAATATATTTAATTTTATTTATGTTTGTTCAGGCCGGTCTTGGTTCTTGTAGATCAGGAGAGTCAAACTCAATCGCAGAAGGGGCCAAAATCCAAAACACAGCTTGGATCACGGGTCGAACAGGATAAACATTTACTGAACACTCTCAAACTACATTTTTAAAACTTTAAACTGTAACTATTTGACATAATTATGAACTAGATATATAGCATTACCTGTGATAATGCTAGTGTGAATGCTGTAAGCTGAATTTGGCCGCTGAAGATGCTAGTGCTGATAGTTGAAGATGCTGAAACTGATAGCCAACTAAAATATTAACAAAA
Organism: Oryzias melastigma; assembly: GCF_002922805.2. Classification (NCBI taxonomy): domain Eukaryota; kingdom Metazoa; phylum Chordata; class Actinopteri; order Beloniformes; family Adrianichthyidae; genus Oryzias; species Oryzias melastigma. The sequence goes on from NC_050528.1 coordinate 3,172,802, forward strand.
TATCAAATTAGCCTAAAAAACTAAAAAAAAAAGAAGAAAAAAAACTTAGGTTTGTTAGCATATATCTGAAAAATAACTGAACTTCAAAATTTCCTAAAAAACTAAAAAAGCCTAAATTAGCCAAACAGCTAGCATGTAGCTGAAATATTAGCTAAACATCAACATAGCCTAAAAAATTTTTAGTAAAATTGTCCAAAAAAGCTAGCAGAACGCCAATTTTTAAAACTTTAAAACTGTAACTTTCTAACATAATGATGAATAATAAAAATGCAGGAATATTATTCCAGAATAAATCGACTTAAACCTTTAAAAAACGTTAAATATTTTACTCTCCATAAAAATATATTTTGTCCAAATTATGCAAGTTAGAAATAAATGCAAGATAACATCCGGTCATCAATAACAATAAAAAAATGATCTGGAGGGCCGGATCCGGCCCCCGGGTCTTGACTTTGACACGTGTTGTTTAGAACAACAGTTATGTTTTCTACACTACATAAACTTCATCTTAAGAAAGAAAAAATAACTTTTTTTAGAAAAAAAAACTGTCCTTTTCTCTGTTTTGCAGGAAACAATCTTATCAAGAATGTTTTAAAAGCAAAATACTCTGTTTAAAATCACGTCTTAGTGGCCAGAATTCTCCTCTAAGCCAACAATATTTTCTTCTATTGTACAATCGTTCCAAGTGGTCCTTTAATTACAATGATGCAGTTTTTAATCTAAATTAAAAAAAAACTTTGCTGTTTTTAAGACGTAGTTTCTGCAGAGCAGCAGGAGTTCAATAGAAATTCACCTCTGAGTTGTGGGCGGGACTGTTTGCACTGAAGTTATAATTTTTGCTAATTTCCCATCAACCCCTTGTTTACACTCTCCTGCTATCTTACAACCAAAATCTAACATTAACATTAACCAAAAAATGGCAATCATTGTCAGTTATCCAGACGTCCAGTTCTGATCCAGATTCCAGCTCAGATGACATTCGTGGATCTATTTGTCCACAAATGGATGCATCAGATTGGGGCGGAGCTAGGAGCTTGTGGCTCCGCCCATCACATTTCTACATCAGAAATACGATGTTTTTCAAACAGCATTCTTTTTATGATTCCTGATTCACAATATGAATTTAAAAAATACTCAAAAATTACTTAATATATCTTCTATCATCAGAGAAATGCCACAGAAACATTTTAAAAATTCAGTTTTCATTGGACCGGGTCTTTAAGAAATGTTTAACACTCCGCAATTTGGTCAGCGTGACAACAAACCTAAAGATTTCATCAACATTTGAGCATCAAAGCTTCAAACAGAAACATGTTTAAAGGCTTCCAGTCACAGACATAAGCTCCTTTTATATACGGTGCTGTAGGAATTACTGTGACTGTCTTGTGCATCCATTCATCTTCTAAACCCTCCTGATCCCTTCCGGGGTCACGGGGTTGCTGGAGCCTATCCCAGTTACTTTTAAGCAAAGGCAGTTCGAGTTCCTAGTTTGAGAGCCGGACTTCTATAAAGTTACATTAATCAAAAAAGGATATATGCTTTTTTGCTATATATAGAAACTAGCAGCAGGATAGTCTAGAATAAGTATCTCTATAAAATCATTTTTTGTAGATTTTCAGAATCCTAAAGGATCCATGAATCCCAGCGTATCTTTGTAAACATAATGGATTCCTCTCCTGTTGCTCCGCTATTGTTTGATCTGTTTCCCACTATCAGTGTCCCTTCAAACGGCTCTCATAACCGCCGCCTGTGGGAATGGGTCGGCGCCGCTTTGACCCCATAAACAAACGGCTGTGGGAGACGTTTCCGTTCTGTTTACACACAGGAATCAAGGACTCACATTTCATCCCGAAGACAAATGGCTTTCTCTGTCATGTCATGCAAAATAGTAAAAAGAAAATCTGCATTTTGTTTTAAGATATTTTGACTGAAACATGTATGAGTTACAGAAAGTAGGAAGCATTAATTTACACAATTTTTAATTATTTTATGAGCTTTGGTTTGGTACAACTCAGATTGAAACGATTAAAAAAGTAACTAAGAGAATTTGTTTGGCTGGATTTATCTATAAAGAAGGGTTCTAATGTTCATTTCATTTATGGTTACATCTGGAACTCTGTCATTTCCAAAGAACTATTCCGTCAGCCTTAAAAGTCGTTTTAATGAAGCGTTTTTTATTTTGTTTTTCAAAGTTTTGCATATAATCACAATAAAACCCGCAACTTTTTAAAATAGATCCAAATTTTGAGGTTTGTATGGGGTTTATTGACCTCCTGCTGCTGCATCAGAAACCTTTACTACACCAACTCATACCTGAGAAATGAAGGTACAGGTAAATGAGAAAGGAGAATAATTTAATGTTTAGCATTTTTTGTCTCTTTTTAAGAATTAGTCTTTACATTGACCTATGTGTCTAGAAAACTACAGTTTAGGGCAGGGGTATTCAAATCCAGGCCTCGAGGGCCGGTGTCCTACATGTTTTCCAACCAACCTTCATTGAAGCTCCTTATTGGCTTAACATACCTGATCCTGGAAATTAGCAGCAGATAAGGCAGGATTTCTGGAAAACCTACAGGAAGCTGGCCCTCGAGGCCTGGATTTGGGCCTGTCTCCTCGTGGGTTTTCTATTGGGAACTTCGGTTTTCGTTCTCCATGTCCAGGTAGCTGCTGGTTTATCATAGATCCCTTTAAACTTTATTGTTTATTCTTCCTGCCTCTTTTGATGAAGATGTAAAACAGGAATCTGGCCCCGCCCTTCCACTCGTGGAACCTCAGGTAAACAGCAGCATATTGGGCAACACGTCAACAAAACTGCATGTGAAATAATCACAGATTCATCATGAAACAATGCTGTAAAACATCTCCTGAACCAGGAAGTTAAGAGGTTTGTGAGTTAAATGAATTAGCTCTAGAACAACAAAGAAGCCTTTTCCTGCATCGCTGCTGCTTCGATTTGTTGTCAGTTCCTTCTGCTTTTATAGACAACTTGAGATAATTCAATGCTTGATCTATTTTTAACCGTTGTTTTGCATATTATTTTAGCAGTAAAAAGCTGCTGGTCGTCAGAACTAGACGGACTAATCAGTGAGGAAAAGCCTCCTTAATATAACATGTGAAACCATTGTGAGGCTGTCCCCGGGTTAATCTAATCCAAGGTAATTATGTACTTAGATGGCTAAGTACTTTAAAGTGTTACATGTCAAGCAGATGTGAATATGTTCTGTTTTAGACCCAAGAACTACTTTAATTAATTCTGGGTTTTGCTAATTAGGAATGTGATGTTCTGAGTTCTGCTTCATGTTTGCTGATATGGTCACTATTGTTCGGCCGTCGGTGGAATGAATGAAGCCGTGAGGGATCAAGTGAGAGTGCGAAGGGCCGCTTGACATTTGACAGTTGTCAGAGGAAAACATTTCCACGCTGTGATGCATAAAGACAGCAGCTAATAAGGAAGTGAAATGTATACAGAGCTTTGAAAAGAACTTTGGGAGCTTTGCCAGCACGTGTGTGTGTGTGTGTGTGTTTGTGTGTGTGGGTGTGTGTTGGTGTGTTTTAGTGCTTTGTGGCTCACAGGGACCGACACAAAGCCTCCTAATTTCCTGATTGCATGACTCATCTGACATGGGAATTCAATGGGCTTTGAAAATCTGGTTTTATCTATTAAATTACAGTAATTGAATTACCCGCATGTTATTATAACATCTGGAAACATGATGGGAAACACTAAATGAGTCAATGGATGAATATGATGCATTTTGAGCTCCTAAAAATATACCTAAAAATTGACATTTCTTAACATTGGATCAAACGAGGGACTATTTAAACCTCTCAGATTATATGTTTACCCACGTTAAGCATAAAATCTCCCAAATTTAAGAAATTAATTGATGATTTTTTTATTCAACTCTGCAACAGGACTTCTGTATGGTTATAATTCTAAAATTTATTGCAACAAATTCTTCCAGATACAACTTATTGTGAATATTTTTAATATATTCTATTTGATTCTAAGCTATTTTGATTATTATAATCATTCAACCTTGTGACAATTTTGTTTTTGGTTGGTGGTTAATTATTTTAGCTAAAAGCATTTTCACATTTTTCTCTCTTGTTTAAACTATTAAAATTTAAACCTTAATAGAAAAATGAGTCCAGTATTATAGAATGAAAACAAAGATTTTCATGACATGTGTAAACTGTGTAAACCTATTTTTGTTACAGCAGTCGAGGCACAGAGGAGATTGATTCACAACGTCCACAGCCAATCAGGACGCAGAGCTATTGCGCTGTAAAAAACTAGCATGCTAAACTGAACAAAGAAGTAATCGGTGAAACATCCAGACCGTTGAATAATGAGGGATTACTTTACATCTCTTTGGTCTTTGAACCGATCAGGTAGTCGGCGCTCATCTCTACCGCTGACCACATTTTTTTTTTCTTTATGATTCTTATTTGTGTGGAATAGTTATTTGTAAGCTTCACATCGGTGTTCAATTTGATAAATTTGAATTAAGTGATGTTCAAGTGTAGCTTTAACATATTTTATTCACAGTTTCAGTTTTGTGTTGTAGTATTTTCCTTCTAACTTGAGTACTTTTGCACATTTTTCATTTGAGATTTCCATTTTCAAACATGCAAAAACAAAAGTTAGTTGATTTGTAATTTTAAAGTAGTGCTTAAATATAATTAACTAGTTAGAAATATCTACTTTTGCGGAGACTATTTTGGCCAACAAGTGTGTGTGTGTAACTATAGAGTGTGTGTGTAGACAGGCCCCGCCCATTCTAGTTTATCACTTAGTCCTGGTTGTTTTATGATGTTGCTTCCCTCTGTTGCCATCTTATCTTCCCCCCCACCCCTCCCCCACCCTCTTCTTTTTTTCCGTCCGGTCCACTAATCTTTATTTTGCCAATATTTGTAGCGGGAAATGCACCCGTTACCATCAGGATATACATTTATTTTGGACATACAGTTCGTAGTTGGTCTGTTTTGCAAAACGGGGCTCAGAAGTCGTGAAATATCAGCGTTTCCGGTGCACGGAACGATCCCGGAACCGGACGGTCAGCAGGATTTGGGGACTCGACCCGTGTCGATACCGCATCAAGGTTTGGGTTAGAGTAGGTTCGGACAAACCGCCGGACCCTTTTTTAATTGAGC
>NC_050528.1:3178194-3180852 GCF_002922805.2 Oryzias melastigma
GGACAACACGTGATAAATGAGTTATTTTTTATTTCAACTGTGGTTCATGTAAAACAAATGGAAAATAAATACATAAGACGATCTTAAAAACAGGTTTAAAATTGGCTGAAAAATGAGGAATTTGAAAAAGAAAAAAATCAAAAATACATATTTTTATACTGGAGACTTGGTCTTTGCTCCACCCATTCCTGGGACATGTGAGACTTCACTCAGAGACCCACGACACTCAGAAAAATACAACTTATTGAAGATTATGTGAATACTTTTCCTCCGGTGAAAATCCCCCGCGATGGTGCTGTAGGGTTAAAATAACATCATTAAATAATGTTCCTGCAGGATTTAGCCATAAGACAATCTTGAATATTAATTCTGACGTTGGGCCATTTGGTGTAAAAATAAAAGGTCATAAACATTAACTATCTCCATTTGTACACTTTTATCAGAATTTCTTGCATTCTTAGTGGAAATAATGTAGTATTTTATTGTTAGGTCTCCGTGAGCGGTTTCTATCTCTCTCTCTGTCCATTGGATGAATTTTAATCTGTTGGATTACATAACTTTAGCACCACTGTGTGTTACAGATTATTTTCCAGCGTAGGTACGTCATCGGGGGGAGAATGTTAACAGATCACTAGAACCGTAAACAAGGTCACTTTAGGAGAATGACATCTGCAAGGAATTTATTTTATTTTTCAAATTATTTTCCCTCATAGAATTGCAATAGTTTTATGAGTAACAAAGGGACAAAGTCCCTCAAGTTTTCATACCATCGTGACTTCCAGCTATAGGGATGAAGGACGTGTTCTTCCATTGACGGGCCGAGTAAAAACTCACAGTGAGGTCAATTAGTACAGCTGGATTACTTTTGTCAGGTCAATGGCCTTTCGTCACGCTCGAGGTTTCCGTTGCTCCAAATGTCTGTTGTGTTTTTGCAGACGTCACTTGTGGTGCGGTAACGTGTTGAGCTTTGGGTGCAGCTGCTTCCCGTGGAAAAGGCGTGCAGCGTGAACCATGTGCATGCACGGACTACAGAACACTTTCAAGTCACATGAGCAAACAGGATGGTAAACAGATGGATATGGAATATATGGTTTCTGGAATATGGGAAATACATCCTTAGATCATGTCGTGTTACTCTTTATTTTTATTCAAAATAGTGTTAAAAATAAAAAAAATCCCCAAAATAAACAAAAAAAGCTAACCTAAAGCTAGTAAAGCTTTGAAATGTAAATATGTAAATGTTCAAGCACATTTTTTCCTACGGGTATGCTGCGGGTGACAGGTCATACTAAACATGCAAAACATAAGGGTAGGCAGCGTTGGGTAAATTACTTTTAAAGAGTAATTGATTACTTTACTTCAGCTACTGGATGAAATTGTAATTCAATTACATTCTTCATTCCCTAATTTAAAAAGTATTTCATTACTTGTTACTTTACTTTTGAATGAAATGCTGAAATGATTAAGGTTGCCCAAAACAGATTCACTTGTAAAATCTACCAAATAAAAACATGGAGGCTACATGAGGGCAATCGGGTTCTTTATAGGCATCCCCCCAAATTCTAATAACTTTATTTATCCGTCAGGAACTTCATCTGTAGACCAAACGTCAGCACAAGTACAGCCCCACACATACAGAACTTTGTTAAAACACATTCATCAGCCTAAATTCATAAAATAGAAATACATATATCAATCAGTAAAATCAATAACAGGCCAACAATCAGTTACAGTCAGTGTTATCAGCCATTGGTTCATTCATTTCACTAAATGAACATGATGTAAATGTACATCATGTGTAGACATTGACACTAGTGGAAAGCAGTTTACCTCCAGGACAAAACGTGAAATGAAATATTTCTGCTGCTGTTTTCAACAATTAGGAAACAGTTTGAATATCTCCAGCTGCTGAACGACTATGAATTCATCCATATTTCCACTCTCTTCATCTTACTTTGACCAATCTCAAACTCTGCATTAGTGCGCATGCTTCTGTAACTCTGTTTTTATTACTGTTTGTTTTGTTTCATTTAACCAAAACTCAACTGTTTACACAAAATAAATAGTTTTATTAGTAACTGACTGGTTCACTGCACCAAAATGTGACTAATGAAGAAATGAGGGTTTCTGCAGTCAATTGAAATTTTAACTTTAACTTTAACTTTAAATTTAAAAATTTAAAGCTGTTACTGACAAAAGTAATTAAATTACTGTAACTCGTTACTTTGTCATTAATTACCCCCGACACTGAGGGTAAAAAGAAAGAAACCAGGAGAAAGTTTAGCAATTTCTGGAAGCCATCCAAATGTCACTCATCGGAAACTTTATTTTGAATTTTGAAAGGCGCCTTTTGACAGACTGTAGTCAAACCGTTTGGCCTTAATCTCAGAAATCACTCCAGCATTAAGGTTAAAGAAGGTTGAGCCTGTTCGTATTCCTACCAAATATTTGCTCAACATCAGATTTCTGAAGTAATCAGATTACTGAAGCGACCATTTAAACAGGATTCTGTGTCCTTTAGAAACAAAAGCTAATTAAATAAATCTGAACAATGCACGTGGACTTTGTTCTAAAAGGTCGATGTTAGATTGTCGTTAGATTCTAGATCCGAGTGTGGATTTAAAAATCAAACTCAGGAGACTGAGAAACAAGAGTTGA
>NC_050528.1:3180957-3195222 GCF_002922805.2 Oryzias melastigma
GGTTCTTCAAAATAAATGTCAAAGATGTGTGGAGCGGGACATTCTAGTGACTTCTGAAGCATCTTTGCTAACCACTTATTGATTTTTGTTGACATGGTTAAATGATTAGAACATTTCCATGTATTTTCAATAGGGCTTTATTTTGGCAAGAATCTGGTGATACGATATGTATCACGATACACGTGTCTTAATACGATATGTATCACGATACACGTGTCTCAATACGATACGTATCACGATACACGTGTCTCAATACGATACGTATCACGATACACGTGTCTCAATACGATACGTATCACGATACACGTGTCTCAATACGATACGTATCACGATACACGTGTCTCAATACAATACGTATCACGGTATTATTGGAAATGTTTCTGGTTCAGTACTGATCCTTTGTATATGACTCATTTTACTATGTAAAAACAACTGCGAAGCTCAGAGTTCACATGGGGGTCACGTCTATCAGAAAATGGTTCTGATAAGATTTTATTTCATTTTGGTGCGATGTCGAGCTGCTCAAAGATCAGCGTGCTGGCAACTAGCTGTCAAGGGTTCCAATGGAAAGCAAAAGTGAGACGCTGAACATGTTTTCTAATATATAATTCATTAACTATTGTCTTGGCAGCATTTTATATTGATACAAGTATCATCAAAGACAGTATCGCAATATTTCGCTTCATTTATATTTTCTTACACCTTTTTATTCACTACATTTTTACCATATTTTACGCACTTAAAAGCCTAATTTATTTTTCAAAAATCGCCCCTAATAATCAACCAAGCAATAAAATAATCACACAAGTTCCAAAATCTGTAAAATAGAGAAAATTACAGAAAAAAATCCCCCCATGTTTCTGCTAAGAAGAAGTAGTTAGAAGACCTTTAATGCATCTGTTGTTGAGACACACAGAGAGAAGTGTGTGTTGTGATTGTGTTTTTACTTTCATCTCTGCAGTCTGTTTAGATATAAAAATATGATCACATTTGTCAAACGCAGTGTTTTATTTAGAATAATTGGTTATATTTTGAAAATAAACCGGATTTTCTCATGAATCTTGATGTAACTTCCTCCCTGAATTGACGGGGATCGCTCGCGCACAAAATAGACCAGACGTTGAAACAAACCGCTGCACAATGCAAGCCTTCCACGGAGGATCACGGAGGACTGGTGAGGATCGTGGAGAACTGTGGAGGACCTCGTAGGATTGTGGAGGATCACAGAAGACTACAGAGGATCGCGGAGAACTGTAGAGGACCGCGAAGGATTGTGGAGGACCATGTAAGACTGTGGTGGATCGTGAAGGATTGCAGAGGATCACGGAGGACTGTGGAGGACCATGTAGGATTGTGGAGAACTGCGGAAGACCACTTAGGATTGTGGAGGATCGAGGAGGACTGCAGAGGAGAACTATAGAAGACCGCTTAGGATCGTGAAGGATTGCGAATGGGAATTAAGTTTAACTAAAGTCACTGTTTTGCTGTTTTGGACCTTGTAAAACGGTGTGCCTTTTGTATGGGCTAAATACAGAAATAGACCCCTGATTAAGACTGAGCCTTATAGTGCAGAAAATACGGTAATTATTTTGAGTAATATTTCCTTTTGTTTTATGACTGCTGACCACAAATAGAGTAGAGGAGCTGTTAAAATGAATTCCGATTCATTAGAAAAGCAAACTTAGAAAAAATGACATGGTTTGGCCAACATAAATTTTACAGACCATTTCCCTTTTCCGTGTTCCCCTTCCTGCCGTTAAAACCAGAGAGAATAGCAGAGCAGTAATTATTGAGCCCTCAAGTCCTCATATACCAAACCTCTCAGTGGCCTTTTACATTCCACTCAGCTCAGTTTTATTGTTGGTTTTGTGGTTTTATTTGGACTCTACTCCCTTGACTCTGTTTTTTTCCACTCAGAGGCTCATAATCTCAGTGAGAGTCATGGACTATCAATCTGAACTGTGTGTGTTTTCATTGTTTTATGCTTGTTTTGTTTGATAAACAAAGTTATTCTTCCTATTTGCCTTCATTTCAGCACAGCTGAATGTAAAACTGTTACATTCCTGTGGAAGTCTACACTTCTATGAACACAATGCATGTGTGTTATTATCATTTAGTCTAATCTTGAACATAATTTGCTGTTTCCATGAGTTCTGAACGACTAACACAACATTAGTAATTTGATCATCCTCAGTCATTATCAGTCCATCTTGACCCTTTTCACCTCTCATCCAATAAAACGAAGACGTGGATGTCCTCTCTGTGACACGGCTGTGGTCATGTTGGAAAGCTGCTCACATGCAGTATAAATACGCTTTGTTAAGCCCTTTGTTTTATTTCCCCTCAGAACAAACAATTTTCCAATACTTGGAAATGGCTCTTTGGGATTAGGAGGAACTAAGTTTATATTTAGTAAAGCCTTTTCTCTTCCTTTTGGCTGCTGCACCACAAATTTTAGCAGACTGTCACTGACTCAGAAATGAAGGAAGAACTACGTTACACTTCAAAAACGGAACTTCTGTGATGTCCAGTCAGTTTATAACATTGTCTGCACACCAAAGTCACCAAAACATCAGTGAGAAATCATTAGAACGGAGGTTCTGCAGTCACCAGCTTTACTGAAGGTGTCTTACAGATCTATCACCTGTTGTCTGTTCCACCTGTTCTAAAACATGTGTATGGATGGTCTGTCAGTGTTGCTTCCTAATTGGACAGACTGACTTGGAGTAACCTTGAGTTGTTTAGGTGTTCTCTTCATTTTTGTCGCAGTACAAATCACTTCCAAGTAAAACTGCTTTTTAATCTTTAGAATAATGATTTATCTGTGTAACATCAAAGGGGTTCGTCCTCTATTATCATCCACTCACCTTCATGTCATAGCTTGACGAAATTAGCCAAACAAATAATCTTACTGCCTCATTTTCACCTCAGATAACTTGGCAGCAACCTTTACTGATGAGTCCCAGATTGATAAATTCATTATCTCAACTCCGGTCTTTGAGTTGATGCAGTTTTGATTCTGTTTTTATAAAAAAGAAGTAAAAAGGTGTTAAAAATAAAGGGAAATAAAAAACGGAACAAATATTTCCCAACAATCACATCAGCATGTCGATCTCTGATGCTTAGATAGAGCAGTTGTATCATCATTTTTTCATTAGTGTACCAGGTCATCTTAAGAGCGAGTAGATCCACAGATAAATGTCCATCCCCTTGATGTCTTCGTCCTTGTCTATTCTACTCACATATCAGGGGATAGAGATAGATGGGAAGCGGGGCGGGAGCATGTTTCAGTGGGAGCCGTTTTTCTGAGCTAGAAACAATTAAATGTTTATTTTTCATGTGACTTAAACACTATTTATCCTTAAATTCTCGTCCAAAAAGCTTTTAGTTGAAGTTTAGAGTGATCAACTTTGCTTCTGGAAGTAAATAATACAATTATATGACTTTGTAGCCAGTTTAGGTTTGGAACTAAGGGTTTACTGGAGGGATTAAGATTTAGGGCAAATGTGTCAAAGTCAAGGCCCGGGGGCCGGATCCGGCCCTCCAGGTAATTCTGTCCGGCCCTCCAGATCATTTTATTTTATTGTTATTAATGGCCCGATGTTATCTTGAGCTCATTTCTAACTTATATAACTTTGACAGAATATATTTTAATGGAGAGTAAAATATTGAAAGTTATTTAAGGTTTAAGTTGATTTATTGCCAAATCACTGATGTGAAACAGTGGGTGCTGTTTCGCTGTGGCGACCCCAAAAAAAATGGGATGAACCGGAAGGTGAAGAAGAAGTTGATTTATTCTGCAATAATATTCCTGCATTTTTATTATTCATATTTATGTTAGAATGTTATAGTTTTAAAGTTTTAAATATTGGCATTCTCTTTTGAAACTATTTTAAAATTTATTAAGATTTTTTTAGGCTATTTTGGAGTTTAGCTAATATTTCAGCTACATGCCACTTGTTTTGACTAACCTAAGTTTTTTTTTTTTTTTTTTTTTTTAGTTTTTAAGGCTAATTTGGCTTTTAGCTAATATTTTAGCTAGTTATCAGTTTCAGCATTTTCAGGGGCCAAATTCAGCTCACATCATTCACACTAGCACTATCACAGGTAATGCTATATATCTAGTTCATAATTGTGTTAAAAAGTTACAGTTTTAAAGTTTTAAAAATGTAGTTTTAGAGTGTTTAATGAATGTTGATCCTGTTCGGTGTGTTTTGGATTTTGTCCCGTTGTGTGATTGAGTTTGACACTCCTGATTTAGGGGTTTACCAAACGTGTTTTTTGGGCTCCGTTTTCTTCATGTTCTCTGTTATCTTCCATAAAAACGTGTGATTGGTCTTTAAGTTCTCCAAAAGTTCTCAAAATGATTAAGAAAACTTCTGGAAATATTTCTGCGTTTTTGAGCCGTATCTTTTTTTACGCATCGCAGGGTATTTAAACCAGATAGCAGTGGATGCAGTTTATTTTTACTGTATTAAAACGCTCCCTTATGCTTGTTTGTGACCATTTCGTAAGAAAAATGTTGAAAACTAAAGTTGAAGCTGGATAACTCCAGAGCTTTAGCTCCAGTGTTGATGTTCTTTGAACGGAACTCTTTAACCCTTTACACAATTTTTGGAATTCCAAATTCTGAAGTAGTAAAAAGTGTTTTAGTGTTTGTGAAAAGTGTCAACAAAATGTATGTTAAAAAAAAGACTCATCCTGGCGCCAAAATAAGAAGCTTTTCTTTGCTTTAGAATTTGTTGGAATTCAAGAAAATTGCATAAATGGTTGAAGAGTTTGAATATTATTTGAATGTCCAGTATTAAAAGGTTTATCAGTTAATGTGAATAAGATTCAATTATGTGAACATATTGAAAAAATGCAGTTGATTTCACACTTTGTAAGAAAATAACAAATTAAAGGTACCGGTTAAAAACTTTATAGAAATGTATTTAACTTTGACTTTTTTGACAGTCCACAAGGAGAGCATTTCCATTTATCTAATCTTATCATCAGCAGTAGAAACATGCTTTTATTGAGTATTTTGATCATTTTTAATTGATGGATAGACCCAGCCAGGAAGGCCAAGTGGACCCCATATGGTTTAAAAGTGGGCAGAAAATGTGGGTCCTGATTGAGTTTGTCTGCAGTTTCTGTGGTGACCCACCTGTGTTTGCCCACATTGGCTTAAATGGACTCTCAGTGGGTTAGCTCGCTACGCTAGCCAGCTGTCCTGGTGGAGAGCAGAGCTCTCTAGCTTAATACAGCAGAGAATTCTGGCTCACTACAGAGGAGCATGCTAGCATGCTATAGAGAAGCTCGCTAGCTCGCTAGCTTTCTGCAGAAGAGCTCACTAGCATGCTACAATAGAGCTCACTACCTCGAAACAGAAGAGCTAAATAGGACGCTGCAAAGGAGCTCGCTACAGCAGAGCTTAATAGCATGCTACAGTGAGGCTCGCTAGCATGCTACAGTGGAACTTGCTAGCATGCTACGATGGAGCTCGCTAGCATGCTATGGTGAAACTCGCTAGCATGCTACAGTGGAACTCGCTAGCATGCTACGGTGGAGCTCGCTAGCATGCTACGGTGGAGCTCGCTAGCATGCTATGGTGGAGCTCGCTAGCATGCTACAGTGAGGCTCGCTAGCATGCTACAGTGGAACTTGCTAGCATGCTACAGTGGAACTCGCTAGCATGCTACGGTGGAACTCGCTAGCATGCTACGGTGGAACTCGCTAGCATGCTACAGTGGAACTCGCTAGCATGCTACAGTGGAACTCGCTAGCATGCTACGGTGGAACTCGCTAGCATGCTACAGTGGAGCTCGTTAGCATGCTACAGTGGAACTCGCTAGCATGCTACAGTGGAACTCGCTAGCATGCTACAGTGGAACTCGCTACCTCAATACAGAGGTGCTCACTAGCTCGCTACAGCAGAGCTTGCTAGTTTTCTGTAAAGGAGCTTGCTAGCATGCTACAGCAGAGCTCGCTAGCATGCTACAATAGAGCTCGCTAGCTTGCTACAGCGGAGCTCGCTAGCTTGCTACAGTAGGGTCACCACAGAAACGGCAGACAAACTCAGGACCCACATTTTCTGCTACTTTTAATCCATATGGCCCCACTTGTTTTGCTGGCTGGAGTTACAGAATTAGGCTGTAATCCAGACCTGGTTCTAGAATATGTGCAGTAGGAGACGTTCTACACTGGATTTGTAAATGCTGACTATGAAGATGTATAAATGAGTGCAATGGAAGGTCCTTAGATGGATCAGTTCACAAACACATCTTTATTTGTCTCCTTAAAGCTTTATCAGAAACCCTTTGAGTTTATTTTACCTTCCCTAATTTTATCTGGCGGCTTTGATCCAAAACATCCATTTCTCCTTTACTCTTCGTTTCCATGGCTCATAGCGTTACTGGAATGTTTCACTTCATCTCTTTTGATTTTGATTGGCAGACTCTGACATGAGTGGGCTGCATTTAGCCAGCCACTGATCTTTTTTAAGTTTTTTCCTGTCCCACACCATTCTTGTCATATCTGTCATCTGCAAACTCCCACAGGAGAGGCTTTGTTTAGAACAGATATTGGAACTTTCTGAAGGAGTCACCAGTGATGCTCAGGGGAAGCTCACATTGTCACATGCTTGTAGGTTTAAATGGATCCATCAAGAGCAGAGAGAATTCAGCCCAAGATTCTTCAAGCTGTTCCCACACGAGCCTGAAACCCACCGACGCTCGCTGTGGGCTTCACATTAACATTTGTATTTGCATACAGTTTAGACGTTTAGCAGGCATTCCATGACAACATACCGGAGAGAGGAAAAGGAGAATATTAGCATAATTTGAAAGGCCTCTTCTGCTTGTTCTTTAGACTTTTATTTGCCCCTCCTCCATTTCAGTTGAACAGGAAATGCAGAAACGACTTATTTGAAAACCTAGACATAAATAAATATAAAATAGCATTTAACCCTCTTACACCAGAGCTTTAGCTCCAGTGTTTACATTCTTCCAACTAGTGCTGGGCGATATGAAAAAAATGTATATCATGATATAAAATATTTTATATCATGATAACGATATATATCACGATATACGACAATAAAGTATATTTTCAGCTATTCTCTGAAAACAAATGTCATAACTTGCTTTTCTGACTATTTTAGGTAACAGATAACTGAATAGTTACAATTGAGAAACAAACATTTTAGTTCAGCAAAATAAATCAAATGAGAAGAGATGTGGCTGATAGACAGGAACCTGAACATTTGTTCCAAAAATCAAAGGTATTTTAAAACATCTAAACATAGCTAGTGTCAGCTCCTCTGCTGTGTCCGTTGTCTGTAGCTTCATGTGTTCTTAGTTTTGGGATGTTTAAGCTTCTTTTTAAAACGTTTAAGTTGCTGCTGCCTGGAGAAACCGAAGCTTTCTGAACCTCTGAATCAATACGAATCATTTGTGTCGAAAGTGACAGTTTACCATAGACTAAATACTTGAGAACATTTGTATCTCGTTCATATATACTCAACAAAAAATGTCATAATACTCTTTGGTGAAAATGAAACGGGACAGAGAGAAGAAGGCTTATTGTCTCTGCCCCATTTAACTAAATCAATCAATTTATTTTAACCGAACCGATCTCTGTGTTGTAACATTAATATACCAGCTGGCTGGCAACAGCAACAAAAGCACACAAATAAAAACAGTTAACAAAAACAGGAAAGAAACAAACCGCAAAAGCAACAAGAAACAACAAGAAAATAAACCAAATACCTCAGATTTTTCTATGTTCTTTATTTAACCCATTCTGACCGTATAATTCATATTGTTTGAGCATTTGTTTGTTTTTTTTGTTTTCTTAACTGTAATAATTGAACTGGACTCTTGTTGATTATTCAAGATTAGTGCATAGTCTGATCCACTGTGTTTTTAGTAAAAATGTAATGTCCTTTTATTGAGAATTTCATGTCCTTTTAGTAAAAATGTTTTATCCTTATGGTGAACATTTCATGTTTCATGTCTTTTTAGTGAAAATTTTAAGTAATTTTAATTTTTTAATTTTAATTTTAATAATTTTAGAGAACATTTTGTGTCCTTTTACCCATGAATGGCAAGAGTTAAATACCCATTTTTATGAAAATTGTGTTTTTAACACGTTCTTCTGGCAGTTTTCTGATAGCTGATAAAGCTTAAAATTTAATGTCTGAGTATTTATTTATTTAAATCGTTGTGAATCATAGAAAAAAATGCTGTTTGAAAAAGATTATATATGGGGGGGCTTAAGCTCTCTGCTCCGCCCCATTCTGATGCAGACAAATAGATCCATGAACGTCTTTGTTTTCCTCGTCTGAGCTGGAATCTGTATCAGAACCGTACAGCTGGATAGAAACGATGTTTCTTGCTATTTTTGTCGCTCTGCTAATGTGACCTAGTGGGAAATCATGTAAACAAAGAGCTCTCATCAACAGGGACGGGGTTGCTCTGTGTCAACAGTCCCGCCCACAACTCAGAGGTGAATTTCTGCTGAATTCCTGCCACTCTGCAGAAAATATGTCCTAGAAAACGACAGTTTTTGGGGTTTTATATTATTATTTTGCCTTAAAACATCGTCATCATAGTTAGAAGACTTCTGCTTTTAAAACAGTTTAAAAGAGAATCATAGTGGGGATTTAAATGTAACCGGTTAAAGTTCCTATTTGTTATAAAGGCTGTCAAACTTCTTAAAAAACCATGTTTTTGTAAGAAAATACAAACTTTTGTCTAACGTTTGGTTAAAGTGAATCTTTAATGGAAAATTTAATATAATAAGTCTTATTTTTAGAAAAATATCCTGAGACTCTGATTCATAGATTCAAGTGCCGATCTGTGAAAAAAAGACAATTTCCAGTTGGGTTTTTCTGCCTCAACATGTAATCAGTCGCTGCTGCTTCACTCAGATCCAGATTTATTCAAGAAAGAAACCAAACCGTGATGATCTGTGTGCAATAAAACCTGCAGAGTCTGTGAGGGGAGATTAGCATAAACGGACTCCGACTTTAGGTTTGAAAGAAATGACGCTGCTCCTGTCCTCACAGTATTGCCTATAAATATACATGAGACATTGTTGATGGTACAAAAATAAAAAATAAAAAATGTCCGCAGCTCTGGATCCAGACAACACTCAGGGATCCAACTGGGTCCTTCTACAGAGGGAACCAGCAAACTTAGAAAAGTCAGGTTATGTTTGAAACTGAGTCACCACAGAAAAACAGGATTATAACGACAAGAATGTTATTATTTCATCATAAAAACTCACAGAAAAGAAATGTGCCCACACGTTTTTGAATTAGGCTTTTAGAGGAAGAAAGCAGATGGAATCTGTTATCTGAACCTGTTCCTTGGCTGATGAGAAGCTCTCCCATGTGTTTTCTAAACCAATTTTCAGGCCTTGTACTTGACTTTTTTAGGACAATGATTTACTAATAGGGGTGTCGGGAAAATCGATTTGGTGATATATCGCGATACGTCATTTGATGATACTTGTATCGACTTAAAATGCTGACGAGAACCAGCTAAATGTTTATTCTTCTTGGTTCAGTCAGTTTGATGGTTCTTGTTGTTATAAGACGTGTACTATTTAGTCTGACTTTGATATGTTTTTTTCTTTAAAAAAGTGAATTGTTCAACATATATCAAAAATGGCTGATTTATTCTAACCGATTCAGTTAAGATGAAATGCACAAGAATAAAGTACAAACAATCTGAAAATGAAAGTGTTAAAGACACACTGATGAAAATCTTTGATTTTAACATGTTCTTCTGGCATTTTTTTGGACCACCAAAAGCCACGCCCCCTCAGAGGGGATTTAGGAAAGAGGCTTCAGATCAACATGAAACATATCTTTTCAAGACATTTCGGTTGTGGGATTTTGGGTAAAAATCATATTTAAAACACAACTGAGAACGTGTTTTTTTTATTTAAAAACAAATGTCACAGGGAGACTTTAAAGTTTATTTGTTTTAATCCTGAGTAAAATCTGAATGTCAATAAACTGACCTGTGAGAAATAAAGAAAAACAAATAATAATGTGAATAACTTTGGGCTGGATGGATAAAATTGATTAATCGATCTGGATCATTCTAAGCTTAATAGATCAATAATTGATCCATAAAATGAGAGATCGATTAGCACATAAAGCTAAAGTCCACTAGCTTGATGCTAACATTTAATGGGATTTCCTATAGGACGGCTAATGCTAACGCTCGGTCGATCTGACCACACACTGCTGACTAAATGAACATCTTTATATGAATTATCCAAACTCTTTTAAGGAAATATTTTTAAAGTAACCCTTTGCGGTCTAAAAGACAGTTTTTTGTTCATCCTTTCTTCTTCTTCTGGAATAAGCTGTAATGCTATAGCGTGATCGCCACCTAGTGTCCAGATTAAGATGCCCTCCAGGAGAAGCAGAACAATTCTTCGTCTGAGAATCCATTTAACACTGTATCCTATTAACAATCTCAATATTTTACTAATACATTTCACAGTATGTGAACTGTATCAGATGAAAATCTTCAAAACATATATAGATTATTAATGTATTTCTAAACAAATGTGTATAACTGTGTGAACTCAACATTGAATCAAATTGAATTGAGAGGATCGAAGTAACTGAAGGAAAATCATATTGATTCTGGAAATTATTGGCGATACCCAACCCCAGAAGCATCTGAAAGTGTGTCAAATGTCTGCATAAATTCTAAATAAATAACTTATACGGATCTCAACAAAAATGTTTGCAACATTTTAAAAACAATCTATTTCATTTCTGCTCATTGAACTGTCAAGAAAAAAGAGTAGAGAGGAACTTTCTAAAAAGTAGAAAAAAACACATTTTTACGAAGTATTCACTTGTTTTATTAAAACATGCAGTCAACTTTTGCCAAATAAAACATTAAAACAAGCAACCATGCTCAAAGCAATCTGTTCAATGGAAAACATGCCAATTGTGGTGTAGATTTTTGTTTTTTTCTGTTAAATGTGAGTTTCCAGCAGGTTAAGCAGGACAGTGATGGAGCAAAACAAAGACAGGAGCCTCCAGCTGTCTGCCTCCATCTGAAGATAAGATTTATTTGTTTCCCCTCACAGCAATAGAAGAGGAGGAGGAGGAGATTACAGTTAGAACCCGGCAGGAGAATGTTTTCCTCTTTTCTTATTGCCCTTAGTCTTCCCCTGATTTGACCTGTTAAGGAAAAACATTGGAAACGGAATGGAAGAAGTGAGGCCATTTATATCCAACAGCAGATGTCTGGCAGCGGAGCTCCACGCTTTCAGAAAACAGCGTGACACAAAGAGTCGGAAATGTTTTATGTTCTTACATGCGTTGAAATCATCTGATCACCAAAGCCACTTCTGCTTTGAGCAGCTGCACTTAAAACCGTCAATGTTTCCACATAAAAGAGCAGAGAATAAAGGAGGATGTTTGAGCAGAGCCAGGAGGCAAAGACTGGTCACCACCTGTGTTCAAGTGACATTCCAGCCTGGGTAATGAGCGATCGATGGCCCGGGGTCAATGTAATCACCCGGGGAGGTTGGCGCGCTCTCAGGAAACGCACACTGGGTTTTGGGGCCGATAAGAGGAATGCGGCCTGTAAAAGTGCGACGGCTCCGTTAAGCTTTGGTACCACACATCGCGCTTCCTCCGCTGTGATTTGCAGCGGCAGCAGGGAAGAAAGTCATCAATAAAATACCAACTCCTGGGATATCCACCGTTTGACAAGACAGATGGAGGGAATGGAGAAACAGACACGAGGACGGGTTTACTGGAACAAAGGAGAGGAATTGAGTGCCGAACATTACGCTTTATTGATTTAAAGGATGCAGCAGTTCAGATGTTCAGCCTTTTTTATACAAGTTTAAGGGAGGAAAAAGTTTTTAAAAAGCCTTTCACATCTAATAGCTAATGATTGAGTTCCCATATATCAGACTAAAAGCACTAAACAGAATATTACACTGTTAAAAATGTCAGTTAATTTTACAGAAAAAACTGTAAATCATGATAGTTAGCGACCATAGTTGAGTTACAGGTAACTCCCTTAAAATCTTAAACTTTTAAAACTTTTGTTACTACAGGCAACCTAAGTTTTCGTAGAAGTAAAAGTGAATGTTTGTCTTTGTTAATTATGAAGACTGAAATTATAATTTTTATAGGATATATTTGGTGTTCTTAAAGTAAAATTATGATACTTTTCAGCAAAAATCTGTAAAGTATAACAATAAAAAATATTTTAACCTAATATGATAAAAAAGGTACCACTGAATATTTTACAGTGAAATTCTGACCTCAGCTGCCAGGTTTCTATTGTAAAATGTCTTTTACTATTTTTTAGTGCTATACTTTATTTTTCAAGGGTTAATGTATTGCTACTAACAGTAAAAATTACCCTAAAAGATCTTCAAAAAAGCACATTTTCTTAACTGTAATGTTTAAAGCAATACCTTATTTTTTATGGTGATATTTAAGCAACCACAGCTGCCAGATTTTTACCGTAAAAAATATTTTATTTATCTATTTATCTATTTCTAAGAACTTTTGTCTTGAAGTCTTTTGATTTGGGATTTACCTTCGAGAAGGTTCTCCAGCACTTTGATCCAGACTATCTCTGCTATGATTAAAGCTTCTGATGAAAGAGGATTAAACCTGTCCCGTCTTCGTTTCATCATGTTGAGGAATCCTCGGATTTAGTAACATGTCAAGTTTAAAAAGTGAGTTTTTAGGGATGACATCAGTGAATCTTCAGATGATTCACATGTTCGAGCGGGAACTGACGTTTATCTTTTTTAGGTGTTCCTCAATTACACATTTCCCCTGGAAACTCATGATTACCACTATATTCTCTGAAATAAAAATTGTATTTTTTTGTTAAAATGCTTATAAATGTGTATAATCGTAGAAAACATGTTAAAACTCATAAAAATGCTGAGCATTTCAGGTAAAAATAGATGTATAAAAGTCACATCGTACACATTTTTTTCCCTATTTACTTTATTTTCAAATATTTACTATAAATCTTTAGTATTTTTGGAATGAGTCCAATCCGATGCAGTTTAATGTTTACAGTATGACATCCATACACTCCAACAGATGACTGCAGTGGTATTTGCTTGAGGGAATGAAGAAGTCTGAAGTCTCAAATCCTTCTGTGGGTCTTAAAGTTTTATCGGGCTCTTACTCTGAAAGGACGTTTGTGCGATTTATGGCACAGCGACAGGGGATTTTTACTACAATTCTGCAATTTTTCATATTTTTTTTGTGAATTTAAGCATCTTAGAAATTATTAATGAAATGTCTTCTTACTAAACTCATGACTAGAAGCCAATAAAGTTGCTCCATTTCTCCTATTTTCAGCCTATTAAAACGATTCATCACAGTGGTGGGAGTATTTTTTAAGTTCACACTTCAAGGTGAATTGTGGATGTTAAATAATTAAGATTTTATACTTTATGGAGCCAAATTTTGACAAAGGAGTTTTGCGTTTAGGGTTTCGAGCAGAAAAAAGGCTGTGAAAGCGTCTGCAAATGACTGTTGGGCCTCATGGATCTGAACCAATCGAGAACCAAATCAGCACCACTGACCTGTTTTCTGGGTAGTTCAATAAAATTGAGCAGTTCATGGGGCTAAAAACCACACAGTTAGAGCACAGGAAATGGAAACGTTGAAACTTTTAAAAATAGCCCCCAAATGCAAATGAGTCAAAGAGCAGAACATCAAAGAGGGGCAATTTTAGGACCCAAGAACGGAGACGTTTAGAACAGGAAAAGTACAGGTGCAGCGAATGCAGGTGACAGGAAAGTAATCCAACTTGTTTTTTAATAGCTGCTGAATCTTTGTTTCAGATTACGATGTCTGGTGAAGCAGCTGGAGAGAGGAGAAGCTTCGCTCAACGATCTGAAGAAAAACCTGGAATATGCAGCTTCTGTGCTTGAATCGGTTTACATCGAGGAAACCAGGTGAACACAGCAGCTCAAACCAGGACTTCCAACATGTTTTAATGCATTTTATTAAAATAACTATTTTACATTAAAAAATGTAAAATAGTTATGTATATTTTTAACAAAACAGGCACTTTCTACATGTTTTTTTATTTTTTTTAGCGTGTATACATTTTATTAAAATATCAATTATACATTAAGAAAGGTATATATGTGTATACAGTATATGTATTAGGGTGGCCCAAAAAACATTTTTCCTTTTTTCACCTAATTTGAGCAATGCATTTTGGTCTACTACCCATTTTAGTTAACACA
>NC_050528.1:3195875-3253692 GCF_002922805.2 Oryzias melastigma
TAAAAACTCTGCCAAATCACTGATGCGAAACAGTGGGTGCTGTTACGCTGTGGCGACCCCGAAAGGGATAAGCTGAAAGTGAACAACATATATATATATTTTTTTAAGAAAATAAGTTCTCTCTACAGCCAACCTCGCTAGCACACAGCGCTGTCCACCAGGCGGCTGGTTAGCGTAGCGAGCCGAGCCGCTGAATCTCCACTTAAGCCAATGAGGGCAAACACAGGCGGGCCACCATAGAAACTGCAGACAAACCCATTTGAGGACCCACATTTTCTGCTACTTTTAAACCATCTGGGTCACCTGGGCTTGCTAGGTGGAAAAAGAAACAACGTAAAAGTAAAAAATTGGAAAAGTCTAACAAGCAGAAAAAACTTTTCAGTTGGTTAATACTAAGCCTGATGTAAAAAGAAAACTACAAATGTGAAATCTTTAAGTTTTCCACAACACCCACGTTTGCCTTTCCTCCTAGACTTACTGGTTTGCAGTAAAGACTCACTTTCACCTCGATTCAGTTCAATGGTTTAACACACGGTTCAGTTCTAACCCAAAACTGGCATCCCCAATAGACATATTGAAACTATTTAAAATATTCATCCGTGAATTTGTTAGAAATGAAATAAAATGGTTTTCCTGATGGTATAATTGCTACAAATCCTAAAAATTGAAATATTGAAATTTTGATACTTTTTTTTACTTTGAGTAAAAGCTTTAAAAACACTAATTTATAAGTTATATTGATTCATTATAGATTAATACTATTTACTTTGTTTTGTTTGGATATAAAAACTTATATAAATATAGAAAATTATGAGTAATATTCTAAATTTGGATCAATATTTTATTACTTTATTATTTAGTATCGTGTTTTAGTACTATGAACACTTGTCTTACAACATTTTCTCTCAATTTTCTTTCACCACTGAATTTCTGCATGGCAAACTTTGGCAGATGGTATGTACATTCAGAAAGAACAAAAAGGGCTGTTTGTCACTGTGACCTGTGACTTTTGGAAAGTTTTGTGACCTTCTGGTGAAGTTAGATACAGAAGTGTTTTGTAAAGGTCCCGAAAATACGGTTCTCATGGCAAATGACCAAAGTCGGACAATTCCAGACTCTGCCTCACTAATTGAATGAGTTATGAGGCGGGCTTATTGAATTATATAACCTCTCATCTTATGGTCCCATCATCAGATTAGGGTCAGCGACGGTCTGACCCATCAGGATGAAGTTCCATCTGAGCTTTATGTTTGCCATAAGAACACGTTTTCAGTTCAGAGGCTTTCCTCTTTCCCTCAATGGTGAGTTATGTCACTCTTTAACATCCTGGGCTTTTTGGATCTACAAACAGAATATCTTTTCCTGTGTGGTGTTCTCCGGTTTCCCTCTAGTCCTCGTGTGTCAAAGTCAAGGCCCGGGGGCCGGATCCGGCCCTCCAGATCATTTTATTTTATTATTGTTAATGACCTGATGTTATCTTCTAACTTGTGTAATTTTTGACAAAATATATTTTTATAGAGAGTAACATACTGAAAGTTTTTATTCTGGAATAATATTCCTGCCTTTTACTAATTCATAATTATGTAAAAAAGTTAAAGTTTTAAAAATTGTTATTCTGCTAACTATTTGGACTAAGATTTTTTAGGGTATTTTGGAGTTAAGCTAATATACACCTTCATGCTAGCTGTTTTTGGCTAATTTAGGTTTTTTTTTTTTTTTTTTAGAGTTTAGCTTATAGTTCAGCGACATTCTAACTGTTTTGACTAATTTAGTCTTTTTACGATTTTTTTAGGCTGTTTTGGACTAAGGCTAATATTTACATGTTTTTTTCCGTTTTTAAGGATATTTTTAAGTTTAGCTATGTTTTCAGCTACATGCTAGCTCTTTTGGCTAATTTAGGCTTTTATTTTTACGTTTTTTTCATCTGTTTTGCAGTTTAGCAAATATTTCAGCTACACGACAGCTCTTTTGGCTAATTTAGGCTTTCCTTTTTAAGCTTTTTTAGGCTGTTTTGGAGTTTAGCTAATATTTACAAGCTAGCTTTTTTTCAGTTTTTTTTCAATATTTTTAAGTTTTGCTATTTTTTCAGCTACAAGCTGACTGTTTTGGCTTGCCAAAGTTTTTTTTTTTTTTTTTAATGATTTCAGCTAATTTGGCATTTAGCTAATATTTTAGCTGGCTATCAGCTTAAGTATTTTCAGCTATCAGCTTCAGCGTTTTAAGCTATCAATTTCAGCATCTTTAGTAGCCAAATTCAGCTTCCAGCATTCACACTAGTATTGCAGGTAATGCTGTATATCTAGTTCATAATTTTGGTAAAAAGTTACGGTTTTTAAGTTTTAAAATTGTTGTTTTAGAGTGTTTAATACATTTTTATCCTGTTCGGCCCGCGTTCTTTGGGGTGTTTTGGATTTTGGCCCCTTGTGCGACTGAGTTTGACTCTCCTGCTCTAGAGCTTCTGGTTTGGACCGGTTTACTTCTGCCATGTTCCCATCATGCTTCTCCCCTCAGGCGGCTGGTGGACACGGAGGATGAGCTCAGTGACATCCAGTCGGACTCGGTGCCTTCAGAGGTGCGGGATTGGCTGGCCTCCACTTTCACCAGACAGATGGGGCTGATGCTGCGGCGAAATGAAGAGAAGCCGCGCTTCCGCAGCATCGTGCACGCCGTTCAGGCCGGCATCTTTGTGGAAAGGTAACGCGTCTGTGACACCCATGTTTGTGGAGTCTCCGTCTCTGATTTACAAATATCAGGGTTTCTTTGAATCATTTAAATCTAAACCTGGTGATAGATGACCAAAAGGTCATGCTGCCAAAGAACTTTAATAATTAAAGAAGCCTTAAGCCATTTAAAGAAGTTCTATCAGCACAATGTGGTTAGTGTGCAAAACAAGGTTATCTAAAGGTTTTAGAAAATGTCTAAACCTCTTTTTTCCATTTTAGCTGCAAAAATATTAAAAATCTCGACAATTTCGATTTTTTAAGTCCATCTATAGCTAAACTTCTAATGTGTCTTCACATTTGGTGTCTTTCTGCTTCTCTTTTTGCCATTTATGATTAAAAACTATTGAAGTTTAGGTAGAAAACGTGCAAATGTCAATAATAAATATTTAAACCAGTTCGTCTTACTTCAAAAACAAAAGATCTCAAGCAGTAATGACATCACTTTTCTCCTGCAGCTGAAAGCATTGTTGAATATTTTGCTGTGAAAAATTAACATTTTCACAAATTAATAATTCAGGTTATTTTAAATAATTCCCAAAAAAATGGAGGACAGATGTTTAACTCAAACATTGAAAGGAAACTTTTGTTTTTTTTTAAAGAATCCCTGATTTTAATAAAATTTTGTATTGATTTTCTTTTATTCAATCATTTGAACTATTTAAGTTTAACAAATAAAAACAAGTTTTACTGAGATTCTCTAAACTGTTTCAGCTGATTCTCCTTCTCGTTTCTCCACATACAATCTGCTGAAACTAAATAATGCGTATAGTTATGGCTCTACTGTTACTTCACTTCAGATTTTTATATTGTAAATTAAGATATCTTTAAAACAATAAGCCGTTTAGAATGAAGCAAGCAGCGTCACAGCTCATCAGAAGTTCAGCATCTCTCGTGGAATTGTTGGATCCACAGCTCCTCTGTCAAATCACAACCAGCGCCGAGTTCCACAAAGTTTCAATTGGAGGTCACAAAAATTCACATTATAAAGCTTTTAACTATATTTAAACAGATTCAAGGATTTTAAGTTTAAAAACAGGGTAAAGGTCACAAAATTAGCTTTGATTTTATTTTGATTGGTTAAATTTACACATTTCTGTCTGAGATGCACCACACTGGACCTTGTTTCATTTTAGTTTAATTTGTAAATCACTGCCGACGTCAATCTACATTTGCTGCACTGAGACTATTTCTTTTATTTTGAAAGGATGTCATATCAAGAGTGACAAATTTTTTTTGCATTTTGAAAAAGAAGTTATTTTCTCTCTGTGTTCATGTTTCATTTCTGCCAAAAAACGATACATTTATATTGATGTTAATCATAATAGTAAAAGATGAAGTGATATTTCGTTGCTCCTTCTGTGACAAACTGACCCTGAAGACTCTTTCAGCGTCAAAGGTAACAGATTCTGGGTCTAGCTGTTCAGCACGCGACCACAAAATCAACATAAACAGTACTTGTTCTCATCCATCGTCGTGGTTTTGGATGATTTATCGCGTGAGTTGGTTCATTTTTATTTGCATAATTATAATTTCATGGAAACAGAGTAATTGCAAAATTCTGTTTTTAGACATTTCGATAAAGTTTTACACATACCGTATTTTCCAGAGTATAAGTCTCAAGAGCAAAAAATGTCCAATCAAGAAGGAGAAAACCATATAAGTCGCATTTAAAACGTCACACTTTTCTCCTAAAAGTCAACATTTCAGACTAAATCCACCAAACTAAGATTAGCTAACAAATATATAAAGAAATAAATACAAGAATACTAATGTTTTGATCTGTACAAGAAAAATATCAGAATTTAATAGAAAAACAATCAGATTCTCTTCCATGTTTGTTTTGGCCGACACTTCTTCTTCTGCAGCTGTCAGTAGCAGATACTTACACTCAGATGCAGCGCCCTCTAGTGGTTGTTAGAGGAGACAAACCATTTTAACTGGGAAAATAACAAATGTATGAACCTTTTGATGGCTAAACTATGAAAAAAACTGCAACTTATACTCCAGAAAATACGGTATGTGTCATGAAACACAGATACTGTGACCTTGACCAGCCTGGCTGTGCTCGTTCGTCTGTCTTCAAGACTTCATTACAAAGAAACTTTATTTATCAGTGAGCCTCAAACATGTAATCATCTTTATCGTTACTGTACAGGAGGAAGAAAGGAAGGGAGAAAAATAGAAATTTAAAAAAAGACACGTGTCAAAGTCAAGGCCCGGGGGCCGGATCCGGCCCTCCAAATCCTTTTTCTTTTATTGTTATTAATGACCCGATATTATCTTGTGGTCATTTCTAACTTGTACAATGTTGACAAAATATATTTTTATGGAGAGTAAAATATTGAAAGTTATTTAAGGTTTAAGTTGATTTATTCTGGAATAATATTATTATTCCTAATTATGTTAAAAAGTTACGATTAGCAGTCTCTTAGCTTTTTGGACTATTTTGTCATTTACCACGATTTTTTAGGCTGTTTTAATTCATCTACATGCTAGCTGTTTTAGCTAATTTGGGCTTTACTTTTAGCCATTTTGGCTAATTTGGCATTTAGCTAACATTTCAGCTACATGCTAGTTGTTTTTGCTGATTTAGCCTTTTTTAGTTATTTGGGGGTTATTTTGAAGTTTTATTATTCCATCAACATGTTAGCTGTTTTGGCTAACCTAAGTTTTTTTTAAGTTTTTTAGGCAAATTTGGCACTTAGCTAATATTTTAACTGGCTATCAGCTGCAGTTTCAGCTTTGATCTTCAGTTGCCAAATTCAGTTTACAGCCTTCCCACTAGCATCAGGTAATGCTATACATCTAGTTCATAATTCATGTTAAAAATTTACAGTTTTAGTGCTTTGAAAATGTAGTTTTATAGTGTTCCATAAATGTTTATCCTGATCGGCCCGCGACCTAAAGTGTGTTTTGGATTTTGCCCACTTGTGCGATTGACTTTGACACTTCTGCCTTAATGGAAGCTTCTGTTTTACTGATGCTATTCAACTGTCATCTAATGTTTTGTGGATTAAATGAAATCTAAATCTTGTTTTTGGCTAATTTTTTCTCGTTTTTGGTTGAAATTCTGTTTTCAGTAATAAATCAAAAAACAGAAGCATGAAGGTTCATCATTGAGAGATTCTCCCCCTGACTTGTGTGGCTCTCTTGTTGGGGGGGGGCAGCTACCAGGCCGGGTTTAGTACCGGTTCTGCTCATTTGATGTCTTTATCTTTCTCAAACAGAATGTACCGACGCACCTCCAACATGGTGGGACTCAGCTACCCGGCGTCTGTCATATCTGTGCTAAAGGTATTAACATGAGCACCAACAAAAATAAACAACACCTTTTTTAGCTCATGTGTGACAGAAATGAGCCACTCAGGCTTTTGCTTTCGGCGTTTTTAATTAGTTCTGATGGTTTTTTCCAGGAAGATAAAATGATGGGAGCGGTGTCTGAATGCTTCTTCTTTCCCACGCAGAATGTTGACAAGTGGTCGTTTGATGTCTTCGCTCTGAATGAAGCCAGTGGGGATCACGCCCTCAAATTCATCTTCTACGAGTTGCTCACAAGATATGATCTTATTAGTCGCTTCAAGGTAAAGTCATGGAGATGAATCGCAGGAACGCTAAGTACTCAGCTTGATGGAAGCAGGCGCTCCACTTCCAAGATTATATGGTTGCACTTGAGCGGTGATCATTTTATGAACGCTCTGGACCCTCCTCATCTCCCCTGATAGTTTTCATACGGCCCCCACCCGTCTAAGATGATCCACTCTAGTGACAGCGTCTAGGAGTAAATGACCAGGCCCATAAAGCTGATGTGAATACATAATCATCTGACCGTTTTCACTGGGACTCACGCTTCCGTTTCCTCCGATCAGATTCCCATCTCGGCCGTGGTGTCATTTGTGGAGGCTTTAGAGGTCGGATACAGCAAACACAAAAACCCCTACCACAACCTGATTCACGCCGCCGACGTCACGCAGACCGTCCACTACCTGCTGCTCAAGACGGGCATGGTGGTGAGTATCTGAAGCTTTAGTCACACGTTGATCTGGTTGTAGAGGTTAGCAACAGAATCTTAATGGGAGCGCGGTGTGTCATGTGGTTCCTTTGAGGCTCAAACAGCCACCTTAAGGTACGTAGAAAAACAGAACATTATCATGCGATTTACTTAACAGGTTCTAGAATGCAGTGAACGTTGGTTCTTGGACCTGCTTTTAGCACATGATTGTCATTACCCAATATTATTCACATGTACTCACAGTTGGAAGAGACTTGGTGTAAAATGTCAAAGTGGTCAAATCTGGTCAATCTTTCTTCAAGCCTTTTCTTTCACAGCTCCATTTGATATATGAAAGACTTGAGGTCATTATTCTGTCTGGGCACAAAGTGTCATTAATAATTTCTCCTTCATGATCAGTTTTCAAACATTTCGTGTTTTGAAAAGAACGGTAACTTCTCTCGTCGTGTCAACAGCAAAGCTGAAGAAATGCAGTCACACACGCTCGTCAGCCTGGACCTCAATGCTTGCTACACCTGAGTTTACCTGGGGATTTATTTGACAGGGAGGATGTTGCTTTGCCAAAATTCTCCAGTTTTTCTTGGAGCACTCCAAGAAGAAAAGGGATCCAATGTAGAAGCTTCTGGAATACCAGAACTCGAGAAGAGGCCGGATTTTGCTTGAAATTGTTGCGAAACCAACCAAAGATGACCCGAGAAGTGGCCTGGATGCTCTGACAGACTCCTTGGATTACCAGAAGACTCTAAACTAGGGCTGCCATGATTAGTCGACTAATCGACAACTAATTTAATAATCGATTAGTCGTTACTTTACATTATATGGAGTCAGAGTGTAGTAAAGTTGAAAGTAATGGCATTATGCTAGATTTATGGATTATTTGGGGATTTATTAAGGATTTTTTAGGCTAATTTGGAGTTTAGCTAATATTTCATCTGCATGCTAGCTGTTTTGGCTAACTTAACCCTTAAATCTGAGTAGTGAAAAAATTGTTTTACCATTTCTGGTGCATCACAACCAGAATTTCTTCAGAACTAACTAAGTGACCTTTGTTGTGTGTTCTTCAGACTACAGACAATCTGCTTTATAATCCGTTGTAGTGCTGCAATAAACGATTATTTCAATAGTCGACTAATCACCGATTATTAGTCGACTAATCGGGTCATGTAAAGTGGATGTTAAGCACACATCTTAACCATCATTAGCTTTAAACTAACTAAAAATAAATATAATAAGGATGATAGTTTATTCAACTTTTAATGATGCAGCATCTGTCCTTCATTAGTTTCTGCTATTAAAACAAAATTAATCTAGAAAAGTTGCATTACCTGCAATAATGCTTGTGTGAATACTGTTTGCTAACAAAAATAGTTGCTGAAGATGCTAAAACTTTTTGCTAAAAATTTGGCTCCAATTGACTGTAATTTACTGCAGGGATTTTGTTAAAGAACTATGAGAGACCGCTGAAATTGACCTAAATTTATGAAAATTTTGTAGTAAAATTGCTTAAAAATCCCTAATACATGCCAATTTTTCCAAAAATATTTAGGGTGTTTCTTAAATTAGAGCTGAACTCCAAATTAGCCCCCAAAAAAAACATCAGCAGATGTCAAATTAGCCAAAAAAGCTAGCTTATTGCTTAAATACTAGCTAAACTCCAAAAAAACCCAAAGTTCCTCAGTAAACTAAATTAGTCAAAAATATTGGCCTGTTGCTAAAATGAAGCTAAACTCTAAATTAGCCCAAAATTCCTCAGTAAAAATTAGTCAGAAAGGTTTACTGTCATGGTGGTATCAGGATGACCCAGATGCAGGACAAGACCACAAGCCAGAGTGGATAAAATAAAAGTCTTTAATAAACAAAAAGCGCCACATTAGGTGGGGGGAAAATCCACAAACATGAAAACCTCAAAACCAGAATACTAAGATATCTAAAACAAAGGGCAGAACATAAGCTACACTCCGACACTGAGTGGAGGGAAAAAAAACCTCTTAAATACACCTCAAACAAATTCACCTAAAGTGCAGGCAGCTGTGTGCCAATCCATGGAGAGCCAACAGGAAGGGGGCGGAGCCCTCCAGGAAAGGCCACAGCCAACCTGCACAGGAAGGAACACAAAAAATGAAAAAAGAACCAAACAGAACTGACATGCTGTAACATTTACCTGTTGCCAAAACAGAAGCTAAACTCTATATTAGCGTAAAAAACCCCAGAGGATAACAAATTTATCAAAAATGTTAGCATGTTGCTAAAATATGAGCTAAACACTACTTTGTTCAACTTTACTACTCTCTGAATAAATATAATTTAAAGTAACGTCTAATCGTGGCAGCCCTCATCCGGTGTGCTTTAAGCGTAGAATCTGGCTGTACTTACTGATCTCAAATTGATTTTTTTGTGGTACGCGACGCTCCAGAATCTGTCGAAATATTTTCCTACGACTTTGGCTAAACATGAAGCCGCTCTGCTTGATGGATTGGAGCATTAAGAGCCTGGAGGAGTGATGGGCTTCAACTGGTAAAGTTTGACCAATCTGTTTTATTTTCCTCATGCACCTTCTAATACAAATACGTTAATTTTAAAACTAAAACCATTTTTGTTTCTCTTTCACAAGAAAGACACAACGGAGTGGTCAAAGAGCCTCATGTGGTTGATCTAAACTGGTCTAAAAGAGGAAAGCTAATTGCAAAACTAAATTTGTGCATGAAATGGAGGATATTTTAGTCGTGTCTGCAAAAGATGAAGTTTTTTTTCAGTAAAAATGTGAAGAAGTGCTTTTGTTGTACAGTCAGATTAAAGCGGTCGTCAGTGCAAAAACAAATATAAATATACATGTTATAAAAATGTAAGTATAAAATATACAGCGAATAAGTAAAAGTGCATCCTGCAGATAAAATTTAAACAAATAAAAGTATAAAAGTCATTAGTGTGAATTTAATTAAACAAGATTAGAGCCGCAGCACTGAAATAAAGCTAAATACATAAACAAATATAAATATCTGCACATATTCATGAGTTTATGCACAACATTCAGCTCTGAGTCAGAACGTCTCTCTCTTTTATTGCACCAAATATAATCAGGTTTATGTTGCAGAACACGAAGCAATAAAAGTATTCGTATCTAATTTAACTGCCTTAACCCGCTCCTCGTTTGGAAAAACAGTCATTAGATCAATAAACAGCTCATGAAATCAAAGGTTCTGTTGATCTCATTTCCACTTTGGCTGGAATTACAACAAATATGTCAAATCCTTTGAAAATAAGAACTGAACTTTAAAGTCTGTAAATATGATGAATAAATGGTTTTCCTCCAGACTTCCAGCTGCTGTGGTTCTCCTCACATCCGGTGATCCATACGTCCTTCCTTTGGGGACTTTATGACACAACATCAGTTCCCTCAAAACCCAAACAGGCCGAGTTGAAACTCTCCAGCCCGCCAGAAGGCTGCCCCAGCTCCCTCTGTTTTATTTAATCACCTTAATAAGGTGGCTGCGGCCGGCAGCTGCTGGCGCTGAGCGTCTCCTGGGCTGCGCCTCGCGGAGGAAACCACGATAATGGAGCGAGAGCGGGAAAATGTCATGGATCATTCTGCAGGCCCTCCAGACTCCATTAAATCAACAATCAACAGCTCATTCATAAAGCCTGCCTGTGAGGAAACACAGAGCTCTGACCCCCCCGATCTAATGACTCCGCCCACTGTTGATTAGTCACGATATCGACTGGTTTCCTGAGAATGTCTGCGGGCCGCGGCTCGCTCCTGCTGCAGAAACTTGCAGATTCAGTCTTATTCCTTATCTTATCTCGTTACTGGCAATTAGTCATCATAACCAACTTAGTGGCCTTGTGGTTGAGAGTCTGCCCTGAGACCGTGCGTTCAAATCCATGGTCGATTTGAACCACCAAACGGTTACTGAGCAGGAAGGGGCAAATGTGGAAAGAGGATTTCACACACTCAGATGTTTAGCAGCTAAACGGACTTTAGCTTCAAAACAAAATGCAGAAAACATCTGTTTGTTCTGCAGAACTTCACGTGTCAGAACCTGATCGATGCTGTTCGGGTTGGCTGGAACCAACCCGGCGACTGTCGGGGGAAGGCGGGATACGTCCCGGACAGGTCCAGTCTTTTGCTACTGTCGGGGGAAGGTGGGGTACGTCCTGGACAGGTCCAGTCTTTTGCTACTGTCGGGGGAAGGTGGGGTACATCCTGGACAGGTCCAGTCTTTTGCAGGACCTAACACCCACATCCACACTTACAATGCAAAAAGAGAGTCTCAAAATAGGAAATAAGCAGTTATCTTATAGGAAAATCACAAGAAAGTAAAGTAGTAAAAGTGCTGGTTCATGCAGAACATTGTTTTTACTTAACTACAAACCTTATAAGAAACTAAAATCTAAGAGAGGGAAAAATAAGTTAAAAAAGTATTAGACTGAATTACTTAAAATTGAATGTTATACAGCTCAATAATAAACTTTTTTTTCCCGTTAGTTCTAAAGAATTTTTTGTATTTGGAGTTTTTTAGACTAAATTGAAGTTTATTTTTATTACAGTGACAAAAAAGTATAGTGTAATAAATGGAAATGATTCATTTTAGAGCAATATGAGAATCGGTAACACTTTACAATAAGATTGACACGCTTTATTAACATATTAATAAACATGATTAATGGGTTTAAATCAGGGGTGTCAAACTCAATCACACAGGGGGTCAAAATCACCTTAAGTCGCTATAATAATTTATTGAACTCTCTGAAACTACACTTTTAAAACTTTAGAACTGTAACTTTTTAACACAATTATGAACTAGATATATATAGAATTACCTGTGATAATGCTAGTCTGAATGTTGGAAGCTGAAAATGAAGATGAAGATGCTAAAACTGATAGCTGAAAAACACTTAAGCTGATAGCCAACTAAATTATTTGCTAAATGCCAAATTAACCTTAAAGACTAAAAAGAAAAACTTAGGATAGCCAAAACAGCTAGCATGTAGCTGAAATATTAGCTATAACTCCAAAATAGCCTAAAAACTTTAAAAAAGCTTAAATTAGCCAAAACAGCTAGTGTGTAAATATTAGCTATAACTCCAAAATAACCTAAAATCTTAAAAAGAAAAGCCTAAATTAAAGAAAACAGCTAGCATGTAGCTAAAATATTAGCTAAACTCCAAAACAGCCTAAAAAAATCTTAGTAAATGCCAAAATAGTCCAAAAAGCTGCAGAATGCTAATTTTTGAAAACTTTAAAACTGTAACTTCTTTAGCATAATTATGAATAATAAAAATGCGGGAATATTATTTTATAAAAATATGTTTTGTCAGATTATCCAAGTTAGAAATGAGCGCAAGAGCGATTCATAACAATGAAATAAAATGATCTGGAGGGCCGGATAGAATCACCTGGAGGGCCGGATCCGGCCCCCGGGCCTTGACTTTGACACATGCCGTAGATCAAAGAGAAGTTAAAGCAACTTCAAACCCGGAAAAATATCTTAGATTTCTATAAAAAATAAAAAAAGGTTTGAATTCTTTAGTTTGCAGTTTAGCGACAAATCAGAGACACAAATTAACCAATTAGCAAGAAGAAACTTGAGTTCCTGGAAAAACCTTCACATGTACGAGAAGACGCAAACAGGATCATCTGACTGGATCAGTGGATCTTTGCTCCTAGAACGCTGTGAGATCCTCATTCCTGACGGTTTTGGAGCAGAAAAAAGGAAAACGTGTTTCTGTTTAAAAACTGGAAGATTTGGGCCAAAACTGAAATCTCAGAATGAACTTTTTCATTTTACAATTTGTTAACTTTTCCTTCCATTTGCCCCCCCCTCCAACCCCATTTGTTTCCTTTCATGTGTGACGGTAATGCATTTTTAATGCTAAATTTCTCTCTGTGACTTTTATATCATGTTTTCCCTTAAAATTATTCCCTTAATTCCACTTGGCTGGTTTCTCATTTCCCGTCCATTCTTTCCACTTACGTTCATGATTTTTCCATCTTCTTACCCCGTCACTGTTTCGGATTTTTTCTCCATCTCTCTGTAATCCGTCTAACATTTTCCCTCCTGGTTTTCTGTGCTTGTTCCCGCCCCTCCGCCCGCCGCTCCGTCCACCCCCCCGCGGCCTCCAGCACTGGCTGACAGAACTGGAGATCTTTGCCATGATCTTCGCGGCGGCGGTGCACGACTACGAGCACACGGGGACCACAAACAACTTCCACATCCAGACAAGGTAATGGATGGTCAAATTAAAAATGTATGGCAGTGACTCAGCCGATCAATGTTTTCATCTGCGGGGGGGGGGGCTGCATTCTCACTGCCGCAGAGAAGTAAAAATAATAGGATGGATGCACATGAATTCAAACCCAAAGCACTTAGATTCTTAATTTTGTTCACCTTTTTAATCATTTACAACAAGTCAAACTTTTATAACAAGAAGAAAAAATGTTTTAATATAAATTAACTGTTACTTTACTTTTTATTCCACTCAGATATTCAAGATAAGAGACTTGAATCTGCACTTAGCTCATAACTTTTGGAGTTTTAGGCCGAAAAAGTGACAAATCTAATAAAATTTTTACAGTGACACATTAGTCACATAATTGTGTGAATGCTTAGTTGCAAAAAGCCTTTAAATATAGTCATGTTTTAATCGTCTAATCGTTTAGCTAATATTTTAGCAACACGCTAAAGTTTTTTTTACAAATTTGCTATTTACTGAGATGCGATTTTTTAGGCTAATTTAGAGTTTAGCTTCCATTTTAGCAACAGGCTAATGTTTTAGACTAATTTAGTTTAATGAGGAATTTTAGGCTAGTTTGGAGGTAAGCTAACATTTATGCAATGTGCTAGCTTTATTTTTATTTATTTATTTTGCTAATTTGGCATCTACTGAAGTTTTTTTATGTTAATTTGGAGTTTTGCTAATATTTTAGCAACATGCTAACATGTTTGGCTAATTTGTTATCTATGGTACTAAGGTGTTTTTTTTTAGGCTAATTTGGAGTTTAGCTAATATTTTAGCAACACACTAAATATTTTTGCAAAATTGGCGTGTATTAGGGATTTTTAAGCAATTTTACTACAAATTTTCAGAAATTTAGGTGAACTTCAGTGCTCTTTCATATTTTTTAAGCAAAATTTCCAGTCTTCACTACTTTCATTAAAAAGCATTCACATTAGCTTTATTGCAGGTCATGAAACTGTTCTAGTCTGATAATTACACTGAATTGTTTTCAACCAAAAGTTCTCTGAAAATGTTCATTTTTCTTTAGGAGGCATTTTTATTCCCTAAACTTTGCAACAATTGCCCTTTAACCTACATGCTTATTTAGTTACTCGTGAGTACATTTAGCTCATTTGTTAAATGAATTTCTTTAAAATGACATATATAAAAGCAAAATTTGCAAGAAGATATCACTAATCCCCTGAGGAAGTCCTCTGTAGCTCATTCCGAGTTTGCGTCTGATGTTGTTTTTCTGTAACTAAAGTGGTTTCCGTGTTGCTGTCTGACAGGTCGGACACAGCCATCCTGTACAACGATCGCTCCGTGTTGGAGAGTCATCACGTCAGCGCAGCCTACCGCCTTCTGCAGGACGACGACGAGATGAACATCCTGTACAACCTCTCCAAGGATGACTGGAGGTCACTAGTGCAGACACTGAAACGATCACGTGAAAACAGTCAAATGAACGCGGATCACTGATCTCTAACGCCAAAGTAACGTTAGAACTTCTACAGATCAAACATTCGGATAGTTGGACGGCTTCAAAGCTTCAACAACTCTGTTGAAGATCCCCGATGGAAACACAGCAGTAAACTGCAACAACAGGCCTTATAGAGTCAAATGTTGTTAGAATCTTTGAATAATTTAATTTGCCTGTGGGGTAGGAAAAAATACCAAGAATTTTTAACCTAAAACTATTTGTTTTATTTCTTGATAAGATAATTGTTCTTATAAGACGAAAAATAAGACATTTTTCTTAGAACAATAAGTGTCTCTTTACTAAAAGATCCACTTTGCTAAAAAGAAAAAAAATTTTTTTTCTTTTTCTGATGATTGATTAAATTTATAAAGAAAATTAAACTTATGTGTATTTCTTTATTCAAATTGTTGTGAATCAGGCGCAGATGGAAAAACTGCAGTTTGAAAAGGCTATAGAAAATACGGTGGGCGGGGCCACCGGCCCCCTGCTCCGCCCCTTTCTGATGCATCCACTTACAGATCCATGAACGTCTGTGTTCTCCTCGTCTGATCTGGTTTAAGATTATAAGATAGCTCAGATATAGCTCACCATTTATGTTGCAGGACTAGGCTGATGGTGTGAGGGGCTGTAAGCTAGAGGAGAGAATGTAAACAGAGAGCTCTCGGCAACAGGGAGGGTAAAAGTGGGCGGGGTTGCTCCAGACCAGAAGTCTGCAACCTGTGACTCCGGAGCCATTTGTGTCTCAAAAGTCTTGCATTTTAAAATTCATTTTTAATTTAAACTAAAGTATGTTTTTGTCTTTTCTTTGACAGCTTTTGTGATTTGAGCTAAAAAAACAAAATCTTACTGAGAAGAACACGAGGAAGGCTTTAAAGTAGATCAAAAACGTGTTTGTTTTTTCTCTTTTGGTCCAGAGAACTTCGGGCTCTGGTGGTGGAGATGGTTCTGGCCACCGACATGTCCTGCCACTTCCAGCAGGTCAAGGCCATGAAAAATTTCCTACAACAACCTGAAAGGTCAGTCCTGCTTTTTCTGATGACTTTTTCCCACGATCCTGCTGCTAAAGCATTAAGAAGAAGCATGGAAAACAACCGAATATAATTGTTTGTGCTGTGGAACAGTCAAATGAATTTACAGAATCAGAATTACCTGCAGAGTTCCTGCCAAGCAGTAGCAGAGGTCGTCCATTAGCGAGTGCAGGCCTGCAGCAGAGGGAAAGCTGCAGAGCCTCTCAGGTGGAAACGGGATTATTTTTCTCTGCTGGAGCCGGGCGGCAGCAGAGTTATGGTGCGCTCGCGTCACACTTGGCAGAGTGGAATTTATTTGCGCACTGTGGTGACAAACAACTGAGGCTGGAGAGAGTTGGCAGGTTTTCGGGTGCAGTCCCGTTCTGCTGCACCTGAAGAGAAAACAGGAAATGTTTCCCTCCAGCAGATCCTGCTGCTCCGGCTTGTTTTCTGGCTTGTTGACTCGCTCGCTCTGATTCCACATCCCACTCTGCTGGGAGGACGGAGCAAACACGCTCAGCTGCAACTTTACTTTGGTTTTCTCATTTCAAAATAAAATTCTTCTGAAGTGATGGAAACAGTATTTAGTTTGAAAAGAAGCAATCAAAATACAGGAAGAAGGAAAGGATTCTGGTCAAATTCAGTTGGATCCGAAGAGGAGCGCTTTGACCTCTGTGTCCCGCTCTGTGGTCATTCTCTGGACAGTCTCTGCTTTTTCCTCACTGTGAGGCTGATGCCCTGAAACTATCCTCCAACGTTCCTTGGAGCGCTGCATCAGTTTGCTTTGACGAGAGAAAACAACATCACATGATTAATGAATTCTGAGTCAGTTACCGCTACAATTCTCTTATTAAAAAGACTGAAAACTCAGATCATAGCTGCAAAAATGTTGACGTAAGTGGAAAACATCAAAGTAAAATAATAGGATTTATTCTGCAGAACAATGACGTGAAAAGACCCAAACAGTACGACGTGTCGGTGGTTTCAAAAATGTCGTTTTTACGTAAGTCATTGATTCTAAGATAGATTTTTCTCCATAATTTACTACATCTAATTTACAGACGTAACTACTATCACATATTCAGTACATGAACCGCTGACAGCAAACATAGCATCTTCAAACTGACCTTTCACCTTAAGGCAAAAGCAGCATTAGAGTAAAAATGACACAAATGTCTCATTCGGCGGCTGTTTACACATCAGAACTAGAGGAAAGACGACGACTCTAACATAAAGTCAAACTTGCAGAATGCGTTAATTAACTTGTAGAAAGTGTTTGTGAGGATTACGAGCTAAAGCCTGTTGAGGTTGTTTCTGAGGGAACACAAAGTCAAAGAACTCAGAAACAACAAAGCCAAAAACAATCTGAACTAAAGAGGCTCTGAGCCTCACAACAATTTATGCACTTGAGAAACTATTTAATCCTATTTTAGCTCCGGCTCTGCGCTCATGTCAAACTCACAAACACTTTTTCTCAAGCTGATTGACAAAAGTACTGAGAGCTATTTTGGTGATAAATGTGTTTTCTGTTCGCCTCTCTGGACTTCCATCAGTTCAACCGAAACAATACGACTCCATTCTTCTGGATGGAGCTGTTAACATGTTCTGTGGGATTTTTATGATGATGGAGGACAAATTAAAGTTAAAATTACCTCTCTGAGTATTTATTTATTGTGAACTGGGAGCAGAAGAAAAAATTCAGTTGGAAAATCTACATGTTATACGTTCGGATGCATCCACTTCCAGACAAACAGATCCATGAACGTCTTTGTTTTCCTCGTCTGAGCTGGAGTCTGGATCTAAACTGTACGGATGGATCGAAACGATATTGGCCGCCATTTTTGTTGCTTCGCTAATGTTAGCTTTAGGTGTGAGGAGCTGTAAGCTAGCAGGAGAGGGTGTAAACAGAGAGCTTTCATCAGCAGAGAGGGTAGAGGGGGTGGGGTTGCTCTATGCCAGCAGCAATGAACAACTCTGATGAACTCCTGCCGCTCTGCAGAAACTATGTCCTAGAAAACGCCAAATTTTGTTTAATTTTGGCTAAAAACGGTGTAATCATAATGAAAAGGTCACAATAGATCAGTAGAAGGTCAGAGTGAATCATTAAGCTGCAGATAAATTACTATGAAGCAGGTGTCCCCAAACTACGGCCCGTGGGCCGGGGCCGGCCCTCCTCCACATTTGGCCCGGCCCCCCAAACTGTTTTGGCTAAATTAGACACGTTTCCAGTTTTTTAGGCTTGTTTGGCATTTAGCTAAAATTTCAGCTCTATGCTTGCTGCTGTGGCTAATTTAGGCTTTTTTCAGTTATTTAGGCTAATTTGGCATTTAGCTAATATTTCAGTTACATGCTAGCTTTGGCTAATTTAGACTTTTTTTTTTAGCTAATTTGGCATTTTAATATTTTGCTATCGGCTTCAGTGTTTTCAGCTATCAGTTTAAGCATCTTCAGCTATTAATCTATTACAAGTTATGCTATATATCATTTTTTATTGTTTTAGCATTATTTTTTCTGTGAAGATTACAGAAATTATATATATATAATTAAATAAAAAAACTAATAGTAAAATAAAAACAGTGATAAACATAAGAACAGCCTCGTCGACCTGTAGTTCTAATTTGTCACATGAAACTGAAAAAGCTTTTTGGACCAAACGGCTTCCGTAGTGAGTTCACTGGAGTGATGTTGGTGCTGCTCTCTGCAGATCTGTGATTATGCATCATGAATGAAGGGTCACACTCTAAAGCAATCAGCACATGCTCGTGGGCGTGCACGTGCACAGCTCTGCTGAATAGGCTCTAATAAGCAATTGAAACCAGAGCGCTGCAGGCTGCTTACTGCGCACTCCCGCAGTCAAGCGGACGGAGGAGAAATGTGAGCCCGTCATTCTCACCTCTGTCCAACCTTGTGTTGTGAATACTTGTGTGTACTTTAGTGTGTAATCTGTCATAAGTGTCTTTTTTCTATGTTCAGTTCCTGCAACACATCTGTCAGTTTAACGAGAAGCACAGTTATGTCAGTGAAGGAGGTTCTGAAGGACCTGGGAGCAGAAGACTCACAGCGGAGCTCCAGGAAACTTCATCTGTTACTGAAAAAGAAAGAAGTTAGAAGCTGAAACATGAGGAACAAAATGTGAGATGAGGAGAAGCTGAGACCAAAAGAAAAATGTCTTTCAGTTTTTATTTTTCTTCTTGGCAAATGCAGGTCAAAGAAACTGAAAAGATCTTCTTCCCTTTCCATTCAGTGATTTTGAATGTCGTTTTCAAATGAAACACAAAGTTACTTCAAGAAAAGATTCATCTTTTTCATAAAAAATGGGGGTTTGGACAGACCCCAAATATTTGAATACACGGAGGGAGTAATTAGCAGAAGCAGCTGTGCTGATTACAAACTCCGAGCAAAGTGTGATCAGGCAGGAGAGCAAAAGACGTTCATCAGATAAATAACAAAATCACTGATCACCACAGATTACTTTGATCACCACTACGTGAGGTGGGTTTGAGTGCATACTCTACTTATTTATGGTACTTTTTTTTCATATGAATTCATTTTTATTAGTATTTTATTCTATTATTATTGACTTCAACTCTTATGATCCCAGGAGACTTTATTTTATAGTGTAAATGTTTAGTAGATATTCACACTACAGTGATTCTCCTGATCTTTTCTGGATGTTTTTTGACATGTTAAAACTCACACTTTCAGAGATTTCATCAATCGTGGTATCAAAACATTCAGGACATTAGTGATTGTATTTTTGGTATTCATAAACTTTAACATTTTTGAAGTATTAAACAAAATATGACCCATAGCAAATGAATGAGAAAGTCTCCAAATTTCAACATTTTAAGTAGATTATCAACAAACCTTTAAACATATTCATGAGATGTTTTATTATTTCATTGTAATTTAAAAAAAATGGAGTTAAGCTAATATTTTGTACATCGTTTATCAACTATTTTACACTTATTTTATACGTATTTATACCTTTTAAAGAATTTTTTTGGCTAATCTGGCATCTACTGAAGTTTTTTTATGCACATTTTGAGTTTAGCTAATATTTTAGCAACATGTTAACACTTTTAGCTATTTTGTTATCTACTGGGGCTTTTCAGGTGAATTTCGAATTTAGCTTCTATTTTAGCAAAATGCTAACATGTTTGACTAATTTAGTTTACTGAAGAATTTTAGGCTGTTTTGGAGTTTAGCTAATATTTAAGCAACACAATAGCTTTTTTGGCTAATTTGTCATCCTGTAAGATTTTTTTAGGCTCATATTTAAGCAACATTCTAAATATTTTGAAAAAATTGTGTGTATTAGGGATTTTTAAGCAATTTTACCACAGATTGTTCAGAAACTTAGGTCAACTTCAGCGCTCTCTCATAGTTCTTTAATGAAATTTCCAGTCTTTTAGCAAATTTAGCATTTTCAGCAAATCCCTTCTGCATTTAAAATAAATTGCATCACAATTTTGAGCAAAAGCTTCAGCATCTTCAGCAGCCAAAAGCATTCATACTAGCATTATCTCAGGTAATGCCACGTTTCTAGTTCTGTCTGCGATGTAGTTTTATGAAGGGCATATTTTAATTAGTTTAGTTTAATCAATTAAAAAGACAATAAAATACATCAATATATCAAATATTTTTCATCTAATAATTGATAAATTGATTAGAAAATACAAGAAAATGTTCATCTTGACATTATAGTAGCTGTTAATCATAATTAGACATTTGCTCTTATTCATTCACACACTCACATCACATTGAATCCATTGGCTGTATGATCGTCGGATAGAGTTTGATTCATTGTTTCTCAGGGAAGAAGCTCATTTCTATAATGATCTCTTTTTTTCGTGGTTCCTGTGATCTGGTTCATTACTGGATCAGAAGCCTCCTCAGCTCAAACGTTGGTTTGGTGGTTCCAGTCCTGGTGTTACAGAGGTTTAACAATATTGTTGAGATCTTTTCACACAGATCTTCAGAGAGATGTTAGGAAGTCGTCTTTGACAAAGACATCGCTTTAGGACGTTTAAAACCTACAACACAGTCAGCTGATCGCTGTGTAGATGTTCTCTTTTACTTTTGGCACATCAAACCTGACATCTGCGTTTCCCCGACAGCAAACACGTCAAACGTGCTGCTTAATCGAGATGGCACGGCCGTGCGTGTCTCAGAGCGATGAAGACTCTGTCCTTCATCAATGTCTTCTCCTCCTCAGCATCGACAAGCCCAAAGCTCTGTCGCTGCTGCTGCACACGGCCGACATCAGCCACCCGGCCAAGAGCTGGGACCTCCACCACCGCTGGACCACCTCGCTGCTGGAGGAGTTCTTCAGACAGGTGAGAGGGTCACCTGGCCGTCAGAGTCCTCTGGGGTCTCCATTCATCACATCACTTGGTGCTGATGCGACGTCCATCTGTCTAACTGAGGATTTCTGAGGCGAAAACATTCTTCACTTCGTTTAGGTCTTGAATTCTCTCCAGATTCTCTTTGTGGAAAAATAATTCTGACTTACTCTGCTGTGTGTAATTCATAAAATTCTGATTCTAAATTCTAATTCTAAATTAGCATAAACAATATCAGTAGATAAGAAATTAGCCAAACTCATTTAGTTTACTGAGGAATTTTAGGCTATTTTGGAGTTTAGCTTTAAGTTAGCATGGTACTAAACTATTAGCTAAACTCCAAATTAGCATAAAAAGACCTCAGTAAAGGCCAGATTAGCCAAAATAGCTAGCTTATTGCTAAAATACTAGCTCAACTCAGAAACAACCCAAAATTCCTTAGTGAACTAAATTAGTCTAACAAGTTAGCGTTTTGCTAAAATAAAAGCTAAATTCTAAATTAGCATAAAAAATCTCAGTAGATAAGAAATTAGCCAAACTAATTTAGTTTACTGAGGAATTTTAGGCTATTTTGGAGTTTAGCTAGTATTTAAGCGACAACTGGGTTTTTTTATGCTAATTTGGAGTTTAACTCAAAGTTAGCATGGTGCTAAACTATTAGCTAAACACCAAATTAGCATAAAAAAACCTCAGTAGATGCCAAATTAGCCAAAAAGCTGGGGTGTTGCTTAAATACTAGCTAAACTCCAAAACAGCCTAAAATTCCTCTGTAAACTAAATTAGTCAAAAAGGTTAGCCTGTTGCTAAAATTGAACCTAATTTCTAAATTAGCATAAAAAACCCTTATCAGATAAGAA
Organism: Oryzias melastigma; assembly: GCF_002922805.2. Classification (NCBI taxonomy): domain Eukaryota; kingdom Metazoa; phylum Chordata; class Actinopteri; order Beloniformes; family Adrianichthyidae; genus Oryzias; species Oryzias melastigma. The sequence goes on from NC_050528.1 coordinate 3,217,513, forward strand.
ATTAGCCAAAAATGTTAGCATGTTGCTAAAATATTAGCTAAGCTCCAAATTAGCATACAAAATCTCAGTAGATGCCAAATTAGCCAAAAAAGCTAGCTTGTTGCTTTGATATGAGCTAAAATACAAAATAGCCCTGAATTCCTCAGTAAACAGAATTAACCAAAAATGTTAGCATGTTGCTAAAATGTTAGCTAAACTCCAAATTAGCAAATAAAAACCTCATTTGATGCCAAATTAGCCAAAACGGCTCGCTTATTGCTAAAATACTAGCTCCACTCAGAAACAGCCTTAAATTCCTCAGTAAACTAAATTAGTCAAAAACGTTAGCCTGTTGCTAAAATAGAAGCTAAACTCTAAATTAGGATAAAAAAAACCTTAGTAGATGCCAAATTAGCCAAAAACGTTAGCATGTTGATAGAATTTTAGCTAAACTCTAAATTAGCACAGATCTTATATCTTGATCTTATGTCTTTTTAGTGTGACTGCTGGTGTGCATGGTTGAGCTACCAGACAGGGAATTTCTCTCTGCAGAGATTAATAAAGTATCTATCTATCTATCTATCTATCTAAAAACCTCAGAAGAAGCAAAATAGCCAAAAATGTTAGCAAATTATAATTATATAATTATAATATATTCTGTTCTATTCTATTCTATTCTGCAGATGAAAATGTCTCTTAGAGAACTCAACCTTCTGACAATAGAAAACAGTTCTGCCTAAAATCCCTTCAGTCAGAACTCAGACCAACTAAAGCCCCGTGTGAAGGGGGTGTGTTTGTGTGATGACTGTGGGGGGTAAATGTGTGTTTCTGAGAAACTAAATTCTTTTTCTTCAGGGTGACAAAGAAGCAGAGCTTGGGCTGCCGTTCTCGCCGCTGTGCGACAGGAAGTCCACGCTGGTGGCTCAGTCTCAGATCGGTGAGCGCCTTCCCCGTCCCAGAGTTTTGTTTTCAGGTTGAAAGGATCTAATGAGTGAAATGAGGCAGAGAGGAATCAGACGTTTGGCTGTCGGACAATTTGGAAAACACACATTTGTTTCTGGCATCGAGGATGGATCTCAGATCAAATGTGAATTCTGGATTTTTTCCAGAGATTTTTTTCAAACTGTCGTTTCATTCTAGAAAATGAGTTTGATCAAACAATCATGTTTTATCATCTGTTTTATGGTCAATGTTTTGAACATTTCTGTGCTAAATGACTGGATCAGTTAGAGTTTGACTTGTTTTCATTTGTTTTTAATAAATACTACTAATAATAAATTTTATTTATCAGGCTTCTTTCAATGGTCAGTTTCAATTGATAAGCGCTTGACTATTTGTTGACCTCAGTTTTTTCATTGATTGTTTTGTCTTGAATTCCACAGTAAACATGTGTATCTGACAGACCATGACAGTATAATCCAGAATCTCTCTCCAGGCTTCATCGACTTCATCGTGGTGCCCACCTTCACCGTGCTGACCGACATGATGGAGCGCATCGTCACGCCTCTCATCGAGGAGGCGTCCCGCTCGGGGCTCGCCGGCTTCAGGCGCTCCAGGTGAGCTCCTCCGAGAGCGCCGCTCCACAGATGGAAGTGAGAGCCGGCCGGCGTATCAATCGGAATAAATTCTAATCAAGCAGGCTGATTAATGAAGGATGGAAGACTTCTTGTTTCCCCTCCTGAACACGTGACGCCATGAAAGCAGCAGCAGCAGCAGCAGCATGTCTAATGGGGGAGTGAGAGCAGCAGATGAGTCTAATCCAGAGTGCAAATGTCTGAATCACACGAGGGGCCAAAATCCAAAACACACTTAAGATCGAACGAACAGGATAAACATTTACTGAACACTATAAAACACTTTAAAACCGTAACTTTTGAACAGAATTATGGACTAAATATATAGCTTTACCTGTGATAATGATAGTGTGAAAGCTGTAAGCTGAATAACTGAAGATGCTGAAATAAATAGCTAAAAACACTGAAGTTGATAGCCAACTAAAATATTAGCTAAATGCCAAATTAGCCTAAAAAGCTAAATGATAGCTAAAAATCCAGAGGTTGATAGCTGAAAACCTTGAAGCTGAAAGCCATCTGAAATATTTGCTAAATACCAAATTAGCCTAAAAAATCTTAATTATTTAGAAACTAAATAACAAAGCAAAGTTAGCCAAAACAGCTAGCATGTAGCTGAAATACTAGCTAAACTCCAAAACAGCCTAAATAAATCTTAGTGAATACCAAAAAGCTGCAGAATGACAATTTTTAAAACTTTAAATCCGTAAAGTTTTAACATAATTAGGAAAAATAAAAAGTTAGGAATATTATTACAGAATAAATCAATTTAAACCTTAAATAACTTTTAATATTTTACTCTCCATAAAAATATATTTTGTCTAAATTATTCAAGTTAGAAGATAACATCGGGTCATTAATAACATTAAAATAGAATTACCCAGAGGGCCAGATCCGGCCCCCGGGCCGTGACTTTGACTCATGTGGTCATGATATGGATCAGACCTCGTTTCGTTTAGCCTGAGCAGCATTTTTAGCTTAAAGAAAAAATCTCTATTGTTCCTCTATTCTTCTACAACCTCACAGAAAAGCTCCAGAATGAAGCTTATCTTTAAATATTTATTGAGAAAGTTGTAAAAAAGGGTTTTATTGCTCAATAAAGCAGCTCTGTGACAGGCCGGCTCTTCTTCTGCTCATAAATATCAGCCTCTCCATCGTCTTTAACGGCCGTCGCTGACGTTACTCTGAAGCCTGCGGCTGAACGGATGCTCGCCGGCGATAGCGTTGCTGCGGTTACACACCTGAGCGCTCCGGCCGCGGTTTATTCCTCTTTAGAGCTGCAATCGTCTTTCAGTTTACCTGCTATGATCTTCATTCAGTCCTCGTTTTTCTTTTGTCCAAAAGCTGCATGAAGTCCTTCATAGTTTCAGCCTTAACACTCAGTGAAAGTATCTGAACTCCCCACACGAGGAAGAGGTTTTATTCGTTGAGTCCTAATGAAGAAGATGACATTTGTCATTTCCACTCACAATAATTAGCAGGGCCGTGTCTATCCTGCACAGTATGGAACATTTTGATGACCTCTCTAAAATAGGATGTAAATGATGTCCTAGAAAACAATACAACTTTTTTATTTTGTCTAAAACCATCATCATCATCATCATCATCATCATCATCATTAAAAGACTTCTGGCTTTTAAAAGAGATCCGATTATCAGAGTGAAACTTTTCCAGTGGCTCTATTGTTAGTAATAAATTATTTCACATAAAACGGTTTTGAAGTTTCGGTAATATGTTAATAAAAACATCCTAAACAAGAACCTAAACATCAAATGAAGCTTCTTCTGTTAGAACTGATGCTTCAAACTGAGTTTCCTCTGCACAACTTTTAGCTCCTGGACGGATTTTGACTCCCAACTTCCTTTTCTTTTCCCAGCCTGAACAGTATCGGCTCGGATGAATCCAAGAGGCACAGTGTCAAGAGCGTGGGCTCCGACAGCAGCTCGCCCGGCCAGAGCCCGCTGCTCATGGTGGATATTAAAAACTTCAAGGCCTTGTGGAACGAGGAGGTTTACCAAAACCGGGAGCGGTGGAAAGCACAGGCCGCCAAAGGTACGGTACGAGCCGTAACCACGGTAACGGAAAGCCTAAATTAGCCAAAACAGCTGGCGTGTAGCTAGGCTATTAGCTAAAATCCAAAAAAGCTTAAAAAATGTTCGTAAATGCCAAAATAGTCTAAATAAAAAACTAAATAACAAAGCAAGGTTAGCCAAAACAGCTAGAATGTAGCTGAAATATGAGCTAAACGCCAAAACAGCCAACAAAATTTTATTAGATGCCAAACAAGTCCAAAAAGCTAGCAGAATGTCAATTTTTAAAACCTTAAAACTGTAACTTTTTAACATAATTATGAATAATAAAAAGCCAGGAATATTATTCCAGAGTAAATCAACTGAAACCTTAAATAACTTTCAATATTTTACTCTACATAAAAATATCCATCCATCCATCTTCTTGACCGCTTCTTCCCTTTCGGGGTCGCGGGGTGCCGGAGCCTATCCCGGCTACTGATGGGCGAAGGCGGGGTTCACCCTGGACAGGTCGCCAGTCTGTCACAGTTCATAAAAATATATTTAGTCAAAATTATACAAGTTAGAAATGAGCTCAAGATAACATTATTAATAACAATAAAATAAAATGATCTGGAGGGCCGGATAGAATCACCCAGAGGGCCGGATCCGGCCCCCGGGCCTTGACTTTAACACTTGATTTAAATATTGGTTCACATCTACTAAGTTAATTTTGAAAATCCAGCAAACCAGAAGGAAGTCCAGGTATTTGAGATCAGTTTCTTTTGTTTTTGGTGCCATCAAATGGTCAAATTGTGTCCCAGTTAATCCTCCAGTCCCTGAAAGTCTCCTGTGCGTCTGAGCGTCGTGCTGCGCTCTGGCAGCCATTACTGAATGGACAGGACTGATTTGAGTGGACAGAGAAGGTCGCGCCCGTTAAAGGTGCTTTCATGCTCCGTGTGGCCTCAGAGGCGGAGGAGAGAGCCATGAAAGAGGCCGAGGAGCGCGCTCAGCAGGACGAGGCCATGGAGCCGCAGGACGCCAACAAGCCATCCGAACGCCCCGATCCCAGTGACGGCTACCTGGAGGGGGAGGGGCCTGAGCCGGCAGATGGTGTCGCGGGGGGAGCGGATCAGGGGGCGCAGAGCCCCTCGCTGCAGAACGGTAAGAAAGTCAACTGGCAGGAGATGTCAAACCATCGTAGTTATCGTCACATTCCAGGTGATCGACGACGTTTTACTCACAATGAACCATCTATGTGAGATTAAATGTTTCAGAAACACAATTCATTGTTCATTATTCACTGTTCATTCCTCTCTATAAAGAACCTCAATGCGGTATTTTGATCCGTTCATGCATTTAAGAGTAATCCTCTAGGATGATGTTATGACCCAGCGGTAGGCGGAGCTTCAGGAATGGAGTCGTTTTACTTGAGAGTAGGAAAAAAACTCACAAAAAAATAACTAATATTTCATAAATAATTTGTTTTTTATTCTTTGTGAATTGGTTAAAAACTGATTCAAACTCGTTAACATGTTCATCATTTCGAAAAATGTAAAAAAACGGTTTGTCACGGCCTGTGCCTGCATTTAGAAATGCAGAGCAGATGGCATTTCTCCATGCAGTGTGTGTGTGTGGGTGTGTGTGTGGGGGTGTGTGTGTGTGTGTGTGTGCACATAGCACTTTCCTCCTGGAAGATTCTCCTTCAGATTTAAAGTTTCACATAAGTCAGCCCCTCCAGGATTTTGTGATGTTGTGATCACAACTATTAACACAAATTCAAGCAAACCTGAGATTTGTTCCTCACTCTGCAACTTTACATTTTCATCACAACTTCACTGCAACTGTGACCATTCTACCGTAACAACAGTCAACACAGCTTCACCACTGTTTCCCTTCTGACTTCTTCCCGGGAGCCGTGCTCTTTTTTTTATTAACTCTTTAGTCTTTTTTTCTCTCCTAGCTGCGCCGAGCGCTCAGAGTGTGAGCGCGCCCAGCGGCTAGGTGGGGGGCTGCGCTGAGCAGGTAGTTTGATGTAATGGGCAAAAAGAAAATATACTTGGCCTTAAAATGCTTTTAATTCAGTGTGTTGAGAGAAAAAATCAAAACAAATGAAAATTGTGACTTTAAAACTGCAAATCGAGCCAAATTAAACAGACAGGTGGTATTATCCTGTCACTAAAACACTATTTTAAGCATTTAATAATGTATAGAAGTATATGTTTCTTCTTTAGGGGAATTGTCAGAAGATACTGAGTCTCCAGACAGTGAAGAAAACAACAGCAGAAGAACGGTTGGTGAGTTGAAAGCATCATTTTTACCCATAAATCTCCTTTATTATGATTTAAATTCTCCCTCTTCCTTAAAGCCGAGGACGTGATGGAGTGAAGAATCCAGAGAGCGTCACGGCCAAACTGTTGCTGCACAGGGAGGGGGCCCTGAGCCTCCTCCTTCATCTGGAGGACGCCGGCCTTTAGCGGGACTGTGTCGCCCCCTGCAGGCCGCAGAGAGACTCTCATTCTAGATATCTGTCCTGTACCTACCGTCGTCTTCATCACACCTCACCATGTATGCAGTCACTCTCCCACGGAGGATTCATCTCCTTAGAAATGGGAGCGGGGATCATTTTTTATGTCTGCCATCCTTTTCTATGTTGTGGCTGTAAGCTGACATGTCGTGGTTGTACTTGTTCCTTTTCTTTCTTCTGTCGGTCTGAATTATGAATCCAGTAGTTGTTGTTTTTGTTAGCTTATCTCAGTTCTCGTAAATATAATCTGTGATATTTAGAATAGATGCACAATCAGAGAGATGTTAGAAGCATCGGTGCGGCATGCACCACACACGATTGTACAGTACACTGGAGTTTTCTAACCGTCCATCCTTAAACTTTCTTCATTTTCCTGCACTTTAGAAGCTTCTCGTTTGCTGAAGAGAAACATTTTTGTTTACTTTCGTGTCGCTTTTTCCTTTGTGTGCCGTTCTGATGCATTTGTGTTTCCTGCATCCCATAGAAAACATGTACCTGTATGCATACGAGGTGGAGTAGAAATCCATCCAGTAAGGGAAATATTTTTGAGATAAAATGTAAAATAATTGTGAAAAAAAAATATATAGAAAGAAGCTTTTGCAATTGAAAACATATCACATACGCAAATGCATTTACGAAATTGTGATATATTTACAACTTTTGTTTATCTTTTTGTATAATGATTTGCTTTTGTTTGTGATTCATGCACTAGATTTGTACATCACTCTAAATGTCTCCTTGATGATGCCTTCAAATGTGTATTAAGCTGTAGCAAAATGTCGCTGAATTTAGAGACGAATCATGTCTTTTTTTGGGTTAAACTGTTTTTGCCGCAGCAGCAGCTTCCCTTTCCTGACACGACGTCGAATCCTCGCCGGCTGAAAGCTGTTACGTCGCCGTGATGCGCTGCAGGCTCTCCAGTCCGAGCCAACTGCTTCTTGGTGGTTCTCCGGGTTTTAAAGTCTGTGACGCTGTGTGTAGACCCAGTTATTGCTCTATGTGCATGTATAAGCAAACACAGCGCGTTGGTTCAGTTTCACTACATGCTTCAAACGTGTGAACGGAAAGAAAGTCGTTTCTGTTTTTGGGGCAGTATTTAAGTTTATTTATCGTTTCTCTGAAAATATCTGATGATTTTTATGATGAGACAATCCCAAGATTTTTAAAGACGTTTATTTGAATTCATCCTGCAAGCTAACACAACAAAACCACGAAAGATGAACATTTAAATGATTCGCTCCCCTCTTTTATTTTGGTAACTTTTCATGCACTGAAACCACATGAAACTGAAACATGCAGCAGGTGCTGCTGTTTGAACGCGTGCCTCTATCTGTACTTTCACCGTCACACCTGTATGAAACTTACCGTGTTTTCCGGACTATAAGTCACGTTTTTATATATATATATAGATTGGTCAGAGGTGCGATTTATACTCAGGAGCGAATTATTTGTGATTTTTTTAACAGAAATAGGCTCATATATTGGTTATTTTCCCAGTAACAACCACTAGAGGGCGCTGCAGGTTTGTGTGTCAGTATTGACAGAAACACAGAAGAAGACGAACTGCCGTCCAAAACAAACATGGCTGAGAATCTGATCCTCATGAACGTTATGATGTTTTTCCTATTTACATACAGACATTATTATTGTTGTTTTTATTTTTATTTTCCTTGGACTAATCCAGGACAGCAAGACATCAAACTGGGTTACAAACAGACAAGAGCAGCTAAAAACAGTCATTCAGATGCAGCTCCTGCTGGCTAGAAGGAAACCATCGCCGAAAGAGAAAGACTGAGAAATCCAGACATGTAGACACAATTATAGATGCTTTTGTGGAGCTCTTTAAAAATAAATATCATCTGTATCTTCTGTGCATTTTAAACGAGATATACCACATGTGTCAAAGTCAAGGCCCGGGGGCCGGATCCGGCCCTCCATGTAATTCTATCCGGCCCTCCAGATCATTTCATTTTATAGTTATTAATGACCCGATGTTATCTTGTTCTCATTTCTAACTTGTATAATTATGACAAAATATATTTTTATGGAGAGTAAAATATTGAAAGTTATTTAAGGTTTAATAATATTCATACCTTTTTATTATTCATAATTATGTTAAAAAGTCAGTTTTAAAGTTTTAAAAATTGTCATTCTGATAGCTTTTTGGACTATTTTGGTATTTTCTAAGATTTTGTAAACTCTTTTAGTTCAGCTAATATTTCAGCTACATGCTAGCAGTTTTGGCTAACCTTGGTTTTTTATTTGTTTTTTTAGGCTAATTTGGCCTTTCTCTTTGTCCTCGGCAGTCTTACCCTGCTGGGTTTTGTTTTTTTAGTTTGGAGTTTGGTTGTCTTAATTTGTGGGCTTGTTTACGTGTTTTCTTTAGGTAGTTTTGACGCACGTCAAAAGAAGCAGCAGACTTGAAATTGATACATGAATCGCATATAATCGACTTCTGCTCCACAGTGACTTATACATGTTTTTTTCTGCTTTTCTTTTCTCCTGCGACCTATAGTCTGGAAAATACGGAAGTGACATCTTTTAACTTCCTGGTAGTTTGATGCGACATTTCCATTCCAAACGTCTATTTTCCTGCTTGTCTTTTACTCTGAAAGGATGAGGAAGTGTCTCCTCAGAGAGTCTGTTGTCATTCTGTCTGTAGAAAAAATAAACGTACTTTTAAAGTGCAACAACCTTAAAAGCGTAGAATAGGCTGCTTCTCCTGACGATGGGACCAACACCTGTACAGGCTCCTAGTATCCTCCTCGCTGCTGTGACGGCTCTACGAACTCTGACAGGCCTCGGAGCTGGACGCTGACGCAGCATTTCCAAACGGCTTCCCTTCATCCGACTGAACGCCGTGTTTTGTCCCGAATCCCTGTGATGACTGATCTTAACGGCTCCAGTGAGCGTGCTCAGATGGATGTGTGATGTGCGATTCTGATCTCTTCACTGTGACCTGCTCCGTCGACGAGTCTGATCAAATGAATATTTGTGAGCGAGAGCGATCTAAAAAAATTAAAAGTCGGTCATTGTGATTTTTTTTGCCCCACAAGCTGATATTTCTCATCTGCTTCCTTCTTCTAAATGTGTAGCAGATATTCAGTATTAAAAGATCTAAAAACAATATCACAGAAACAGGAAACGTCTGCTCTCAAACCCCTGTATGGATGGAGTGAATGTGGGCGCGTGCACGTGTGCATGTGTGTGACCGGCGACCATGTGTGCCACCATGCTCTGTGACTGCACAGCTGTATCAATAAATCTGGACTCAAAGGGCTCAGATCAAGTGTGTCTGTCTTCATTTTTGCAGCAAAAAACATCTTAAAATTAGATCCAGTAAAAGTAAAGCTGGGAGGGGCGCCACCCCCCCATCTGCCCCATCACCCCCGTCTTAACCTGACGGCGTCCATCAGTCTGTCTTTGGTTTCCTGCTCAGACCTGCATGCACAAATTCATGGAAAACAGTTTTTTTAATTGTTTTATCTCCATAGCAACCGTTACATTTTTGTGTCACCTGGAGTGACGAACAGATTTGTCATTTTTAGAATAATGTGCAACTTTCTGTAAGATACTCTCAAATTCCCAAAGGATTCATTTCATATGTGATTTATTCAGCTTGAACCAATTATTTTGATTTTTCATTTCCACTGTTAAGAGTTCACTTCTAAACCTACATTTTTCCCAAACTTCCTCGTCACCTTTAAGAAGTTTGCAGGCGGTGGATCTAAACTCACAGGAGGAGTTTTTCGCTGGTAATAAAGGGAATTTTTTAGGAAAAGCTCAAGATGGCAGCTTCTTCCCAAGGTCAAAGGTCAGCTAAACTTCAGTTGTGGTTGAAGACTTAACCTGGAGATTTGTGAGTGAACTTCTGTGAACAAATCTTATTTCTTTTATTCAAAATGAACAAAAATCATCAAATTTTACACTTTGTAACTAAATAGCCGCCAAGCTGTAGGTCCTGTGGCCATCCCATAATCATTTTTAAGATTTTTTTTTTTAATATCCCCGACTCATCAGTTTTGGTTTTGATAGAAAACTTTTTAATGTTTTTTTTTTCTTCTGATGATTTATTGAATCTATCATGATGATCAGCATTTATATCGCTTGTTTTTGCTGCTGCAGTCGAGTTTCAATGTTGTCATGGCAACAAGACAACGTGCTGGACCAAGGATCAAATAGTCCACTTTATGTGAAAAAGCGATCTAAATCTAAATAAATAGTGAGAAAAACAGAACTAGAACCGATTGAATATTTATTTTTGTTTTGTAAGTGACCATGTATAAGCAGGTCAATACCTGATGAAATGTTTTAACGAACGCCGTGGAGGCCTGACCCGTCCGAGGCAAATCAAGGTGTAATTAATTACATTAATAAATATTAACACGTTCATTCTTTTTGATTAATCACGTGTTAATGCATTAACGTTAACAGCCCTAAAAATAACTCTTTAGAATTAAAATAGATCAATGTTGGTGAGTTTTTGAGAATGTAGCGGAGGCAAAATCTGTAGCCAGAAAGAAGAATTACGAAAAACAATCTGATCCTGATCCAGTCCTGGAAGGAATAACGACCTTCTAGATCAGGGGTGACAAACTCAATCACACAAGGGGCCAGAATCCACAACACACCTCTGATCACGGCCGAACAGGATAAACATTTATTGAACACGCTAAAATTACATTTTAAAAGCTTTAAAACTGTAACTTTTTAATATAATTATGAACTAGATATATAGCATTACCTGAGATAATGGTAGTGTGAATGCTGGAAGCTGATTTTTTCTAAAGAAAGAGGCTGAAATTGAAATATGAAAATGCTGAGGCTAATAACCAGCTAAAATATTAGCTAAAAACTGAATCAGCCTAAAAAAATAACTTAGGTTAGCCAAAACAGCTAGCATGAAGCTGAAATATTAGCTACATTTCAAAACAGCCTAAAAAAAACAAAAACAGCCTAAATTAGCCCAACAGTTAGCATGTAGCTGAAAGGTTCGCTAAACTCCAAAATAGCCTAAAAACTTTAAAAAAAAAAGCTTAAATTAGCCTAACAGCTAGCATGTAGCCGAATCCAGCCCCCGGGCCTTGACTTTGAGGTTCCTTGGGTTGCTGGAGCCTATCCCAATTGCTATCAGGTGAACATCTGAACAGTCTGTCACATTGATTAACACTAACATTCACACAGGTACAATTTGTTTTAATAATTGGAGGGAATTGGATTTCTCCAAGGAAACCCACAGCCGGGATTCAAACCAGAATCTCCTTCTTAGTTCAAATGATCCAGACTTCCAACTTGAGAAAAGTTCAGGAGCTCCCTGTGGCTCCTGCCTTCAAACAAGCAGCCACTAGATGTCGCCGTTCGTCCTGTAATCAGCTCTCCTCTCAGCCTCTCAGGCCTCACAGCAGACGAGGCTCCATGTAAACCGCGCTCCCCTCCGAGGCCGTTCATAGCATCCCGCTCTTTATTTGCCGTGCCGACAACTGCACGACCGCCGCACGCCCGGCGCATGTTTATCACCGGCAGCATGCATATTCATGTGCAGGTTGATGGCGCTCGTGGAGGGATGTGTATCACATCTCGGCGCCGCGCTGAGTGCCGGAGCAGAAGGCGAATGTTAATTCAATTATACGGCAGCTGTTCCTGGGCGCCCATGGCCACTGTGTTTGCATTAGAACAGAAATCTTGTATTAGATCTCACGCCATAAAAAGACCAATGCCAGGCAGGAGAGCGGGCCTGCCAGGAACCAGAACCATCAGCAGGGTTTTAAGGAGCTTTTAATGCTGCTGTTTGGACCCATTCTATGACTGCAGCTGCAAACAGAAATCCTCAGGATTTATGGTTGTTTTGGCTCACAGCTGATTTACTGGTGTCGACGCGCCGCCATTACATCTGCCTCAAAATGACTTTTGCAAACAAGCTCAGTTGCAGTTTCTGCACCGTAAATCACCTCCAGTCACTGTGGATTCTGTCAATGTGACCTTCAAGAAGAACACGGACGAGTCCGTCTTCACTAAGGATTTAAAAAGAAAGAATCAAGTCGGACTGATTCAAGCGGCTAACAGAGAGCTAGCATGCGCCGGGGTGTCTCGATGCTCCACCCCACCTCCTGTCCCGTTCTCCGGCTGAGCTCCAGGACCGCGTGATGGAAGATGGAAGTAGGAGGAGGAGGAGGTGTGAAGGCATCCACCAGCAGTCTGTCCCCTCATTCCCAGACTCCAGGAGACACAAAGTGTGAATCAAACCGGTGGGAAAAGGCGGTTCTGATCCGACCTGGACAAAGAGAAGAGAAGCAGCAACAGCAGTCGGGATAATCCCAGGATCATCATTCACACCTGCACTGAAACTAGGGCTGGGAATCACCTGGTACCTCACGATACGATACGCGATACATGGCTCACGATATCGATAATATCGCGATAATTGGTAAAAATCCTCTCTAATAACTAGCATTATATAGAAGAACATGTTTTTGGGGAAAATATATCCCAATTTATCTTTTTTAGCTTAAACACAATCATAAAAAAAAACTTCTCTTATTTTGTGCAACTAATTATAGACATTTTTGTGCAACATTGCTGAAATCAGTAATACTATGTCTTTGACGAGCATTAACAACAACTGAGTTGGAATTATCTGTCAGATTCAATGTTAACAATAGTAAACATGATCAGCATTGCCACTATTTAGGGCAGAATTGTTGTAACAGAACAAAAATTAAATAAGTCAAGTAGTGACAGTTATCTACCTCCTAAAGAACGTCACACCAAAGGATGATGAATATAATGTTTTACAGCCTCTCTCAAAATTGACCTAATTTTTTGTGCACTTTTCTCTCACTTGAAAAGGGCTGAGCATCCAAAAATAAAGGCTGATTTACTCAGACTGTTACTTGAGATTATTTTTCCAATCTTGATCATTTTTCCATTTGGTCAGTCAGCAGTCAATAGGTAAAATCCTTAAAACACACATAATAATGGCAATAAATATAATTTTAAGTGCTTCAATTAATTAGCAACCTCCCTAATTTTACAGTGAATCCATGTACTTTATTTTAATTACATTTAAATTTCAGTTCATACATCAAATCCTGTTTTTTTATTTAAAAATTACTTTAAATTAACATTAGCAACAAGTAATTACATTGTTTGAAAAGGTCACATTATAAATTTATCAAAGTTACACCGTACAGCAGCAGGTTAAACATTGAAGTGCATGAAAGCGAAAATTCCGACGCTCCTTGAAGCGTACACAAACAACTGCGAAGCACGCGCTCAGTTCCCACTGCAAACAGGAAGTAAGTGATCGCTGACATTCTAGAGCTCAGACAAAGTCACTTCTTACCGGGTGGATCTCCTACAGATGGATGATGAATGCTGACAGGTAGACATGCTTCACACACGCGCTACAGAGCCTGTATCTCACCGGTGCTTCTCTCAAATGAGCGCGTGCGTCGTCGCTATTAAATGTCCGATGCAGCGCGCGCGACTCAGACGCTCAGCGCTACAGCCTCTTCAAATGAAAATATAATATTGATACTTGGTGAGAACCCATCAAGAATCGATCGCAGGACTAAATATCGCGATATATCGCAATATCGATATTTTGGCAAAACCGGACGCCTCGGATCATATATTCTACACCAGGGGTCCCCAAACTACGAACCTGTTCGGTGACCCCAGACCACCAAAACATAAAATGGTTGCTATGGAGATAAAACCCAAAAAAGGCTGCCATTTAAAAAAAAAAAAAATTATATTAATTTCAGGCGAGACCGCTCGCAGATTCAGTAGTTTTTGTGTTATTTTTTACATCTACAGCTTTGTTGTGATTAATTTTATTAAAATTATTATTTAAATTATTATTTAAATTATTATTTAAATTATTTTTTGCTTCAGTGCGGTCTGAATCAAATCTAGGATGTTTGATTTGGAACAAAACAAAATGTATTTATTGCTTATTTAATGTCTTTTTTCTGTTAGATGAAACATTTTTGTGTCTCAGGTTCAAAAGAATCCTGTTGAAATGACTTTTTTAAACCAGCGTCATACGTAACGTCTTTCACGTCTCAGGGAGCTGTAACCTGCTGTCTCCACACGAGCTCTAACGTACTCGTGCCAGAGCGTTTAGCACTCTGCGTTTCAGGCGGTTTGGTGAAACCGACACAGTTTCGGCGGACTGAAAAAAAGCACAGAGATGCATTTGGAGTGACTGATGGGGAGCCCAGAATCAAAGAGCCCTGTGGCTGCTCATGTGTCTGGGAACCAGCCCAACACTTAAAGAGCCAAGCTCCCCTCCTCTTGACTGCAGGCCGACCCCCGAAAAAGGAAGAAGCTATTTCCGCTGGCAGCCAAGTGGTCGCCTTTCTGGAAGCCTGTCAGGTGTGGAGTGCCGCCTGCCAACTGTAACCCCCTCAGGTGGGTACAAGGGGCGGGACAGACGCCCATCGTGGCGGCAGCGCGGTGACACGCAGCAGATGATCCGAGTCTCTGAGGGCGTGGAGGTCCCTCAAATCTCCACGGAAACATTTTTATAGCTAAAAATAGATCCGAAAATCACAGCAAGCTGGCAGGACCGACATTTTCGTCTCTTTTGAAGCTGATATGCTAAACATGTAAGCAAAACTTCTGCCAACTATTGCCAAACAGGCTGTAGGTATGATCTGTTTAATTACTCAATCACCCAGAGGACAAATCATAACCTGAAATGACATTTCAACAGATATTTATTCCCGTGATTTCACTTTTCTCTCTTCATGTTTCACCGGTGACACAAAAACACAAAATCTTTAACTTTTCAACCGTTAACACATTAATTCCAGTAGATTCTGAAGGAGAAAAGCGCTTTTCTCCTTCAGAATCTACTGGAATCATCGTGTTAACGGTTGAAAAGTGACAGTAAATCAAACAACAAACACTGAAGCTTCAGTGTTAAAGGGTTAATCCCTTTTCCAGAGTAAAAATGTGAATTTTAATTGGGATTTATTGTATTTCTGCATTGTATTTCTCTAAGATTTCCCTTTCCTGCCCTGACCGTGATCCTCGTTTGGCGACAGGACCGGCCATTTCCAATAAACCGTCCATTCGGCGGAAATTGAATTAGTTACTGAATGCTGAACATGTAATAAATTGACTATTTATTTCCCATTTTCCAGCAAAACCAGGTGCCTGTGGCTGTAACTTATGTAAACGGTGGCAGGAATGGACTCTAGAGCCAAGGGATTCTAACTTTACGACCTTTGCCATCTGCTGACTGAGTGAGAGAAAAGAGCATCAAACACAAAACCAAAGCAGGATTGTTTCAAATTAAAGGCAGTTTTAAGTCAAAACTCTAAAGTGATGAACAAGATACGATAAGATCAGGTTTTACTGATCTCGTATTAGGAAATTCACTTGTTACAAAAATTCTGGGATCAAGAATCAATGAGTAATGAAAAGAAAAATTCACCCGTAAGAACCCATAGTGACATCAGTCTAAAGAAAAATATTTGAAATGCTTTCTATGCGGTCAGCGGGGTTTTCTAAATAACTATTTTTTAAGAGAAAAATTAGTATTTATGGATTAACAAAAAAGTGTAAAATGACAATTATAAAATGAGATACAAATTAAAGTAGAAAAGTTGCATTACATGCTATAATGCTAGTCTGAATGCTCTTTGCTGAAAATAGTCGCTGAATATGCTGAAGCTTTTTGCTGAAAATTGTGATGCAGTTTAATTGCTGAAAGGATTCGCCGAAAATGTTAAATTTGCTAAAAGACTGGAAAATGTGTTAAAGAACTATGAAAGAGCGCTAAAGTTGACCTAAATTTCTGAAAATTTTGAAGTAAAATTGCTGAAAAATCCCAAATCCATGCAAATTTTGCAAAAATGTTTAGTGTTTTGCATTAGCTAAACTTCAAAATAGCCTAAAAGTAAAAAATGTTAGTCTGTTGCTAAAATAGAAACTAAACTCTAAAATAACCTATAAAAACATCAGCAGATGCCAAATTAGCTAAAAATGTTAGCATGTCGCTTAAATATTAGCTAAACTCCAAAATAGCCTAAAACTCTTCAGTAGAGAACAAATTAGCCAAAAACTTTAGCATACTGCTAAAATATTAGCTAAACTCTAAATTAGGATTAAAAACCTGGACAAAATAAATAAATAAATAACTAGCTCGTTGCTTAAATACTAGTGAAACTCCAAAATAGGCTAAAATTCCTCAGTAACAAGATTAAAAGTCAGAAATTTACAGCTTTAAAAAAAATAAATTTAGGAGGAAAAAGTAATAAATGACTTTTTAAAGGGGCCCTACCATGATTTTCTTAAGCCTTTCAGAGTGAACTATATACATATGATCATGTATTACATTTGAAACACTAAAAAATGTGTTTTTTTATTAAATATTAGTGATATTTCGTGAATGTTTCCCTACCTGGAAGTAAAACGCCTCGATTCTTGAAGCTCCGCCTGCCGCCGCGTGCTGCTGCTGTCTGTGCCATGACGTCATCCCAGACAAAATCCGTCTGTCTGTATTTCTCCCACGAAAAGAATCCAAACTTCGGATGCATACATGATTTATCTGTCTTCGCTAAACTCTTTCACAACACAAACACACACGGCTCCTGCAGGACTGTGCTAGAGCGGGGGTGGGGGGGTCTTAAAGGAGCCACGCGCTTAAAGTAACAAACACCTGTTTGAGCTGGAATTGGTTGAAGACAGGACACAACTGCAAGATATACAGTATTCTGCTTCTAAAATGAAAGTTTTTTACTGATCATCACTAGCTATGTGGAGAAATAGAGCGTTGGGGGCGGAGCTTTCAGAGCAGACTCTTCCTGGAGGGAGCTGTTGGCATCGATCTTACCAGCACGTTTCCAACCACTCATTTTCGTGGATATGGGAGGGGCTGCTGCAGAAAGTGAAGGTTTTTAGAGGATTATTCTTAAATGCATGAACAGATCAAAATGCAGCTTTGAGGTTCTTTATCGTGAGGAATAAACAGTAAAATGCATTTAAAACTTCAAAAAGTAAAAGTTTACGTGGTGGGGCCCCTTTAAGTCATAAATATATAACTTTATTGTTGTAATTCAACAGTAACGACTTGTAAATTGGCCCTAATACTCCGTCGTAGAAACTTGTATCTGGACATTATATTTATATCATGATATTTAATAAACCTTCAGCTTAAGCATAAGATCTTTTCACTTTTTGAAACTATGTTTCTGTTTTCGATGTTGCCAAATAAACGTTATGTAAAAAACATGTGGTAACATTTTAGCTGAGGTGCTGCAGAACAGTCAGGATAATGTTGACAAAGATAGTTAATGCATTTGTTAAGCTTGTTAGCAGTTTATTGATATGGCCTTTGTTGACAGTAGTTTCACTTTAGATGTGAATTAATCTCATCAATTATGTAAATAAACCTTATTTGGATTATTGTACAAATAAATATCTTATAGACATGCTATAAACATAATAATAATGTTTGTTAATGTGTTAATAAAACTTGTTAAGTAATTTTACTATAAAGTATTATCAAAAATTCTTCCAAATTAGAAAAATGATCTAAAAAAAGCAGAGCAATCCTGTCTTTGTCCGGTATATAAAGTAACACCTGTTTGACAGGTGAGGGCGGGGTCTGAGGTGGGTTAGGTTAGGTTTTTGTTTGGCTCAGTTTTCATACTTCATGGATATTTAGACTCTTTTCTTATTTTGTCTGTCAAAGATTTGATATTTGTATTGTTAGGTTCAACATAAATGTTTATTTTCTTGTTTTTATTTATGTTTTTATTTTAAAAATACTCTTATGTTGTTGATAAAAAAAAGTCAAAATGCCTGAAAAATGAAAAAAAAATAACATAGCAAAACAATGAAACTACTAGGTTGTGATTTAATTGTTAATTTTAGGACATTTATGGCTTTTTTTCTGGTGCAAACATTTCCACGACACAAAGAAAAAACATGAAATAGTCTGGATGAAGAAGGAAAACAAAAAGGAAAAAGCATGGGGAAATCATAAAACTAGTGTAACTCGTTAAAGTAACGTAAAAGGAAAAAAAATGATGAAATGATATCAACACCAAGAGTGTTGATTACATGAGAAAACCAAATAACACTCGAGTTCAGCAATTCAGCAAAAAAAGTGTAAAAACCTTGCGCTGATATCGACAGATTTCATTTCTTTTTTCTTCCTGGTCATTTTCTGTGATTTATCATCCTGCAGCTTCACTCAAAAGTTAAGATGTGAGTCTCACTCAAATATGAAATCTGACACATTTTTATTTATCTTCTCACTCTGGGAGGATGGAAGCGTCACTTTCTACCACAACAGATTGTCGCAGCCACTTTGAATGTGTGTGAACAGATTGTGCTTTGAAAGAGGAGCAGGCGCCTGCAGCAACGCTCCACGTCTGCATCCCGTCTCCGTCTGAAAACAGGACAATCCATGATGCATCTCCAAAAACAAATCCATTATTCATGCTTCATATTTTAATACCATTAACACTTCTGAGCCCTCCACATACATACCTGAATCAAAGGAGCAGTCGGAGTTAGCTCAGGGTGACAGAGCTGAGTGGAGACAACGCTGTTGCATGCTGGGAAATGGTGGCGTCTGAAGCACAAACACAACGCTCCACCTGCGTGGGTGGGGGGTGGGGGGGCAGCCACTGCAGCTGAGTGGGGCAGCATATGGAGGTTCTAATTGGGAAGAACATCACAGCTGGAGGACACCAGTCCAGGACTCGGCCCCCAGTAATCAGCCCCAGTCCTCAGCCCTCCATTGTGCTGCATGAGGCCTGTGTGGGAGTGAGGACCAACGCAGAAACCAGAAAAACAGGAGCATTTTTACTCTGTTAGCCTCATTACTGATGCACAGACGACCAAAGCTTCACTGATACTTCTAGAGCTAGAAAAGATGCGTTAACTGTGATAATGCTGGTGGGAATCCTTTTTGCTGAAGCTAGTCGCTGCAGATGCTGAAGCTTTTTGCTGAAACTAGTCGCTTCAGATGCTGAAGCTTTTTGCTGAAACGGTGACACAGTTTAATTTAATTGCTGAAAATGCAAAAGCTATTTGCAAAAGACTGTAAATTTAATCAAAGAACTATGAAAGAGCACTAAAATTGACCGAAATTTCTGAAAATTTTGCAGTAAAATTGCTTAAAATCCCTCAAACATGCCAATTTTGCAAAAATATTTAGTCTGTTGCTTAAATATGAACTAAACTCCAAATTAGCCACAAAAAAACCTCAGTAGATGCCAGATTAGCCAAAAAAAAGCTAGCTCGTTGCTTAAACACACACATCTCTCTTCCATGAAGACCATATTTGTACCAGTATCTCCTGACAGTAGAACAGTGCAGCACAACTCCAGAGTCTGCAGGTCTTTCTGCAGGATCCTGATGTCAAACGTGGGTTTGACTGGCTTTTCTCACAATCCTACAGCTGCTCTGTGTGAGATTTTTCTTGATCTAGCTCTAACTTCCTGTTATCTCTTCCTGTTGACTGGCGTTTCTTAATGACATTCCGAACAGAAGGTATTGGGATGTGAAAACGCTCTGCTAGCTTCTCGTAGCCTTCTCCTGCTTTGCACTTATGCTCAGTTTCAGTCTTCTAGACAACTGCTGGAAGAACCCATGATGCTGATTGTTGCAGCAAGGTCACATGACCCAGATGACATTTTTTTTCTATTTAAAAAGCATTCCCAGTGTTGTTTTAAATATGATTATGAAATTTTAACCAAAATCCCACAACCTAAATGTCTTTAAAATACATTTTTTCATGTCGATCTGAAGCCTCTGTTTCCAAAATCTCCTCTGAGGGGGCGTGGCTTTTGGAGCTGAGCTGAGCAGCTCCACCCCCTTGAATAAATCTTCTCCGTTGCTACATAAAAACATCCATCAATCTGGGTAATGTCCAGCCGTGTGGTTCTGATCCAGATGTCAGCTGGACGAGGAAGTGAAGATCTTCATGGACAGAACTTCCTCCAAAATCCTGATTCTTTCTCCTTCCAGTTCACCAAAGACTCTTTTAGCTAATTCTCCAATGTTTATTGACTGTGATCAATACATTCAATCAT
Source organism: Oryzias melastigma (assembly GCF_002922805.2). NCBI lineage: Eukaryota > Metazoa > Chordata > Actinopteri > Beloniformes > Adrianichthyidae > Oryzias > Oryzias melastigma. Next base: position 3,237,659 of record NC_050528.1, read on the forward strand.
TGGTTTCTCAGAGTTCTTGATAAAATAATCAAAGCTAACATCAAAATGCTCTTTCATTGATTTACAATCCTTTCCAACTGCGGTCAAATGAGCCGCCGTTCACATTTCCGTGGTCACATCAAGAAGCTCCGTGGAGTCTGGTGGAGATTTTCCAGCGTTCTCAGTCCTGCTACCGTAAGTATTGGATGAAACTCACACCAAAAATCCAGTGATGCTGATTTGACCACAGAAATGTGAACGGCGGCTCATTTGACTGCAGTCAATGTGAAGATACCATCTTCTCTTCTCCAGAACCTGAACTAGACACTAGGAACAGATGAGGGTTTAGTGCATGTGCAGCAGAGCTGTTGATGGAAAGAAGATCATTCATTCACACAGAGTCTGTCCAAGACACTTTGACTGATTTAAAGGAGAAATACTCAGAAATACATAAATTAAATGATTTATTATTCCATTTGTTCTCTGACAGAAGAAAAATGCCACAAACACATGTTAAAAACTCAAAAAACAGGATTTTCATCAGAGAAGTGTTTAAAATCTTTGAGATTTAAATCACCTGTCCTTACGAATGATGATTGTAACAATCCATGACACTGTCAGGTCTCAGCTTTTCCAAAGGGGGCGGTGCTGGTGCACACTATCAATTCTACCGGGTGCCCAAACTTTTGCTCACACCGTTACTTTGCTTCATGTCTTTTTGAAAAAGTTAAAATTATGTCTCATCTGTAATCTGATACATTTAGAGGATTTTTCCATCTGTTCTTTGCTTTTTTATGCACAATAATAGAAGATTTTACCTGAGTTTCCCAAACGTTTGATCCCAATGAATATTAATCACTTTACCCTACTTTATTTTCACCTATTTATGCTGTATTTCTTGAGGCCTGAACTGATTATAAATATATAAAAAAAATATACATTCGACAGTGTTTTTCTTTCCGTTCAAGGTGTTGCTAAATAAGTGATGTCCAGGATTTAACGGTGTGCTGGGGTTACAAAGGGGTTACGTTACCAGAGTCACATTCCTCGTGTGTGCTCTCATACTTAGCCACTAAAGCTAATTCTGATCTGTCAAATTCTGAAAAACGATAAATGTGACTCTTTTTGCCAACCATTTTTTTTTTTAATTAACCTTTACATTTTTCTCTTTGTTAAGTAAAAGTAAAAACTGGTTTAAAGGACATGCTGCAGGTCTGAAGAATCTCCTTGGCGGATGCTAAATCTCTGGGATTACAGCGCGTTAGCATGAGTATTAAAAAACAATCAATCAACCAGCAACAGCTTTATGGCACAAGAACAAGATTCTGTGATTATTATCAACAACTGAAGTGTTCGTGTGCATATCAACAAGTCCTTAAAATAAATGACTTGCACTCGAACGTGGCGCCGTGGTAAGCACTTCCCCATTTAGTCTTTGTGTTTGGCATTTAGCTAATTGTACTTTCAGCTCAGCGCGAAGCTATGCAGTATAAATAGTGAGAAAGTGAAAGCAGCCTCATTACAGAGTCAGCGTCAGGTTTTAGAACAACACTTGAAGTTGCTGTGCAGGGTTCCCACCCGAAGACACCACTCTGAATCAGGCGTCGGACAGAATTCTGTTGTGCTGCCACGCCGTTACCATCTTTTAACCACTTCACCTCGCACTCATCATCCAGACACAAATTCCTCCTAACTGCTGACATCAATTGAGAAATGCTGGCGTCTCAGCGTGCGACGTGTGGCGACTTCATTTGCAGCTCTGCACCGCGCACTGCGCCTATAAAAGCTGATAATGTGATAATTAAAAGAGCTGACAGGCAAGAACTGTCAGCCAGACTCTTTGATTTACAAACCTCTGCTATTTGTTATACCTCTCAGATTACAAAGCTTCCACCCTTCAAGTATAACACCTGAAATATCAAATGCAATAATTAACTCGAGGAGAAATGTTGCTAAAGAAGAAGTAAGAAGTCTCGGCGGATGGCAGGTTGATGAAATCTGGATCAGATCTGAGTCTGAGGCGACGTTTTAGCAGACAAAAGATCACCACCACGTCTCTCTTTCTCTCAACCACACCATGATTTATTACCTGAAAAGACAAGAGAACTAATTAGTGGAGTAATTAATTAATATAAATTTGCATATTTGCATTTGCAATTAGTGCAGTCAACTGATTAGTCTGAGATGGGGAGTTTGACTCCTCGTATGCAGGAGTGTGAGTGTGCAGCGGGCCAGAACGCTCGGCAGACCAGCTGAGGCTGATTTGGGGGAAGGTGGGGATCAGGAGACTTTGGCGGTTTTGTTGTTTTTCCTATTTCTGCATTGTTCTCATGCACACTCGTCTGTGCTCTATTCATGCAGCCGTCCGGTGACGTGTCTGCGTTCTCTCAGACGGGTCTGAGCGTTAAAAGTCTCTGGACTCAAACTCCTGATCGATGTAACGTCCAATACAGGAAGATTGATAAGTTGGCTTAATTGATTCTCCTTGCAACAAGGTCATTGACAGGCGCAGGTTTGTGTGTGAGTGTTCCACATAACTTAGGAATGCATACACCCATATCGAGTGCCAGCTGTGCCCCAGTCTGGATTTGGCAGCGTGCCACCGGCCCGTTCCACTGGGTGTGCTTAATGGATCTGATGCTGAGGCTCCAGCACCAGAAGACCCTCTTTTATGATCCCACTATTTTATTCATGGGAGATGCCCACCGGAATTTCTTTACCTGCTTTGCATAAACGTGCAATATATTTTTTTATCTTAGAAAATCCTTGATTATAAACCATCAGCTCAGTTTTCTGAGTATTCTTCGTTTTGACTGTAAAGAAAGACATTTCATCATTTTTATTGATTCAAGACTGAATAAAGTTTGTGTTTTTAAACACTCAATTAGTTTGAAGTTTAAGAAACACTAACTTAAAAGTTTTTTTAATCATTTTTGGTCTGAATTTCTATATAATTACACCCCCCCCTTTACCCGCCCTTACTGACTACTCACCCCTCCCCCATCCTCAGCCATTTTGTTCACGGCTGCACACTACAAATTCATGAAAAAACTTTTTTTTTTTCAAAATGGCCGCTTTTCTGTTGGTTTATCTCCATAGCAACCATTTTATGTTTTGGTCGTCTGGAGGAGACGAACAGGTCGATGTAATTTTTTTAAGATTTGGCTAAAGTCATTTTTTGGATTTCCTTAGCAACTGAGTTTTTTTTAAACTATATCCACATTCCTAGTACGTTCACATCGTACTGTTTCGTTCAGCTTGACCCAACCATTCATGCATTTAGTTTTCACAATATTACGTTTAAAAAAGAATGTAAGCGACAGCCGAACGCCACTTTTGTGAGCTCGCCATGATAATAATTTTTAAATCTACAAACTTCTAAATCCAACATTTTTCCCAGGAAGCTTCCCAATTATCCTTAGGGAGTTATGAGGCAATAGATTGAAATTCCTTGAGGGACTTTTAGGTACTTGTTTGGGAAATTTCTTAAGCAAAAGTTTTTTTTTTCCTTATTGAGCAAAAATCGTCATTTCAAACTTTGTCACAAAATAAAAGCCAGCAGCCTGCAGGTCTTAAGGCCATCCCATAATCATTTTAAAAGTTCTTTTGGGTATCCTTGATACGTCTGCGTTGGTTTTGTTAGTGGATTTTGAGGATATGTCTGAATTCCCACCCTAATCCTAACATTCTAAATAATGATATACAGGAATATCTAATCCCTTCTTTTTAAAAGAAATTTGGACGCCATGCTCACAACTTTTTTTTTAAACGACAAATATGAGGTCACGAAGTGAAAATCGAATCAATACGAACACTTCATGACGACTGTTTATGAATCCACTGTATTAAAAACTCTGATAGTGTATCAAAAAATTACATTTAAACACATATTTTGGGCAAAAATTGTTGAAACGCAATTTTTTTGTTGTCTATATTTACCAATAAATTGAGCTTCGATGCACACTGTTTTTATAGAGATTTCTGGGAAATTTCTCGGGCGCTCGATTATGGAATTGTAGAATCAAACAGCCCTAGAAAATGTCGAACGCACTATATAGTGAGTAGGGGATGAATTTGGACACAACCTCAGATTTTTTCAAATTCAAGATGGCAGCTTCTTCTTGAGGTCAAAGGTCAATCAAACTTTGGTTGTAGACATTTTGGGAAGATCTCGCAAACTAAATATTTATTCTCCCTTATTGTTTTAAATGAAAATGTGCCAAATTACACACTTTACCTCAAAATGGCCTCTAAGCCGTAAATCCTGAAGCCATCCCATAATATTTTTTTTGTTTCCTTTTAATATCCCTGACACTTGTTTTATTTTGTTAGTGGATTTGAAATATTGTTTTAACTCCAGAGGAAATTTTTGTCCCAATTTTTTTTTCGTCTTCTCCCGCTGTGATGTCATCTTTGATTTTTTCTTAGATGTTTAACGCTCCTGTTATGTTCTAGATCAAAAATCTAAAAAATACTAAACAGAATTTTTCCTCGTTGAAACGTCTCCTGTTTGTCTTATGAAGTGTAGTTCACACGTATAATAAAAACGGAGCACTTATATCACTTATGCAATTTGTAATTCAAAAAACAGGGTTAAATAAAAAAAACATGTAGTCTCATTATTTAGCTGCAAAAATTAACTATAATTTGTTAAATTTCTCACAGTTTTTCTGTATAAGCACACATTCAGGATAAAAAGATCTCCTCTGAAAGCATCAAAATCCTAATAACATCATTTCCTTCCACTCATTCATCGTTTTTAATTATCATTTTTAAAATAATGTGTTTTAATTTCTTATCCTGTCTACTTTTATGAGTCAACATGTTCGTTTTCTTTATATCTGAGATTGTAGCTTCATCTGTGAAATATCTAAACCTGCTCTAGAAGTGACTCCTGTCTCATTCATTCAGACAGACACAACTTTTATTTTGAAGGAACCTAAAAAGGGTTTTTCCAGCAGAGAGGTGTTGGTCTGCACTGAGCAGCAGAGGTTTGAAGTGGAAGCTCAAAGCTCGTCTCCTGTGCCGTTAATTATGCATTAAAGAAGGACTCATCCAGATGGCTGCTGACATTTGAAATCCTGTGATGACGCCATCGTGGTGCTTCTTCTCCGAGCTTCAAGTCGGCGTCTGAGCGAGCGTTGGAACAAGGAGAACGCTCGCAGTCGACCTGGAAATTACAGTCAAGTTAGAGTCCTGGACTTCGTCGGAAGGAGTCGGTTCAACAGGAATTTAATCAAATCTGTAAAAGGAAAAGGTCGACTTTCATCCAAACTTCCAGCAGTGACTCAGAGATAAATAGCTGGTACTGAACAGTGCAGGGGAGGTCTTCCAGATTCTAGTATTTCTTCAAGATAATCAATTAAATATGTGTACAAACAAACAAGAAAGAATGTTAAATCCAGTCTGATCAAGTTGTTGTTTTTCCACATCAGAATAATCATTTTAGAACATTCTACCACTCTGTGAGGTCACATGACTTTGATCAATTCAAAGATTTGATCAGTTTCTCCTCCATCACGCGTGTGTCGTCAGCTGTGATGGTCGTTTTTACCTTAAAGGAACATAAAGCTGCATGTCTCCATCATAACAGAACATTCCAAGGCTGATTTTTTAAAGGTTTAGGTTCATTTTATTAACAACTTCCCTCAGACCGATGGATCTGGGCGGATCAGAGGAAAACAAATCAATTCATTGATTCATCATTAGACCCTAAGATAGTGGAAAAAGTAATACAATTGTGTGTTTTTGTGTTTTTCTCTTTGTTTCCACTGAGATTATGTAACTGAATGTGTAAAAATGATCTTAGTCATCAGTTCGTTTGACTGAAGCAGCTTAACGGACGATTTTATTCACATCAGTCTGATTTTGGATTGTTAAAAGCATCTTTTAAATTTGTATTTGTTATTTCTCTTAAAACATAATCCGAAACAAAAGTTTCCACTGAACGGTCGGGTCCAGTTAGGAGAAGTACGGGACGGTCCAAACGGAGCGCTTTGTTGCCATTGTGTCATTGTTGTGCGACGACTAGAAAAGCAGCAACAATGGAGGTCATCCAGCAGCTCGTTAACAGGAATTTAACGATGACTCGTAACCAAAAGAGTCCACAAGGATAAAAAATCAAATAAGGAACTGTTCATGTCCATAAGGGCCTTCAAACCCCCAAATGTTAGCTCATGTTAACAAACGTAAGATTAAATGCTCGTTATATTGGCACGTTCTAATCATCATCACTTTCTGCCAATCGACGGGTGGCTACACGCTAGCTCCGCCCTAAACGGTCCGTTCCAGTTTTAGATGGATCTACAACCGATGGGGGGGGGGGGGGCAAAGAGATACAGGTTGGTACTGTTTAATGCAGGAGTGTCAGACTTAATCGCTCAGGAGGCCAAAATCCAAAACACACCTTTGGTCGCGGCCCAAACAGGATAAACATTTATTGAACACTCTTAAACTACATTTTTAGAACTTTAAACCATAACGTTTAACATAACTATGAACTAGATATATAGCATCAGGTGTGATAATGCTAGTGTGAATGCTGTAAGCTGAATTTGGTCACTGAAGATGCTGATGGTGATGTCCAGCTAAAATATTAGCTCAATGCCAAGAAAGCCTGAAAACAAAACAAAAGAAATGTAGCTTAGCCAAAATCACTAGCATGTAGCTGAAAAAAATAGCTAAGCTTCAAAATATCCTAAAAACAAAAAAGGCCCAAATTAGCCAAAACAGCTAGTATGTAAATATTAGCCAAAATCTTAGTAAATACCAAAATAGTCCAAAAAGCTTCAGAATGTCAATTTTTAAAACTTTAAAACTGTAACTTTATAACATAATTATGAATAATAAAAAGTCAGGAATATTATTCCAGAATAAATCAACTTAAACCTTAAATAACTTTCAATATTTTACTGTACATAAAAATATTGTTTTGTCAAAATTGTACAAGTTAGAAATGAGAGCAAGATAACATCATTGATAATAATAAAATAAAATGATCTGGAGGGCCGGATAGAAATACCCGGAGGGCCGGATCCGGCCCTCGGGCCTTGACTTTGACACGTGGTTTAATATCATTACATGTTTTAATGTTCAAAATAATATTCCGTACCAGCGGAAATAAGACTCAAAAGATCTCAGGTTGATTTCTGGAAATCAAAGTCGATCATTTTCTGATCTGTTTTCAAAGTGTTCCCAGTGTTTTTTTTTGTTTTTGTATTAAATACGATTATGTCATTTTTAGCCAAAAATAAAGAATCCTGTTTTGTTCTCTAGTTTCTGCAGAGCAGCTGGAGATCATCAGAAAGTTGCATCTGAGTTTTGGGCGGGACCGTTTGCCCAGGGTGACCCCGCCCCCTTTCCCCTCTCTCATAAGAGCTCAGAGGAGGGAGCTTTTGGCCCCGCCCACTGCATTTTCTATGTCACAAATACGATTTTTTTATTCGAATATGTGTTTTTTTAATCAGTTATAAAATATAATTTAGTTGATTCCATTATTTTCTTTTTTCGCATAAAATCTGTTTTCATTGGAGTGAGTCTTTTTCAGTTTAGTCTATTTTTAGTTCATTTTTAACAAAACCAACAAGTCAGATATATTATTATTATTATTCAAATATGTGTTTCTTTAATCAGTTATAAAATATAATTTAGTTGATTCAATTATTTTCTTTTTTCGCATAAAATCCCTTCAGTTTATTACTTTTTATGATTAAAGTCAGAGTTTATCCTCCACTCCATGATGAACAAACACATAGATGAAGGGGGTGCTGCTAAAAGACAACGTTAATCCGCTTCTCAGAAATGACACAAATGCCACATAATTACATTTGGATAAAGATGCAAACCTCCAGATTTCCAAACATGCATGCAGCCCAAAAAAAAACACATTTCTAGATGTGTTTTTATTACAAATCTCAATTAATTCATGAGATTTTCTCAAAGAAATGAAACCTTAAAACTGCAGATGTTTCCATTCATCCCAAAGGTCACCTCAGACAAAAAGGTGCAGAAAGGAAGCACCTGTCTGTCTGTCTGTCTGTCTGTCTGTCTGCCTGCGTCTCCTCTACATGGAGGTTCGCGGTTTTAGCCGTTATCCTTCTCAGGTTTGCGTTTCTGACGGTGAACGCCGTCCTCCCGGTGCCCATTACCGCCGCTGCCAGATGATGGGTGTGGAGCGGAGGTCCCGCGGGACCGCGAGCACGTGGTCTTGGCTGCCACGAGACGTCAGCGGCAGATGGCACGGGTACCCGCGGTTGGCATGAGTGTCATTCCTCAAAGAGAGAGGAAGGGGAGAGCAGATCTCAGCGAGGCGCGCGGAGGAGAGAGGCTGCGCGCGCGGGGTTCAGCTTTGTCTTCTGACGCCGCAGATCCACGTTTGGGGCCATGAAAGACGCGCGCTGACCAAAGGTTGGTGTTTTTACGCATTCCTCGGAGCGTTACTGAAGCTTTTTGGACTCTCTGATCAACTTTAATAGATACAGTAGAAACACAATAAAGTCTTTGGCTCCAAAAAGAGAGCAAGCTGTGACATTGGCGCCAAATTGTTTCTCTTCCTCTTGGGAAGCCTCAATCACGAGGTAATTAACTAACAACATCCAGCAACTTAATGCTCCATTTTCACCTTACAGGGAACAATGTTGACGCTTCCGTTCGAAGAACCTCACAGGATGTGCGAGGCGCGGTTTGGCGCCAGTTTCTCCCGGGAAAGCATACCGGAGAGCCTGGAGCAGGAGCGCCAGCACGAGCCGGGCCGGTCCAGCTCCAGCCTGCGGGAGACCGAGGACGACATGTCCGACCGGGACGAGGACGACCAGGACGAAAACGGACTACCCAAAAAGCGCGGGCCCCGCAAGAAGAAGCTGGGCAAGGAGCAGCTGGACAGGGCCAAACTCCGGCGCCAGGAAGCCAACGCGCGCGAGCGCAGCCGCATGCACGGGCTGAACGCCGCGCTGGAGAGTCTGCGTAAAGTTGTGCCGTGTTACTCCAAAACTCAGAAACTGTCCAAGATCGAGACGCTCCGGCTGGCTAAGAACTACATCTGGGCGCTGTCGGAGACTCTGAGCGCGGGAAAGAGGCCGGACCTCCTGACGTTTGTGCAGACTTTGTGCAAAGGATTATCTCAGCCAACGACCAACCTGGTGGCGGGATGTTTGCAGCTGAACGCGCGAAATTTCCTCACAGACCACAACGGGGACATCATGTTTTCGGGCAGGTCCCCCTACGAAGCCATGTACCCGTACCAGGGCTCGGACGTCACCTCGCCCCCCGGACACAGCGCCAGCACCCTGGACAGCGGCGCCAAGCCGTTCCGCCACTACAGCTACGGCGGCGCGTACGAGCCCTACTTCGAGAACCCCTCCCCGGAGAGCGGGAGCCCCCACTTCGACGGCCAGCTGTCCCCGCCGATGAACTTTAGCGGCATTTTTTCGCTGAAACACGAAGAGCCGCCAGACTACAGCAAAAGCGGCCACTACGGCGTGCGCTACTGCGGCGCGCCAGGACGCGCGGGCCTCGCGCACAACTCCATGTACCGCGTGTCCCCGGAGGCCCGCTTCCCCTACGACCTGCACCTGCGCAGCCAGTCGTTCCAGGCGCAGGCGGAGGTGAACGGCTCGTTCCAGCATTAAAGTCAAACATTCGTGATTGGATCCATTCCTTTGAAAGCTGCAGTTTATATTTTGTAAAGACAAAAAAAAACAACATTTTTGGTTTGCAATCAAATGTTTTTAATGAAAAAAAATCAATAAAATTCACACTTAAACTTGAACATCTTTTAGGTTAAATCAAGTTGGTTTTCAAAATAAAACAAACTATTCATGTTTTTGTGAAGTATAATTGGAGATTATAAAATGTGTTTTTTTAGCAATAAAAATCATTTGATCTATGCAAGTAAGCCCAATACAATCGATTATCTTCAATCTGTTATCGAAAATTACCAGATTTTTATTTGACATGGATTAAAAAAACAATCAAACATAAAAAAGAAAAAGATTTTATAAAATCTTTGGGTAAACGTTGTGGCAACAAAATGAATGTAAAATACTGTTGTACTTATTTATTACTTCATGTTTATTTATTTGAACAAATCCGTTTGAATGTGAAAAATATATCACAGAAAATACTGTAAGAATCGAAAGGTGTGATTTTCTTTTTTATTTATTTATATGAATTTCTAAATTTGTCATTCCCAGTTTGTGTTGCTGTACATTTCATGTGATGGAAAAGGAGGTAAAAAAGTTGACATGCCTTAAAAAAGGAACGCAGAGACACAAAATGAGGAGGAGGAATTTTATTATGCAAAAGAAAAAAAGAAAAGAAAAGTAAAGAAGTTCTAGAAAGATTGCGGCATTTTACGCACTTCTTTCTGCGCACTGATGACTTTGCTCCTGTTAATTTTTGTGGATAAACCTGGACTTTTTCTTTTCCCTCCCTGCTTACATGTGGCTCTCACGCATGCACACACGCACTTCTGAAAACTCGTTATGGATCGAAATATTCGTGAAGTAATGTGTTCATGTTTTGTGATGTGTTTTGTCGCAATAAAATTGAAAAAAGATGCTTTTGGAGGAGGATTGATGTTGTGGCCCACGCAGCTTCTTTGCAGAAAAAATATTAAAAATATTGGATCACTTAAAAGCGCCCTCATATTAGTTATTTTTCTTTTCAATTTGTGAAGGTTTGGTAAGACAGCGGCCTGAGACGGAGACAGAAGGATGCGTAAAGTCTCCTTTAGCGGTGTTTTACGCATAGGGAGGACCCGTTCTGATTGGACTGACGGTGCCGGTCAGCTGTCGGAGCGCGCAGGAGGTTCGGGTTGCTCAGCGGAGCAGCACCTCCTTTTGAGGAGAAGGACCTGAAATCCCTCTGGAACCTGGAAGCCAATCAGTCCAGCGGGAGAATCTCATCTTATTATTATGAATTCTTCCCCTAAACGCCTGAATTTATCCCCTACTATGAAACAAGATGTTTTTGATTTAAGTAAATGCTACATTAAGACAATATTATAGCTAATATGGCTCGAGACAACGAGCATTAAGGGGTTAAATGTTTATCCTAAAATTGGAGTAAGATTTTTCAAAAGGAGTGAACATTGATTTAATCAAGGATGATTGAAATCAGGAAATAATGCACTAAATTAATTTATATCAACACGATTAAATACAATTTTGTTTTTATATGTTGATTTTATTTCTGCCAATTTTGGCTTTAACTTTGAAAATCTTCTATTTGTTTTAAGTTGGTGATCAGAAAGACATTTAAACCTCTCTTTCTGCTCTTAACTTTAATCATTCCAACTTTAGTGTCAATTATTTATACAAACTGAGTCAAATCCTTCAAAAACAATTAAAAAACAAGATAACAGTTTAATTTCCTAGCGTAAAATCTATGAAAGTTTACCTGAGGTTCACCTGCTCTAAAGAAAAAGCTTGTAAATCTTAATTGGACGTTTACAGAGGAAGGCTGTCGGGGAAGTCTGCTTTGTCGTAATTCATGAACATGAAATTGAAATGTAATTTCTGTGAACATGTGAGGCAAATTACACCTACTGCTCATACCTGACAAACGCCTAATTCAATCAAAGCGAGTGAAAGCCGCGGCGGAAACGAGGGACAAAGAGATCTGCTTTCAATCTGCTGCATGAGATAAGAGCTGCGCTCGTGAAGAGGAGAAAAGCTGAATTTGATTCAAATGTGTCTGTTTCGCCTCATTCTTCTCTTCTGAGGAGATTCTCTCCCCGTGTGCCACTTTTGTTTGGGGGGTCTCAGACAGGATGGGGGGCCTCCTGCAGGGGGGGAGCTGCTTCACACCCACAGGGTTCAGCGGGCTGCATGCTGCAGTTTAGCACCGGGTCAAACGTGCACACGCACCCTTACATCCATGCAGCTCATTAAGCTTGATGTCGACATAGAAAGGGAGAAGGAAGGAGCATATGGCCGGGGTGTGTGTGGGAGGTGAAGGACATTATATGGAGGGGGGGGGTGAATATGGAGGCTACTGTACTTCCTCCATCTGAGCGATTCCACAGGGATGCGCCGTGACAGTCAGGAGGAGTTGGGGGAAAGTTTGGATGCGGAAAAGCAAACAGAAATCCATCTTTTTTTGGATATTTTTATTATAATGCATTATGGTAATTTATTTTAATTGGGACTCCCTTTTCCTGAGCGCCAGTCAAGAAAAATGGAAGTAATGTTCCCTGCGACGTCGGCTAGCATCCTGAAATCTCGTGCCATTCCCAAGCCCCAGATGGTGTGGGATGGGAAACGTTCCCCCATTAAATTCCTAATAATCATTTCTCCTGTGGAATCGGGGGGTGGAGGAGGGCTGGGTGCGATGGGGAAGTTGGTGTGTGGGGGAGGGACGGGGGTGAGAAGTGAGGATGGGGTTGGTGGATGAGGGGAGAGCAGGGATTTGGTGTTTTAATTAGACAGATTTAAGGAGCTGCACCCCCCCAGACACACACATATACAATGAGTGTGTTCACATCTCCTTATGTGGTTCTGAGGTCCAACCCGACACTTTAAAGTCTTTATGCATGGATTAAAATGCTGTTTTAGGCAGTCAGACCCTCAGAACTAACAGATGATTTATTTCTGTGTGAATAATCCAGAACAGGGGTGTCAAATTCAATCACACAAAGGGCCAAAATCCAAAACACACCTTAGGTCGCGGGCCGAACAGGATAAACGTTTATTGAACACTCTAAAACTACATTTTTAAAACTTTAAAACTGTAACTTTTTAACATAATTATGAACTAGATATATAGCATTAAGTGATAATGCTAGTGGGAATGCTGTAAGCTGAATTTGGCTGCTGAATATGCTGAAATTGATAGCTAAAAACACTGAAGCTGATAACTAGCTAAAATATTAGCTCAATGCCAAATTAGCCTAAAAAAAATTAAGTTAGCCAAAACAGGTAGTATGCATCTGAAATATTAGCTAAACCCCAAAACAGCCTATACAATAAAAAGAAAAGCCAAATCTAATCTAATCAAAATTAGCCAAAACAGCTAGCATGTAGCTAAAATATAAATTAAAGTCCAAAACCGCCTTAAAAACATAACAAAAAAAGCCTAAATTAGCCAAAACGCCCAGTATGTAGCTGAAATATTAACTAAAATTCAAAACAGCCTATAAAATAAATAGAAAAGCCTAATGTTATCTAATTAAAATTTGCCAAAACAGCTAGCATGGAGCTGAAATATTAGCTAAACTCCAAGACAGCCTAAAAAATCTTTTAAATGCTAAAATAGTCCAAAAAGTTAGAAGAATGCCAATTTTTAAAACTTTAAAACCGAAACTTTTTAACATAATTCTGAATAATAAAAAGGCAGGAATATTATTCCAGAATAAATCAACTTAAACCTTAAATAACTTTCAATATTTTACTATCCATAAAAATATATTTTGTCAAAATTATATAAATTAGAAATGAGCACAAGATAACATCATTGATAACAATAAAATAAAACGATCTGGAGGGCCGGATAGAATTACCCAGAGGGCCGGATCCGGCCCCCGGGCCTTGACTTTGACACGTGTGATCTGGATGAAGTGATGCCTGCCTGAGCGTCCTGTAGGTCACAGCAGGATCGGCAGAGGAGGCCTGACACTCCAGCACTACAGGCCAGGATCTCATTAACGTGTCAGATTGGTGGATCAGTCTCTCTGGCAGTCCGCCCGGCCTCTCACAGGAAGTACTTTCTCTCTATCTGTGAACTTGGCACTGAAAGGTTAGCGAGGGAAGGAGGGACATGTGGGGGATGTATTGGCCCAGACTGGAGTGGAGAGGAGAGGGAAAGCATTAATTATAGTATTTGGTGAGATTGGATAAATATTGGTGGAGGGATTGTGTTTTAAGAGCCACATTTATCCATCGGGGGATCAGGAATAGAAGTGGAGAATAAAGAGCGACTCTGCAGTGGAGGTGGAGATATGCTAAGCATGTGACAGGAGCATCTGTCGGTACATCACCTTTGTGTCTTGCGCGCCTTGTCTGGGGGCACTTTGACTGGGTGTCTGCAGACATGTTTGGTGTGTGTGTAGGTACAATAGGGCGGGATTTGGAGCAGGTGGGAAACACAGGGGTGTGATCCTCCGACACCCCAGCAACACCCTATTTCAGTGCAGAGAGACGGGTGCTGCTGGGTGAAGAGGTTTCGATTCCCCAGACTGTGAAGGAAAGCATCTGGTCGTCGGAACTGCACTGCGATGTGGTGGAGGAGAGGAACGTGATTGTGACGTTTTGTCTCTGAAAGAAGTGGAACTATTTTAAAGCCACTCAGGCCTCTATTGGAAAAAAAGTTAAAAATCATCAACAAGAAGCTTCTAGGGCACATGTGTTAAAGTCGAGGCCCGGGGGCCGAATCCGGCCCTCCAGATCATTTTATTTTATTGTTATTAACGGCCCGATGTTATATTGCGCTCATTTGTCATTTCTAACTTGTTGATAAAATGTATTTTTATGGAGAGTAAAATATTAAGTTATTTAAGGTTTAAGTTGATTTATTCTGGAATAATGTTCCTGCCTTTTTATTATTCAGAATTATTTTAACAAGTTACGGTTTTAAATTAAAAAAAATGGTATTCGAGGTTTCTAGACTATTTTGGCATTTACTAAGATTTTTAGACTGTTTTGGAGCTTAGCGAATATTCCAGCTACATGTGGATATTTTTTAGGCTAATTTGGCATTTAGATAATATTTTCCCTGGCTACTAGCTTCAGCATTTTCAGCTATCAGCTTCAGCGTTTAAGGTATGAGCTTCAGCGTTTTCAGCTATTAGCTTCAGTGATTTCAGCTTCAGTGTTTTCAGCTATCAGATTCAGCATTTTAAGCTTTGGTCTTTAGTGTTTTTTTTCCTATAAGCTTCAGCGTTTTCAGCTATCAACTTCAGGATTTTAAGCTATCAATTTCAGCATCTTCAGCTATCAGCACTAGCATCTTCAGCAGCCAAATTCAGCTATCTGCATTCACACTATTATTGCTGGTAATCCTATATATCTAATTCATAGTTATTTTAAAAAGTTGCGGTTTTAAAAATGTAGTTTTAGAGTGGTCTCTTGCCTTTGGGTCTTCCCCCACTTCCTGACAGCTTTTTGGACTATTTTGGCATATACTAAGTTTTTTTTTAGCTATTTTGGTTATTTTCAAGAGAGTCTGGCTACAGAAAGAAGTATGGTGCCCGAAAAATTAATAGTTGGAATTCCTCCCCCTGCTGGAGCCTGCCGCAACTAAAATATATATATTTTTTCTTAAAAGGCCTTTCACGGCTCTGATCAGCCTAAAAGCTGATAGTTCTGAAAAGGTTTTTAAAAATCATTTTGAAAGGGTTTCCTAAAGTTTACGAAATTTCCGCCTATGTAACCGGCTAAAGTTGCGATTTCCACTTAATTAATTTTGACGCCATCTTGTGTGTGACGAGAGGCTCCCCACTGATTTAGGGTTTCCTAGCTATTTTTTCTGTTACATTCTAGCTGTTTTGACTAACCTAAGTTTTTATTTTTTAGGCTAATTTGCCATTGAGCTAATATTTTAGCTAGCCATCAGCTTCAGCATTTTCAGCTATTACCTTCAGTGATTTCAGCCTCAGCATTTTGAGCCCACCATTTCAGCATCTTTGGCAGCCAAATTCAGCTTACAGCGTTCACAACAGCATTATCACAGGTAATGTTATAGTAGAGTGGTAAATGTCCATCCACTTCCCTCTGTGTCTAAAATACTTAAAACTTGAAAATCTATTAGTTACAGTAATAATGTATTTTAATTATTTTCCTTCTGTGACTATTAGATATTTTGTAACAAGTATAAATGTTAATGTATTACTTTAAATGTTATTGTGTTTAACCAGTGGAGGGCAGTGTCGCGGAAGTTATCGCTGGGCATTTTATTTTGAAAAGACGCAAAGCAGTCGTTTTCCTATTCGTCTTCCTGTTTAGCTTTCTGCTACGCGGTTCTTTCATCTGCGTGATAGAGAAAATATCCACGAAGTTTTAAGGTAATTTATTCAAAACATGTAAAAGCCATCTTTCAATATTAATTTGTTGGAGTTATTT
>NC_050528.1:3254441-3260793 GCF_002922805.2 Oryzias melastigma
TCTATGTCTAAAATACTTAAAACTTGAAAATCTATTAGTTACAGTAATAATGTATTTTAATTATTTTCCTTCTGTGACTATTAGATATTTTGTAACAAGTATAACTGTTAATGTATTACTTTAAATGTTATTGTGTTTAACCAGTGGAGGGCAGTGTCGTGGAAGTTATCGCTGGGCATTTTATTTTGAAAAGACGCAAAGCAGTCGTTTTCCTGTTTAGCTGTCTGCTCCGCGGCTGTTTCATCTGCATGATAGAGAAAATATCCTCGAAGTTTTAAGGTAATTTATTCAAAACATGTAAAAGCCATCTTTCAATATTAATTTGTTGGAGTTATTTGTTGGTGTTTCTGCATAATTATTTAGTTTTAAATGGATTTTACAGAGGACGGAAATGTGCGTCGTGGTAGTGAGGAAGCCATGACAGACGCGTAGTTTGTGAGAAAACGGCGCCATTTCCAGCGTTCCTGAGTGTAAAGCTGCTGAAAAAAGTGAGTTTTTGTTCGATTATTTATTTGTAACTTTTTGAATGGCTTGTTGGTAATTTTGGTTTTTGTGTTAACTCTCTGTGGTCAGAGTCCACTGCTGTATTTTTTATGTTACTTTATTTAACATTTTTGTTTGGTCAAATCTTTTGACCAACCATTTGTCAAATAAATTCTGAGATTTTGTTTTACTTACAGAAAGCAAGTCTGACCATTTTTGAGTGTGATTTAAAAATAATAAATTGCTGAATAAAACCCCAATTATTGTGTCCTGTGAAACAGCATCATTTCTCCAGGCTACATATATCTTGTCCATAAATAGATTAAAAATATATGGTTTTAAACTTTTAAAAATGTAGTTTTAGTGTTCTATAAATGTTTATCCTGTTCGGCCCGTGACGTAAGGTGTGTTTTGGATTTTGTCCCCTCGTGCGATTGAGTTTGACACTCCTGTCTTAGACAGTCAGTGGTTGTGGACTTGATCAACATCAAGTGCGTCTCATGATCTTCCACTGGTTAGATCATTTGTTGATTGTAAAATCAGTTTTCTGACAGAGGAGCCAAACGTCCGTGTCCTTAATCTCAGACTCACTGACTGGATTCACTGACAGGGTTATGGTAATTACTCCCAGATGAAAGACGCTGCCAAAAGACGTTTGGGCTTTCTGCCCGCTGCTATTTCATCTAGAAAATCTAGATAACAGAAAAATGTCATTTTAAAATAAATGTCAACATTTTTATTTGACGTGTTTGATAAACTCTCGTTAATGTTTTTAATTGGAAAATTGTGTAAAATTACCCAGGCTCCTTTCTGCTGCAGAAAACAAAAATACATTTCATTGAGTGTCCTGTTCAGTCTGGAGTTGAACTGCTCACCTGTAAATGACAGAGAACCTTCGTCTCCATCAAACCATCTTTGGTGATCAGAGCAGATTAACTGGTTTCCAGAGAAACTGTCACAGTTCTGACAGCTTCAAAAACATCATTCCATCTTTTGACTGATCTCCTTCAAAATGACTCACTGGTTTATGAAAACACTCAGAGTTACAGTAGTTGTGCTAAATTACCTGTAGGATGACAAATGAGGAATGTTCAGGAATGTGAGGAGTTCTAATTTGTTGTTTGTATCTGAGCCGCTGCTGCATTTATTGTTTACCAAAGAAAATGAAGTCATTCAACCGTCAACCTAAACATTAGTTTGGTGAGCAAAAGAGCATAAAACAGAGTTGAAGATGTAAAGCATTATTTAAAGTCAGTTTGTGAGGTAAAAAAATAGAAAATAAACCATCGCCTGAGCTGAATTAAAGAAGTAAATGTGGGTAATTTTTAGTATTTTCCAAGTCAAAGTCATCACACTTTATCTTTATCAGTAGTTAGGAATGGATGACAGTATTCTGCTTCAAAAGGAAACAATATTTTAATTAAACATTTTTAAGTTTAACACTAAATAACCATTATTATCATATTTATTATTTTTGAGATCCCTATCTCATTAGCATGACAGAGTTTTATGGCCAGTATAGAAACAAACAAAAAAATGTTAAATTACAAATTTAAATCTTGTGACTGTAATGAGAGAAAAGTCGTATATTTATGAGTTGAAAAGTAATAGGCTAAATTTATGACTTTATTTCTCTTAAATTTACCCCCCAAAAGTCGTAACTGTTAAATTACGAGAAATAAGTTGTGTATGTAGGACCTAAAAAGACAGCAGCTAGATCTATGACTACTTTCACATATTTACATGTTTTAAATTCTTAGATTTATGACTTTAATTCTCATAAACTTACCAGAAAAAGTCATACATTTACAAAATGTAAAGTTTTAAGTGAAAAACTATTAAAATTATGAGATTAAAAGTCGTAAATTTAATCTAGATTTAATACTACTACTAGTTTTATTACAACTTTTAATCATGACAAAAGTCGTATATTCATGACTTGGAAAGTCGGAGGTTAAATTTGACCTATTTTCACGCATTTAAGTGTTTTGAAGTTGTAAATTTACAAGTTCAACTCGTTTAAATTTAAGAGAAAAAGTCATCAATTTTTTTAGATTTAACTTTTTTAATTTAAGAGAGAAAAACTGGTAAATTAACTAGATTAAAAGTCGTAAATTTACGACTCTTATTCTAGTAAATTTACAAGAAAAACTGTTAAATTACAAGAAAAAGTTGTATATGTATGACTTAAAAAGTCAGAGGCTAAATTTATGACTTCTTTTCTCGTATATTTATTAAATTAAAAACTGTAAATTTACTACTTTAAATCTAGTAAATTTATGACAAAAAAAGTCGAACTGTTAAAGTCGTATAAGTATGATTTAAAAAGTCAGAGGCTAAATTTATTACTTTTTTTCACGTATTTATGTGTTTTAAAGTCGTAAATTTATTACATTAATTTTGGTAAATTTACGAGGAAAAGTCATACATTTACAAGATTTAGAGTTGTAAATTTAAGAGAGAAAAACTGGTAAATCTAGTAATATTGTTTTTTTTTTTGGTGGCCATAATACTCGGTCGTACATTAAATGATCCAAATTTTCTTTAAAAACCCTGTTGTAACTTGTTCCACGTTTTCCGTCCTGTAGTTCATCATCATTCCACTAGGGGCAGTAGAAGGACTTCTCCTCAGTGTTGGGTTTTTTTCCACCCACTTCGGTGGTTTTGATTTTGCTATTTGCTTTGAGTGGGTGAACATAATTTGGACGGGTTTAGTGTCAGTGTGGCCAATCTTAGTTTCTTCTTGAGATATATTTCAACAAATAATCTATCTAAGTAATTTAACCGAATGTGCTGTCCCTTAGTCACATGATAGGATTTAACAATATAGACTCCGCCCACATCTGGGAGTGTTGTTTGAATGCAGTGTGTTTTGGTCGTTTGCTGGCTAGTTGCAAACAAGAGAAAGTGGTAAACTTGGCGCAAAAAATGCCTAAGTGGGCAAAATATAAGAAAAGTTAGAGAGAGGAGTGGGAAAGCGACAATGACCTTTAGTTGGTGATAGCACCATCAAAGAACGATGAGCATGAAGGTCATTGCAAATTTTGCCACACAAACATCTGAGCTAAAAGACCTCGAGGAGCCACTGCGAATCAAAGAAACCTAAAGCCCGGCGCCTTCCAACAGTCTGATTAGACAAAGATGAATACTCCTGGTATCTACAAAGACAATGAAACCAAATGTCAAGTGGTGGGTTCTGGGAATTGTAGTTTTTGTTCATTTAAAAAAAATGACTGTACTTTTTTAAAATTTCCTCAGTAAAATAAGGCATAAAAGTTCTAGAAAAAAAGTATTTTAGAGATGATCCAATCAGTCATGACCTCTGATAAAAAGCTAAAACTTAGAAACGCACATAATTATAGCAGTAAGAAGCATCTTCAATTATTTAAAGGTTAAATTTAAGCAGGAAGGAGTTATGTCAAAACCTTTCAAAAACAACAGAATGAATCTATTAGCGCTGGAATAAAAGTTAAAATAAAGCAGAATAGAAAGTTTCCAGACAGTAAATGGATGAGTATTTTTTTTACAGGATGGATGGAGCGATGGAAGGTCCGATTCCTGCTTTCCCATTTAGAAATGAGAAATCACCAGCATTAAACATGTAAGAACAAGTAGGAACTTTCTGGGTTCATGGAGACTAATTATATTGCGCTTTGCGAAGAGTCATTAGGTTCATAATTAACTATCTATTATGGTGAAGAAAGAAGCCATTCATAACATCTACACTAAAAGCACTCACTTCTCTTTCTTAACTCCTAACGTATTGTTTCATGATCACCCGATTAATACGAGTCGGTTGTGACGCTTTTCACTGGACGATATGGAGGAAAAACGTATTTTAAAGGAGTTTTTTGTGTTTTGGTACACACGCATCAGCTGGCTCCAACATCCTGCAGAATCTAATGAAATCTTTTTAATGAAAGGGAGCAGTTTACATGGAGTTGGCTTCTCCTGGGTGGATGTTTCTGCAGGTTTTGACTATAACAAATGCCCCAACCTGGCAGGAGAGTCATGGAACGGATGCATCATCTCGCATCTTGCAGCTTCTCTTTAGTATTCTGGTCCATTCTGTGCCTTCAACAATCTGTCCCATACTGCCTTTCAAGCATTTCCTGTGGGACTCATGCTGTGTTTGCAAGCTTTCTTTCTCTGCTGCACACACACACATGCCCACGCTCGTGCACGTGCACCCACACATATTCTGGTGACTGCATGGGGAAGTGAGCTGTCTGTGGAGGGTTGGATTCTTGGTGCCGGTCCAAAAATGTGTCACTCGGGACACGCATGGCCTGCTGGAGGCAGGAATTCTGTCGCTAATGGGCCCCGCAGCCGTCGGCACCACCTGGGGATATGGGAGACGGGGTGGATGGATGGGGGAGGACTGGAGGGAAGGAGGGACTGTGTGCCGCACAACGTGTGACCAGCAGGAGGAGGAAATCTATCCATCTATGAATCCATCCGTTTATCCGTCCATCCAACTTCATTTGATTCCTCTTCATCACCAAAGAGTTTCATTTAAAACAGAAAGTTAGTTGTTCACAGTCAATATGTTCTTTGAACTTGTGGAATTAATGTATTTAAAAAAAAGAAAAAAAATCAATGTTTTTTTTTCCTGCCTTGAAAGGCAGCTTATAAAAAATGTGAAGGCATAAACAGGCAGGGCAGGTGTTGACGATGCAAATGAAACGGATGACAGATGGTGAGCCTTGCGATTGCTCACTGTGCAGATAATGGATGGAGGTAATCAAATTCCTCTGAGGCTTTGTGACTTTCTTCAGAACTTTCCCATCAAATGCACCATCGAACATCTCCTTTTGTCAAACGTAGGCGCGTCTACGTCAAAGGAAAAGACATTTCAGCTTTAAGGCGACGGTGGAAACGGCGCTTTGATGGGGATGTTTGTGCAAACCGGCGGCGACAGTCCGTCCTCGCATCGAGTCATTATTGTCATCCGACATCAAACATCTTTTTATTCAAAATTTTCCTCAAACTAATGACAAAATAACTTGAAAATGTCTTGAAATAAGCAAAAAATCTTCTAACAGGGTAAAAAAATAAATAACTAAGAAGTCAAATTTGAAGACTTCTGGTCATTTAGACGTTTTTATAAGACTAAGATTAATTCACTATTGGAAAACTTACTTCTTTTTAGTCTTCAGTCTTTTTTGTTTAGCACAAATACATTACATTACTAGATATATAGCATTACCTGTGATAATGCCAGTGTGAATGCTGCAAGCGGAATGTGGCTGCTGAAAATGCTAGAGCTGATAGCTGAAGATGCTGAATCCAAAAGCTTCCCAAACTGTTAGCTGAATGCAAAATTAGCCTAAAAAACTGGGAAATGTCAAATTTTAGCATAATGCTAAAATAAAAACTAAACTTCAGATTATCCTTAAAAAAAACCCAGAAGTTGCTAAACATACTAGAGTTTGAATGGTGTCTACCTGAAAGTATGCAGACGTTTACAAGTCTTAAAGTGCACAAAGTTTTTGAAGGATTTGAGCAATTTCTAATTCATTTCCTATGGGAGATATTTTGCTCAACATTTTAAAAACTAACGTTTATAAATATTAGAAGTAAAAGCAGTAATGTCCTGAACAAGCTGAACGTTTTGATACCAAGATTACTGCAATCGTTGAGAGTGTAATTTAATTTTTATGTGCCAGAAAAATTACAGAAAGGAGCAGGAGAATCACTACACTGCATGTGATAAAGTCCAGGCCCGGGGGCCGGATCCGGCCCTCCGGATCATTTTATTTTATTGTTATTAATGATATCATTCGCTCATTTCTAACTTGTATAATTTTGACAACTGGGGCTGCACGGTGGCGCAGTGGTTAGCGCTCTCGCCTCACAGCGAGAAGGC
>NC_050528.1:3260854-3293714 GCF_002922805.2 Oryzias melastigma
AATAATATTCCTGCGTTTTTATTATTCATATTTATGTAAAAAAGTTACAGTTTAAAATTTAAAAAAATGGTCATTCTGCTAGCTTTTTAACTATTTTGGGATTTACTAAGATTTTTAGGCTATTTTGTAGTTTAGCTAATATTTCAGCTACATGCTAGCTGTTTTGGCTTTTAACTTCAACATTTTCAGCTATCAATTTCAGCATCTTCTGCGGCCAAATTCAGCTTACAGCATTCACACTAGCATTATTGCAGGTAATGCTATATATCTAGTTCTCAAAAGTTTCGGTTTTAAAGTTTTAAAAATGTAGTTTTTAGAGTGTTCATTAAATGTTTATCCTGTTTGACCTCAGATGTGTTTTGGATTTTGGCCCCTTGTGTGATTGAGTTTGACACTCCTGATTTATCGGGTGTAAAGTTTTAAAGTGTACATTTTTAAGACAGTATGACTACGACCAAACAAGTAAATCTTTGTACAGGAAATACTCAAACACATATAAGGAAGATTCAATGTGAAACCGAAATTAAATGCTTTTTGAGCATATCTTAAAAAACTTTGAAAACTTGCAGGTTTTTTTTTTTTTGCACAATAGAATTCATTCCAAACTTTTTTTCCTGCAAATAAGAGAATTATGCTTGTTTTTTAGTTTTTTTTTCATTTTTTTGCAGCGACTGTTCCATCAAAACCTTCTCTTCATGCTTTCAGACGGAAGGATTCGTATTTTTCCGAGTCGTCAGGGAAAATTGAGCTAACAAAAGCGTTTGTGATCTACCTGTTCTTTTGTTTTTTGTTTTTGCTGCAGGGAAACGATTGTGTAAAATCGTCCCATCAATGTGATGACAGCCGCTTCCATTTTCCTGCAGCTCCGTCTGAAGGTCAGTTTAATGGTCCGTTTGTGTTTGTGGCCGTCGTGCCTCACTGGAAGCTTCAAAACAAAAAAGGGGGTCAGGCAGAAGCCAATAAAAGTCTTTTATTTAATGAGTAAAACACGTCGTTAAGAGACAATGCTGTGTCTCACAGAGTTTGCTTGCAGTGTTTGTGTCGGCTATTTATCTTGGAAGCGTCTTTCAGTCACAACTCTCCAATCGGAATGTTACTGCAGCCACTCTTATTCACACTTCATGATCACAGCTTGGAGTGTCACACATATGTTTGCAGGGAAAGCGTAGGAGAATCAGACGAAGTATCCAGAAGATCACAAGTTTTCACTCGTCAAATGATCTGTTGTAATTATCTTCAGAAAAGTCGGACGGACTAACATCTTCACAGATGTTTGTTCTTGTACAGATGGAGGTTGAACAAATAAGAGAAACGATAGTCACAATCCAGTGATGATAATTAACAATTATGATGTGTGGTACAATTTCAGATTCATGCAAAAACATTGTATTCTTTATTTAAATAAAAAGTAATTTGGCTTTATTTTCTAAAATATGTATTACTTTATTTATTCCTAATCCAGAATGTAACACATTGATATTGTACGGAGATCCTAAAAGGACAGAAAAAAAAAAAGTATTTTTTTTTTTTCTATAAATTGAGGTAATTTTTTACTGGTTACTAACTGGTGTGAACAAGATAATAATCAGAATTTTTTTTACTTCAATGTCCCCCCCTGGGGCTCCGTAATACCACCTGGAAACAAGTAAAAGAATCTTAACATTTGAAAAAAAATATTTAAATAGGTTTAAAAAAAATCTGACTGTGGAATTCTTATAAAGAATTATTATTTTAAGATGAAAATTCTAGTCTCTAAGACATTTTTACCAAACTAAGATTATTTTGTTTTTGAATTACTTTCCATAAAAGGTTGTTTTTCCTTTCAAGACAAAAAAAATTTTTTTTTTGGGTCAAAATAAGGTCTTTTTTCATTCTTAAGATTCAGATTTTGCAGACCTCTCCGGTGATCTGGATCTGGCCTTTTCTCAGTATAGAGTCAAAACCAAACATGGAGATTCTACGTTCAGCTTCTATGCTCCACAGATCTGGATCAGACTTCCAGAAAAACTCAGATCAATTTTAAATTTAGTTCTTTGTTTTCAACTTTATTAATTTTTTTGTTTTTGATGTTTATTTTGAGTGGCTTTGTTCTCAAACTGCACAAATAAACCTGCTCTGCCAAAATCTATGATTAATATAAAGCTATTTATCATTTGTTTGTGTTTTTATCTCGTACATCAACTCTTCTGCTTGGACTCCTTCGCTTCATAAACATGATGCTTTGTTGTTTTTATGATACATTTAGCTAATTTGTTGTCATGAATGGTTCACATCTTGGTTGTTTATTTAGTTGTTCTGGATTTCCTGCCTGTACTTTGGCAAACGCTCCTGCGGGCGAGACCGCGGGGCCGCTGCAGGCGATGCCACCGGTGGAGCAGGTACGAGCGACAGCAGGAGTTCTGCTTTTTGTTCCTTTAGCTCCACGCTGCAAAAGGAGGGAGCCTGAAAACAGGAAAAGAAGACGAAGAAACTCTCTAGAAAGTAATAAATTAACTGTCCATGCAGCATTTTTACAAGAAATCTTATAATAAAGTCTCATGACCCTGAAAGGAACAAAACGGGTTTAGAAATGAACGGATGGATCTTAGACTAAAATGTCGTTCCACACAAGCAATCAAACAGAATTACTTCCAACTGCATGTCATACAGCTCAATAATAAATATTTCTTTGCTACACTGTAAAAAGTGAAACATTTGCTCATTTAAGAAAATATTTAAAATTATTATTTATCATGTAATTAAAACTTTGAGTTCATGGTTTTCTCAACTTAAAAATGTAATTTGATAAAAACTAATATTTTTATGTAACAATTTACAGAACTTTTCTTGATTGACTTTTGTTAATTGATCCAAAGTTTCACTTTTTACAGTGTAGTTTTAGGCAAATGGTTTACATTTTTTTTCAAGTTTTTATTAACCAAATTGTAGTTCAATGTGATTACAGTGACACACAATGAGTGTACTGAGTAGAATTGACTCCATTTTGAACAAAATGTGAACAAAATGATCATTTCAGTACAAGTTGGCCCATCTTGTAAATCCTCATATTTAAAACTGCACTATAACTATAACTATAACCTAATTAATAACCTCTAGAGCTGCCAGGAAAGAGGTCTAGAGGAAGACCAAAGAGGAGGTTTATGGATGCAGTGAATGAAGACATGAAGGTGGCTGGTGTTAGAGTGGAGGATGCTGAAGACAGGCTTAGATGGAGGAAACTGATTCACTGTGGCGACCCCTGAAGGGAAAAGCCCAAAGGAAAAGAAGAGGAGGTTTAATAACCTTTAATGAACCTTTAATTGAAAAAAAGTACATATTTTTAAATGTAACAAATTGTTAATTGATCCAATGTTTCACTTTTTACAGTGTAGTTTTAGGCAAATAGTTAAAAAATATATATAAAGTTTTTATGAATCGAATTGTTGTTCATTGTGATTGTGAGTGGAAATTATTCAATTTTGAAGACTATAAAATAAGACTTTTACTACAAGTTGGCCCTTCTTTATAAAACCTCATAGCTAAAACTACACTGTAAAAAGTGAAGCGTTGATCAATCGACAAAAGTTCTCTAATTTGTTACATTTAAAAATAGTATTTTTAATCAAATTACATTTTTGAGATGAATAAACCATCAACTCAAACTTTTAATTTGATGAAACCAAACATTTTTAGCTTTTGTTAATTGATATGTTTCACTTTTTTCAGTGTATAAATCCTCATTTCTAAAACTACACTGTAAAAAGTGAAACATTGGATCAATTATTAGTTCTGTAATTTGTTACATTTAGAATTATTAGAATTGTTTTGATCAAATTACATTTTTATGTTGCGTAAACCATCAAACCAAAATTTGTATTTGATGAAAACTAAAATGTTTTGATATAAGACATAACAGAACTTTTGTTAATTGATTCAACATTTACATTTTTTTCAGTTCTTAAAAAATGATTTATATTTTTTGTTTCCAAAAATAGAACGATGAATGTCAGTCTAACTTTACTGAACTTAAAACTGAAATAAAAATTACTGTGAAATTTAGTTTTTCTTTAAGTCTTAAATCAAGTTTTTCTTTTGTCAACAGTTTATCTTTTTAATAATTTTCTTATAGATTCTAGCTCCTAATGAGGTGAAAAATTCTTCTCTGTTAATTAAGAGGTAATCTTATAAAGGTGTAGAGCAAAAATTAAACATTTGAAGTCTAAAAAGGTTTTAAATATCAGTGAAAATGAACCGATGGATCATGAATCAGCTTCCATGAAGAAGTTCATTCTGAAGGCCTCACACAGATCCGTCTGTGTAATTAACTTTCCCAAACTCATGTGGATAATCTGTTCCTCAGTGAAACTCCCAAATAACGGAGCAAAATCAGAAAACGCTCCTAATGAATTCCTTTGTCTGTGGCTGGCACAGATGAGGCGTGAGAAAGGCACATGTACGGGAGCTCGGCGAGCCCATGTGATGCTGCCCGTTCACGGCTGACGGAGCGTCGGTATCCTCGGGCATCGCTGCCAAGCTGCCAGTCTGTGCCGTCACACCTTGCTGCTTTTAAAGATTGCCCTGCAGAGACGGGGGGTGGGGCGGGGGGTGCAGAGGGCTTCCTAACAGCACACAGTCTGGCGGCCCAGGAGGGTTTACGACTCCGGATCCGTGCCAAGAACGGCCCACCGGAGACGGGGGGGATGCAGGGAGATGCTCGTCAGGCCCGTGTCCGTCACATTCCCACAAGGTGTTTGTGTGCAGAGAGAGGCAGCAACACTACAGGTCAAATCAATTCATCAAGCTGCCTTTATGATATGCTGAAAGAAAGAAGAAAGTGTGCACATGTAATAAAGCGTCACACACGCTTTGCCTTTTCTCAGTAATCCACACAAATGGCAGTGGATGGCAGAATGTAAATGAGCTGGTTATTACACAGCAACGTTCATCAAGCCGAGCTGGAAAGACTTCAATGGCCCTGATGAATATGCATGCAAATTTGTTAATTAAGTTAATTATTCTGCTGAAAATTCATTTGTCTTCCCAAGGACATTTCTGCAATGATTTTAACATTTTCCACCATTAGTCATGCAAGGTGCTATTGAAAAACGCTCCTGTTCACCTTTTTGGGAAGTCGTGGCCGAAAGGGGAGATTCAACACCTACAAACGAGGAAGAGGAGGAACGACACGAGCCAGCGAGGGAAGGCGCTCCGGGGATGTGGAGTGTTGTTGGGAGGTAAACGGCAGCTGGCGAGGCCCGAGGATAAGGAAGGGAACGCCAAAAAGCGGGTCTGTAGGATATTAGCTCAGTGGGTAGAGCATTTAAGTCGCTGCCAGGGCTTGAAGTTCAGTTCCCCTCGGAAGCAACCAGTGATAAAAATGTTTTCAGTCTGTGTGATGCTGAATGAAAAGGTGTGGGGAAATGCTGTTGTGTTATTTCACATTCTTGAACCGTTTTCTGCTGTTTGTGCTGAAATAAAACATCAAACCAGAGATGTCTAAAAATGTTAAATACATGTCCCTGCAGTTATAATAGAGTAATATTAACCCTTATTAATCTGGGGAAGTTATTTATTACGGCCCGCAGCAGCAGTCACTGACTGCAAAGAACATATTATTTTCGCAACGACAAAAAGGACGAAAAAAGGCATAAAAATCCCCAAAAAGCCGAAACAGACATGATCAGTGTGTAGCAGAACACAAAATACACACACAGCCTAAACGAAAAACTTCTATATTGTTTCAGCAAAGTTTCACTTTTATCATTATTATTATTATTACGCTTTCTTACCGAACCATTTTGCAGACCCCTGCCGCATACTCAAAAAGTCACCAAAATTGTAAAATATTTTTTTTCATAGTGACGCCCCCCCCAACGATGACATCATGGCGCAAAAAAAAACTGAATGGTGAATTTGGTGATTTTCACATATAATTAAATTAACCTTTTGTTTGTTTGATTTTCCCGAAATGTTACGCACATGCTGCTAGCTTATGACTACAACAACCCCTAAAGTTTTGTTGACCTTTGACCTTGGGAAGTGGCCTCCATCTTGAATTAAAAAAAAAAAAAAAGAGTTTTAGTACCAGCTACAAACAAAAATAAGTTTTAGGAATTGTTATAAGTCGTTTCCTAACTTCTCAGGCATCATTGGGAAGCCTTTGCAATAAAATATGTCATTAGAAGTTGTAGATTTTGAACGGCATGTGCGTGGTGAGCCTGCAAAAGTGGCGTAGTCTTAATACAGGCACATATTTCAATGGGTTGCTATGACAATTTAATATGTTGATCCCAGCCGGAGGCTTTAACAATTATTATAACATAGAATATGAATTTTTAAGGAATGTGGGCGTGGTTAGCAAATAACCTCCGTTGCTAAGGAAATCCAAAAACTACTTTTGCCGATTCTTATGAAACTAACATCAATCTGTTCGGTGACCTCAGGCAAACAAAACATAAAATGGTTGCTATGGAGATAAAACCAACAGGAAAGCCGCCATTTTGAAAAAAGTGCTTTTTAAATCAATTTCTCACATACATCTCAGACCTTCTATACAGAAAGAGAAGGGGCGGGTTTTAGGGCTGCGTAGTGGCTGCTCGGGTCAAAGGTTGGCGTTGAGGGCGGCGATGTGCGTAGGGGCGGGCAGTGAGGGAGAGGGCGGGCAGCGACTGCGGGCCATCCAACGCTGCTTGTTTATTTTCTCTTTTTAAATTGCTCAATTAATTTCAGTTATTTTGTGGCAACGCTCGACATCCATAAATTTACAACTCAAGCTTCTTTTTTTTAAATACATAAAACAATAATTGCTAAATAAATCTGGATTTGTCCAAAAAAGTACATTTCTAGTGATAAATTTAGTCATTTTTCACTTCACACACAAAGAAAGCTTCATGTTTATAGCAATAGAAAAACATGCTGAATAAGGCGTTTTTATGTTAAATGAAGGTTTTATTTTTAGTATTTTATAACTCTTTGTCTTTGCATGCCTCAAAACCTGGAGATCTCTGTACAAGTTTGATCCAATTATTTGTTTGAGAAAATAAAAACATTGCAAGACTTAGCAACCAGGATGGCCGAGTGGTTAAGGTGTTGGACTTAATGAGCAAATGTTCTTGTGGGTTCAAGCCCCACTCCTGGTAGAATGCTTGGTAACGATCATGTCAAAAAATGTCAGCTAGGTCACGCAGATTGCAATAAAAGATCTCCTCTATACTGACCAGAAAGCTTTTTTTTCCCAGCAGCCAGTTGTCCTTGTCTCAAATGTTTATTTATGCCCCATACCATCACACTACCACCACCATGCTCCACTGGTGATATGAGATGGCAACAACCTCAAGGCTTTTCCTCCTATGACTATTAGATATTTTCGTACCTGTTAATGTATTGTTACTTTAAACGTTGTTGTGTCTAGCCAGTAGAGGGCAGTGTCGTGGAAGTTATCGCAGGACATTTACTTTGAGAAAAAGCAAAGAAGTTGTCTTCCTGTTACTTTGTATTTTTCTTTTTTATTGATTGATTTATTGAGTTGTTAAATGGGGCAAACAAAATGTGTTTTTATTCTTTTCATTTTTTCTTTTGTATGTAATATAAAATAAGTTTAGAATGACTTTATATTATAAGTTTTTCCTAATAAATAAACAAAAAAGTTTCACGTCATCATGCTCTGCAACTCCAGTATAAAAGCCCCGCCCTTCTTTGATTCTGTTCAGTCGGTCGTTAGCGTGTTAGCATTAGCATGTTTGTGGGTGTATAACCTTCGGTCGTCAAAAATCTACTGGTTTGCACAACTTTCCAGAACTTTCCGTGGAGGAGAAAACTCCACAGAAAGTTCTGCGGGAAAACCTGTCAAGACTTAACTGTCAATCACAGATCCAAACCACACCTTCCCGCTAAGCCCGCCCCTTTTTTTGCATTTTTAAATCTTGGCTGAGAGTGGAGTCAGCCTCCAACTGTCCTGTTGTGTTACCCTTTAAAACCAAAGTTTTTTCCCCAAGTTGATTCCAAATGATGTTCCAGGAGTTAAGAGGTAAAGGATTTAAATTACTAGAGTTAAAATTTATAGGAGCTACTCAAAGTTTTTTTTTGTTTTTTATTTCAAGATGGCAGACTTTTCCCAAGGTCAAAGGTCAATGAAACTTCGCTTGTGACTGTAGACTTAACCTGATGGAAAGTGTGTGAAATTTAGTGAAAACCTTTCTAATCTTTCACACTTTGTCTCAAGATGGCTCCCAGCCGTTGGTCCTTTGGCCATCCCATAATAATTTCAAAACTGGATATCCCTGACACGAGTGCTTTGGTTTTTTGAACTATTTATTTTGAAGATTTTGGCCCCACTCTAACTTTTTGATAGTTTCTCCCGCTGTGATGTCATCAGTTTTCCCCAAAACTCATGTTCATCGAGTGTGTGTAAATGTTGGAGTTTCTGAGTTAGTGGCGAGGGTCAAAGTGTAACTAAAAGGAAAATAATAAGAGAAGAATTATCAAAACGATCACGACCTTTAATCCAGGATAACTGCGGAATGGAATGATGTTAACCAGGTGAACTTTATCCAAAGTTTCAAGGATTTACTCCAAGAAGAATCACAATTATGTGTCATAATTTTGTTTTTTGTTTTTAACAAAAACCCTAAAAGTAAAATATTTGAATGAAAGTAATCCTCAGATGGGTTCTCGGTTTCCATCCCTCGTCATTGTAAACAGTTGATGTGATTTGCAAACTTACCGCTGAATTCGGTTGTATTTCTGGCCATTTGCTCATTTTTTGACGCACCCCCACCCCGCCACTGTTAACTTTGGCGTCGCTGTCACACGTCGTTTCTATAAATCGAGCTGGGTCGCTTGTTGCCAAGATCTCATATTCTACACTGATAAAAGAGGAAAACGAGAATCTTTTTGTATCTTTTCATCTCACAGACTCAGAGGTCTGTGCTCTGCTGGAAGTTTCTCTGTCAATCACTGTCTATGGTTGAAGATTAAATCCTGACATTATTATCATTGTGGATCAGAGAAGATCCAAAACATCTAATTAGAATCTGATTATCACAACCACACCTAAAGGAACTTTTTTTTTTGGTCAAATAATTTTACCAGTGTAGCTTTTGTCAGTTTAAATTCAGGTAGAGATTATCAACGTGGGTTATATCTAGATTATAATGGATTATAGACGTAGATATAGAACTCTTGCTTCTGTTGAAATTCTAATGTTTTTATGTATAAAAAGTGAACTTTTATAACTTTGTCCAAAACTACTGAAAGTACTATAAGAATTGAGTACTATTGAAAGTAATTACATGAGGAAAAAATAAAAATATATAGATTCATGTTACGTTTAGCGCAGATCTGAAGGTAACCTTAATTTCATGGTCTAGTTAAACTCTAACATTTATACTAGATTTTATATTTGCTATATTTCATTTTTACTCAGAATGAGTTATAGAAACCAGTTCTTGTACATTTTAGATGTTTTTTTTTTCTATTTCAAGGATTTGTTTTTTTTCTTTTAGTTTTTATCATTAGTCAATAGTTGAATGTTTATGTCTAGAGATGTATGTGTGTATAGAATCATAAATTCAGTTGTTATTTATCAGTTTATCTCATTTACTTTAGTCATTTGAATTTTTATAAGAGATTGCCCAATGAAACCTTGGAAAAATCTGATAAAGAGAGGCAGGCAGTACTCCACCCCACCATCAGGGAGCGCTCTGGAGCCAAAGTACACCAGTGAGGCAGCTGTTTCACTTCATGTTTTTCTGAATCCACAGCTGTCCAAACTTCATCCTCCAGACCTTCTGATGAGTTTTTATCCATTATTAGTCCAACTTAAATATCCAACCTTAGAAAACTTTTGGAGAAACCAATCGGTTTATGATAGATCCAAGTATACGGAAACAAATGCACTTTTTTAAGGAATTTTCCAATTCCGACCTCATAATTTAGTCACATCCCTGATTTTAACGATGGTTGTTGATATTTCAATGAAAAGCAACAAGAATTTATCGTGTTGTGCCAAGCTCCGTTCCCCCTGCCAGAATGTGTTTCCCGCTCTCAGACTTTACTGATTTGTTTCGTAACACTCGTATTTGTCTCAAAAAGCGAAAAACGAAGGTGGATGATTATAACATGCTTTATTCTGGAGCCTTATTTTCATATTTTCCCCTCATATTCTATGTAAAACATCAAAAGCTTCTGTTAAAAAAGGGGAAAAACATCCTTTGTTTGTGTAATTTAGGATAAGAAACACGATTTACGAAAGTTATTTTGTTATGGAAGCAATTATTAAATATTTGTTGTTCCTACTGCAAATTATTGTGGTATTGTATCTGTGTCTCCTCTCGTTTCATGAAGAATATGTGGTAAAAAGTTATTTTTTTTTTTCTCAAAAAGGAGTTTTGCGACAGCATGAAAAGATACATTACTTTCTTTTATTTGTTATTTTGCTGTTATTTACAGTGTTCATGAAAGAATGAATTATTTTTTTGTGTGTTTTCCATGTGAAACCTGACGGTAAATAATCCAAAGCAAGTGTTTTTGTTTTTTTTTCTTAATTTTTGTATGTCATAATTTCATTTTTAAACTAATTGATTCACTAATAAAACAATTTTACTGTAAAAAATATAAAAAAGGAACAAATTAGAAAATCAGCAAAACTAGAAGGAAATTTTTGGGCTTCAAATGTGTTTGCACGTGATTATTATTGCAATTTAAAGAGTTAAAAGAAAAATAGTCACCATTTTTGCAGTTTTCTTTATTAAATTTGCTGAAAACATTAAAAAGAAGAAAAAAAGTAAAAGAACGATACGTTTATTTTTATGTTTTTTGACACAAAAGAGTAGAAAGTTTCCAAAATCCTAATTATTAAAAAAGATTATGTACACAAATACATAAAATAAGCTACAATACAACTGAAATGATCAAGAAATACAGACTAAAGTTTAAAAGTATCTGATTTACTGCAGTGTTACAGCTGGTTAGAATCTGAGACACCAGATAAGAATAACAAACAAATAAAGAAAATCCGTTTTTAACACCCAGACTGGTCAGTCCTGCGATCCTCTTACTTTATCAACTGCTGGTAGAACAAGCAAATGCAAAAAGCAAACAAACACTCAAATATCCTTAAACCAGAGTGCTGAGCTGCTCTACCTTTCCAGTCACTTTAGAAACTGGAGCCACAAAGACAGAAAAAAAATAAAAAAACTTCCTCCAAAAAGATGTTCTGCTGCAGCGTTAAATAATCTCATAAAAGAATAAAAAGATAAATAGTACATAAAAAATATGTTTTATCTTTCTAATTTATCTTTCTGTTACTTTTCTGTGTCTTCTTACACCTCCCTGTAGATTTAGGCCAATAAATCTTGATAGATTTAGATCAACCTGAAGCTCCGACTCTAAATTTGACTTTTTTATCTCCCTATTGTAGCTCTTGAGCCTTAAAGAATAATACTAATGCTTTTAAAAATAGCAGATTTATGTTCATATTTTAAACTCCTTGATGCCCAAATTTATTTTTAAAGATTACATACAGTATATTTTTGCTTTGAAGTTGATGCTAAATTAGAGTAATTTTAGAGTAGAAGTGGTTTGACTCGTATTTTCATCGACAACTAAAGCGATCATATTTGAGTAAAATTCACGTTTTTTTCCATACTGCTGGAAATAGAATACATTTAAGTATTTTGTGTTTTCTTTCTCCTCCAACATCCACACACACATCACAAATGACAAATAACTGAACAAAGTGATAAAGTGTTTAATATTAGAATCCATTTAAAGCAGATATTTGTATCTTGTGCTACATAACAGTTCTTAAAAAATTACATTTATAGAATAAAAACAAAAAAAAGATTTTACACCAATGTTATCGTGTTCATATTTAAGAGATGACACAAAGTGATAGAAAATGTTGGACTTTCTTGAGGTTTTAGTTAGGTTTATCTAGTTTATTTTTGAAAGGAACCTGAACAGCTGCTGTTATAAATTCAAAAAAGGACAGATACTGATCAATCAGGCGATTAATCAATTAGTATTTATATTGCATTTTTCCTATAAAATGTAATGCAAATTGCTGTTCACAAAATAAATAGCATAAAAAAGTTAAATAATTTAAAAAAAATACCCCCCCCACACACACACACGACCTTCACCCCCCCTCACACCTCCCACCCACTTAACCAATGTAGATAAAAATAGGGAATCAGGCTGAGCACAGACAGAAAAAAGTCATAATTCATCTAGTGTAAACAATTAAAAGGATTTTTAAAAAATAAATTAAAGGCTTAATGGCTACAGAACATACATAAAGTATATTTTTCTAAACTGGTATTTTTCGTGTCTATCTCTAGGTTTTCGTCTGTAAGAAACTGGACCAAACGGGTCTTTTAGCAATCAAAGTTCCAGATCTAGAATATAGATCTAGAGATCTCCTCTACAGCCTGCAATGTGGAATCTGAAGTCCTTAGGAGATTTCATGGGGCCTCACAACACAAACTGAATAAAAACTCTACCATAAAATATTCAGCTCCGTCTGCAGTGAACTGAGCGTTTAAAACACAAAATGAAGAAAACAGACCAAGAAGAATCATTTTTATTGTTCTATCAGAGGTCTGCAGCCTGCAGCTCCACATGTGGCTCTTTCACCTTTCCATTGTGGCTCTCTGGATACAGGAAAATAAAGTTTTAAAAACAAATAGTACTGTGCTAAAAGATTTTAGATTTTGGATCTAAATGTCAGAATAAAGGCGAACTGGATTAAAAGATGGATTTTCTGTTTTTTAACTATATTTAAGTTCGCCTTATGGGTTGAGAAACACAGCGAGACTGACTCTGATTTATGTTTTGACTTTGATTCATGTATTTTTGGCAGAGATCTACCACAAACAGTAAAATAAACATGTTCTTTAATCACTACTGACATTACACTCCCCGATACTACATTAGCAGCATTGAGCTGATTCTATGTGAATGTGTCTTTTATTTTGAAAGGAAATCATGTGAACCTCTGTCAAAAGTTATAAACTGTTTAATTTTTTTAAAAGGAATTTTCTCTTTATATTTATATTTTATTCATTAAAAATAAGTTAATTTTGATTTATCATAATGGTAGCATTGACATAAATACAAATCCGTGTCTTATTTTTGTAAAGAATGAAGTCGGCCTTTGTGGCTCCTGCTGGGGTTTGTTCTACCCGAATGACTGCAAGAGTTGAAGGTTGCAGACCCTGTTCTATGTCATTCACAGTCCTTTTAATTAGATATGAAGGTAAAAAAAAATCTCCAAACAATATATAAATAGCAGAGAAAAAAATGCTGGCTAAAAAAAGAAGCCTTTTAGATTATAAATGATTAAACACTTTATTTTGGAAAAATAAAAAAGGAAAACATATCCAGAATTATAAACTAAATTGTAAATAAAACCACATGGCACATGCTCTTATAGGGACTTTTTAAAATATACATACAAATATTACATTTTTGACTTTCAATTTAATAAAAAAATAGAAAAAACGTGACTTTAAATCAGGATTAAAACCTGAATTTTAAACATTTTAATCGTTCCTTCATGAACACACAAGAGACAATGCGAAGTAAAAAGAGATAGTAGATCGTTAAATTTACATATAGACATGGAATAAAGTTTCAGCACCAAAGCCAGATGGGAACGCTTGGAGAGGAACATCAGGCCGCTCTGTTTGATACGTCAAATGACCGACCGGTCTTTGAGCGGCAGATCCGCTCAGTCTGAATATCCAGATGTTTGATTTGTTAATTAAGTCTCCATGGCAGTTAAGCAGCGAGTTCTTCTATGTGATCGCAGCAGGTAAAGAGATGACCCTGTAATATGCAGATCTAATCACACCTGATATGAAGCTGCGTTCTTCATATTCTCTTTCCAGGAACCCAAAAGTTGATGTGAAATTGAAGGTTTATTTGAACCAGAAGCTTTAATTTGAAGATTTTCTTTCTTTCTTTTTTTTTTTTTTTTTTGACTGACATTTGAAATCACATCTTCTCAGAATCTCCTGGGAAAATGATGAACAAGATGCATTAAAGCAGCAGCAGCTTCCCTCTAGTGGAGAACTGCTGCATTGCAATGGAAGACTTTAAGAAAACAGAAAATTTATTAGAATTTTATCTTATTTTTATATGAAAATAGAAACAATGACTCACATGAGTCAAAGTCAGGGGCCGGATCCGGCCCTCCGGGTAATTATATCCACACATCCAGATCGTTTTCCTTAATGTTATCTTGTGCTCATTTCTAAAAGTTTTGACAAAATATATTTTTTAGAGAAAGTAAAATATTGAAAGTTTTTTTAAGGTTTGAGTTGATCTATTCTGGAATAATATTCATGCCTTTTTAATTATTCATAATTATGTTACAAAGTTACAGTTTTAAGTTTTAAAAATGGGCATTCTGCTACTTTTTAGACTATTTTGGCATTTATAAAAGTTTTTTAGGCCATTTTGGTGTGTAGCTAATTTTTTCAGCTAAATGCCAACAGTTTTGGCTAATTTAGGCTTTTTTAAGGCTGTTTTGGACTTTAGCTAATTCAGCTACATGCTAGCTGTTTTGGCTAACTTTAGCTTTTTTTGTTTGTTTTTTTTTTTAGGCTGTTTGTAGTTCCGGCTAATATTTACATGCTAACTGTTTTGGCTTTTTTCCGTTATTTTAGGCTGATTTGGAGTTTGACTAATTTTTTTAGCTGCATGCTAACTATTTTGGCTAATTTTGGCTTTTTTGCTATTTTAGAGTGTGGCTAATATTTCAGCTACATGCTAGCTGCTTTGGCTAACCTTTTTTTTCTCAGTTTTTTTAGGCTAACTTGGCATTTAGTTAATATTTAAGATGGCTATCAGCTTCAGCGTTTTCACCTTTCAGCTTCAGCGTTTTCAGCTATCAATTTCAGCATCTTCAGCTATCAGCACTAGCATCCTCAGAGGCCAAATTCAGCTTACAGCATTCACACTAGCATTATCACAGGTAATGCTATATATGTAGTTCATAATGATGTTAAAAAGTTACAGTTTTAATGTTTTAAAAATGTAGTTTCAGAGTGTTCAATAAATGTTTATCCTGTTCGGTCCGCGACCGAAGGTGTGTTTTGGATTTTGGCCCCTTGTACAAATGAGTTTGATACTCCTGTCATACCCTTAAGTTTCCAACGTATGTTAAATTAGACTTTTATTCTGAAAATTTCCCAAACTGATTTATTAAAACAGGAAAAGACCAATATGCACTAAAATAAATAACATTTTAAATAAAATGTTTGTAACAGCTCCATGTAGCTTCCACATCTAATCCATCTGAAATCATCCGACACTCCAGATTACCAAGTGATGCGACTTTATCAGAGAGCAGAATAAACACATTTACGCGTTTGGAAGCATCGTTTAAACTCGCATATGGTCAAAGTAATTATCATTACACAGAAGTGGGAAAAAAAAGTAAAAAACTGAGGAGAATCTTTGTGGAAGAGGAGGCTGCCTCAGAGAAAAGAAAAGCTTGAAGAGAATATTAAGGCCAGAGAGGGAAGCAGAACATACATGATGAAAAAACAACAACAGCTGTTTAGCTGGTGGCAGAAAAACTGGATTGAACAACAACATCATTTGCAGAGAAAATGATCCAGGATAATAGAGTGCAGTAAGGATACAGCTGTGTATGCCTTCTTTCTTTTTTTCTCTACATTCTGGGATGCTAATAAACCTGTTCATATTAATGTAAATAAAGCATGGGTTTACCAGTGATTAATCTGGGTGAAAAGTACATTTAAGCGGACTTTTGTGATTTTAGAAACAAAATGTTGTATGTAGAGGCTGATCCGTTGATCCTGAGACGTGGCCGGAGCCTCCTCGTGGATCGTTGGAGTCTGCCTCGGAGGTGCGAGCTGAGCCGAGACTGCTCTGCCCTTGACTAGTATCCGCTCATCCAAGCATGCGGGATGGCTTAGTTAATTAAGCTTAATCTACCCCTGGAGATCGGAGTGCTGTTACAGAGACCCTCTGAGCTGTCGCTGTACACTTCTCTCTGGACCAGACCCCCCCATCTGGGCCTTTCGATGCAGCCATGTTTGAGTGCACTCAGCATCTCCAGAGAAACACATTTACACGTGAAAGAGTTAAAGAGTTTTAGCAAATAAATGTGAAAAATGTGAAGCTGGATTCCCAGTAAAATGTGATTAGAGAGGCGTTGAGATGCGTCTTTGTTGTTCTTTTTCCTTTTTTTTTAAAAAAAAAAAAGTAAAGTATTTTTACTAAAATAAAGACTAAAGACTCACTCCCGTGAAAAATGTGTTTTTAACTTGATCTTTTTTTTATGAAGAAAGAAAATTAAGATAACATTCTATTTCTGAGTATTTTTTTATTCAAATTGTTGTGACTTAGGAACAAATGAAAAAAAAAGTAGCTTGAAAAAGATGGTACAAAGTCACAAGCTCCATGCTCCGCCCCATTCCGATACATCCGCTTGCAGGCATATAGATCATGAATGTCTTTGTTGCTGGATCGAAACTGTACATCTGGATCGCTCTGATATTGTTAAATTGGGGATTTGAGGGGCTGTAAGCCAGGGGTCCCCAAACTACGGCCCGCGGGCCAGATCAGGCCCGCCTCGACATTTGGCCCGGCCCCCCACACACTATCGAGAACCACATAGAACGTGACTTTTTATTCCACCCTTCTACAGTCTGAACTATAACGGGAGAGGAGAGAATATTTATTGGTTTCATTGATTCACTTTTTCTTTATTTCTTTATTATTACAGAATATTTTTTCTTCCATACATTTTTTAGACGTCTATAGCTCTTCAGCTCCTTCAGCTATTAAAATATTCAGCTTTTTTTATGCTAGCCTTTTTTTTTTTTAATAATTTTTTGGCAGTTACTAAGGATTTCTAGGGTATTTTGGAGTTTAGCTAATATTTTAGCCTTATGCTAGCAGTTTTGGCTGAATTAGACATATTACCAGTTTTTTAGGCTAGGTTAGTATTAGGTTAATATTTTAGCTATGTGCTAGCCGTTTTTGCTAATTTTGGCTTTTTCTTAATTTGTTAGGCTATTTTGGAGTTAAGCTAATATTTCAGCTACATGCTCGTTTTGGCTAATTTAGCTTTTTTCTGTTTTTTAGATTAATTTGGCATTTCGCTAATATTTTAGCTTGCTATCAGCTTCAGCGGTTTCAGCTATTAGCTTCAGCCATTTCAGCTGTCAACTTCAGAATTTTCCACTATCAGCTTCAGTGTTTTTACCTATCAATTTAAGCATCTTCAGCCATCAGTACTAGCATCTTCAGTGACCACATTCAGCTTACATCATTCACACTAGCATTATCACAAGTAATGCTATATATCTGGTTTTAAATTTGGCTATGTGTGGCTTTCTGGAAACCCGTAAATGTTTACATTTGGGCTGCACATTTTCTGTTAGCCTACAAACCGACTGGGCCGGGATCGGTTTGTAGGCTAGCAGAAAAAGTGCAGCAATCACAACCTAAACATAGAGATTTATGGTTTTCCAGAGAGCCACTCACAGCCAAATTTTAAATAATTCATTTCTGTAATCTTCACAGAAAAAAAAAATATAATCAAACATTTTAAAAACAAGATATATAGCATTACCTGCAATAATGCTAGTGGAAATGCTGTAAGCTGAATGTGGCCGCTGAAGATACTAGTGCTGATAGCTGAAGAGATTGAAATGTATAAAAAAAATTCTGAAGCTAATAACTGGAAAAAAATGCTAAAGTTGATTGCTGAAATGGCTGAAACAAAATGCTGAGGTGGATAGCAAGCTAAAATATTAACGAAATGCCAAATTATTCTAAAAAACAGAAATAAAATAGCCAAAACAGCTAGCATGTTGCTGAAATATTGGCTAAATTCCAAATTAGCCTATAAAACTGAAAAAAACCCAAATTAGCCAAAACAACTGGCTAAAACATTAGCTAAACTCCAAAATAGCTTAAAAATCCTAAAACAAGCTAGCATAAAAAGAGCTGAATATTTTAATACCTGAAAGAGCTGAAGAGCTACGGGTGTGCAAAGAACGTACAGAAGAAAAATAATCATGTGGGTCTCAATCTGCATTCAGTGTGTCGGGGGGCCTTTGAGGACCCCTGTGTTAAAGTAAACAAATGTTAGCTAGGACTCACAGTTTTCCTTAAACTGACTCAAGTTACATTTAAGCTTTACATTTATTCAAGAATTCAAAGAGTTTTACAGAAAATGTAAAAGCATTGTATTCTCATCGTAAACATCAACATCAACAATATCTTGCAGTTTCACAAACATTCACCAAACATTTGTAGAAAATAAAGATAAAAACAAAGAATTTCCATTATATAAAAAATTAACACATTGTGTCAAAAACTCAAACTAAAAGTTATCTTAAGGTTTACAACATACAAGGATCATTTACTTGGTTAAAAAATAATTAAAGCAAAGTTACACTGAAACAAAGCATCTTAATTCTAGAAAAAAGGTTTTTATTTTTAGTAGAAACCGACTAGAAAGAAGTCAATCTGCCAGTGCAGCGAGTGACTTTTACTTAACAGGATTTCTTGATTTAAGCAATAATGCCTAGACTTTACTATATAGGTTAAATCTTGAAAGCAGCCAAAAATGCTTATTTTAATCAATAATTTAAGAAAACTAGAATATAGCAACCTTAATAAAATGTATTTTCTACTACCTGTAAATATTGTAAAAGCTGTTTAAATCAGTATTCAAATGCATTTTTTTTAAATATGTGACAATTTCTTATTTCAAGTCTTTAAAAAGTGAAAGATCTAAAATAAACTTAAATTAAGACATTTTCTTGTCCTTAAATCAGGCCTGCGGGTTTTTTTTCTAGTTTTGTATTTAAAAAGGAAAATTTTCTTATATTTACAAACTAAATTGAAAAACAATACATATGTTTCTTAAAACAAGTTTAATAATCTTACACATGTTGTTGTTTATATCTAAAATCAAGATTTATAACTAGTTTTAAGATGAATAACCTTGGGTGGATTGATAAAGTGAACTTGTCTGCTGTCATCATATCTTCTCTTCTATTGTGACAGCCGAGTTGGCCGTTGTGTAACACACATTCTGAGCCACCGTGGTGCTTTGACCACATGGTTCTGGGTTCCCGCTCTGCCTCGTCTCGCAGCGGCAAAGACGGTAGAGATGTTTTCTCATCTTTTGAGAGAGCATGTAGAGCAGCGGGTTCATGCAGCAGTGAGCGAAGGCGGGAATCCGGAGGACGTTAAAGGCGACGTTCAGTCTTTCTGCCTTCCAACACTCCTCGGGTTCATACACATAGTGAATGATTTGAATAACGTTGTAGGGCCCCCAGCAGACGAAGAAGACCGTGACAATGCAGAGCATCATAGCTACACTCCGGAACTTTCTTCTCATGGTTGTCCGGAAAACCATCAGGATTATGCCGGAATAGCAGAAAACAATGATGGTGAAGGGTGATAAAAAAAGCAGGGATATTTTCACATAAAAAGCCACACCCCCAGGATTAATTTCTATGCAGTAGTAATGGAATCCCAACTGAACCACCTCATGGTTGACGGCATCAGTTATGGACGCAGTGATTCCGATGACCCACGCAGCCACACACGTACCCAGCACGTACTTCCTCCTGAAACTGTCCTTCGGCTTCCTGAT
Organism: Oryzias melastigma; assembly: GCF_002922805.2. Classification (NCBI taxonomy): domain Eukaryota; kingdom Metazoa; phylum Chordata; class Actinopteri; order Beloniformes; family Adrianichthyidae; genus Oryzias; species Oryzias melastigma. Next base: position 3,280,488 of record NC_050528.1, read on the forward strand.
CACAAAAATGAAGCGGCCCACGCTCAGGGCGGTCAGTATGAGGGCGCCGCTGTGCAGACCGATGCTGTACGCCGCCTTCAAACTGTGGCAGAAAAACTCCCCAAAGACCCACTGATGGAGGTGGTCCACGGCATAGAACGGGAGGATGGCGGCGAAGATCAAGTCGGACACAGCCAGGTTCAGAATGAAGATGGTCGTCACGTTTTTCAGATTGTCGTAGAGGACGACAGCCGTGATGAGCAGGCCGTTGCCGAGGATGCTGATGATGAAGATGACGATGTAGAAGGCTCCATTGAAGGCTTCAAAGTCAGTTAGGTAGCAGTTGACATGAAGTTCCTCGGTGTGGTTTTCAAGGGTTTCCTTCATTGTACGTCTCCTGAGAAAAAGGAGCAAAAAGACTGAAAGAGTGCAGGAGATCTGCTCACAAAAGGAGCTTCTGCTTCTTCTGAGATGTTTTAGAGGATTTGGGGGAAGAAAAGAAGAACAAAAATCTGCAACTCACCTCGAAATTCTACTTGAGCTGAACGCAAAGTGTTTCACAAAGTACTGAGGAAATATAACTGTAGGGTGAGTCACTGAGGCCGTTATGAAATCTTTCTGAAATATTTTAACATTCTGACCCAACAAAAGAACATTGCAGGGTTCCTGCAGGGTCTTAAAAAGTCTTAAAAAACCTTAAATTTGAAAATTTGGAAATAAACATTTTAAAAGTCTCACATTTTGATCATTTCGTTTTTAAAATGTCACAGCTAAAAACTTTTTCTTAATCACTTTCTGGTCAAAAGTTTTTTTTTTTTTTTTTGCCAAAATTAAATAAGTCATGTGTCAAAGTCAAGGCCCGGGGGCCGGATCCGGATTTTAATTTAGTTAATGCCACGATGTTATCTTGCGCTTATTTCTAACTTGTATAATTTTGACTAAATATATTTTTATGGAGAGTAAAATATTGAAAGTTATTTAAGGTTTAAGTTGATTTATTCTGGAATAACATTCCTGTCTTTTTAATTTTTCAGAATTATGTTAAAAGGTTTACAAAATTGGCATTCTGCTAGGCTTTTCTTTTTGTTGGTTTTTAGGCTGTTTTGGAGTTAGGGTAATATTTAGCTGTTTCAGCTAATTTAGAATTTTTTCAGTTTTTTAGGATATTTTGAAGTTAAACTATTTTTTCAGCTACATGCTAGCTGTTTTGGCTGATTTAGGCTTTAGCTCTTTAATTTAATTTGATTAAAATCTTTCTTTAATTTAGGATTTAGTTTTCTCTACTGGGGGCCGGGAATTAGACAGAAAAGTTGGTCTTAATTTTTCATATGCAAGGTCTTAAAAATGTCTTTAAAAGTCTTAAATTAACCTTTTAGAAACATGTAGGAACCCTGCATTAACACTGAACTATTTCCGTATTTAATAAGTAACAAACCCATTTGACTTGTATTCATGTGAAGTCCTGGAGACTTTTAAACTCATTTAGTTGTCTTGGACCAAAAGACTGGCTTGTTTTCTCAATTCTTCCTTCTTATGAGCCTTTGTGCAAAAATATTACCCACAAACTGAAATTCTCACTGCAGCTGAATCCAAATTCTTCCCTACCCCTATGGATTCTCCATACATTTAGCCCTCCAAATGGAGAATTACGGAAAAGTCTGGTCTTCAAATTCAACTTTAAAAAATAGCTTAAAAAAATGCATAAATTAAATGCGATGGATATACTTTTTAACTATTAAAAATCAAATATAAATTTTTAGACATGTCTATTCTATGATGACTTTTTTTTGCCATGAAATTGGCAGGTGAGGCAGTGGCAGCTCGGACCTCACCTGCACCCACACACTGTCTGGAGCTGCTGCTGACGGCGCATTAAGTTACTTCACTGTTTCAGTCTTTCTTTCACCATTTTTTTAACTTCTTCCTTTTTCTATTTCTCACCAAGTTTCTAATAACATTGGTGCCAATTTGTGACTCATTTAGTCTTTTTATCAACTAAAAATGCGCTTACATATACACTAGAGGAGGCCGACAGGACGCATGCCTCAAGACAGAGGGCGCTGGTGAGACCAGAGAACATGACACCACGGCTAAAGATTAATAGAATTAGTGGTAGCCAATCAAGTGTAGCCGTCCAGATATCCTTTAATATTGTTTTGGACCATTTTCTAAATGGTGGAGGATTATGTGTTTAAACTCAGGAATGAGTGGAGACGTGTCACTGGTAGTGATCTTTACTGAGACAGAGAGACTTTGAAAACTGAAGAAAGAAAAGGAAGACTTCTATTAACAGGTTATTAATCTGTTTCTTCTAAGGGAGCATCACACAGACTTAATTTAGAAGTAAAATTAAGTCAATAACAAAAACTTGAAAAATGAGGGTTTTTTTCCATCAGTTTGTCAAGTGCAGTTCTGACCAGGGTAGCTGGGGAAGAATGGTAGTATAACTTTTGTATAACAGCGGCTCTGCCAATGAGGGTGAGTCAAAAGAGGGTGGCGAGGGCTGGGGCGGGTGGCAACTACTGGCCATCCAACCCGCTCAAAACAACACAGTGACGGCTGGTTGAGCTATTCAAAATACATCCAATAACCAGAAAAAAACTGTCTTTTTATATTTATAAGGACACAAATCAAGAAACTAATTTAAAAATGCAATCAAGAAAGTTGATAAAAATGAATATAGTTTACAGGTATTTCTCTTTACTATAGAGCAAAGAGTGAATTTAAATTATGCAGATACGCAAAAATTCAGATGACATGTTTTTTTTAAATGACATCTACACTTGAAAAATAACTTCCCAGAAATCAATGACTGTTCACTGGTTTTCTTGGGTCAGCATCTTCCAATGAAATCACTCACCGCACTAGAACCGAAAATGTCTTACTCATTCTAAGTTGTCTCAAGAACAACTTCTCTGTGTCTGCAGCTCGTTGTTTCCTCATCGGATGAGTCAAATGCTGAGAACAAATTTCACAGACCTGGATGTGTGACAGCTAATTGAACTTCAACTTACAAAAGGACTGACCTAAACCTCATGCCATACTCATTATGGATGTAAAAGATGCCGATGTGCATTGAAAAATCACTTGAGCACTAGAGAGTAACATATTGAAATCCACAGAAATAAACAAGATTATGTTGGTAAAAAGGAATAAAATCTATTGGGAAGTAAATATGTTCTTTAGACATTTGCTTTTCGCTGCTTAAAATAAAAAGTGAACAAAAAAGGCATCTTCATTTTATATTTTAAATAATAAATCGAATGATCTCAGGTGCTGTCCAGGGTTTCTGCTCCAGGTAGGATCTCCCATGACAGGTCCAGAGTGACGAACCAGACAAAGAGCCCCTTTATAAGAAGTACCATCCAAGATTTTGCAACTTCGCCCAGATTGGCGTCACTGGGGCCCCACCATGGAGCCAGGCCTGGAGGTAGGGCTTGCTGGTAAGCGCCTGGTGGCCGGGGTTCCTCCCACGAAGAAACAACGTGGGATCCTTCACCTGTGGGCCCACCACCTGCAGGAGAGCTCAGAAAGGACCGGTGCGATGTGGTTTGGGTGGCAGTTTTTAAGGAAGAGCTCGGCAGTCCAAACCATGAATTTGGCTTTTGGGACGTGGAACGTGACCTCTCTGGAGGGAAGGAACTTGAGCTTATGCGAGAGGTTAAGAGGTACCAGCTGGATATAACTGGGTCTTACCACCATGTGCAGCCTGGGCTTTGAAACTCAGTCCCACGAGAAGGGTTGGACCCTACCATTGTGGAACTGCCCAATGTGAGAGGTGGCTGGCAGGCCGGGGTGGGCTTACTCATGAGCCCCCAGCTCAGCTGTCCAGTGTCAGAGTTCACACCGGTGGATGAGAGGGTCGGGTCACTTCGCTTTCGGGTGAGGGACAGGTCTTTGACTGTGGTTTCAGGACCAAACAGCAGTTCAGAGTACCAAGCCCTCTCAGTGTCTCTTGGAGAAATGAACTTCCTTCATGATTTGTGGGGAGGCTGTGGTGCAGCAGTGGGGTGGTCAACTCCTGATAGGAAGATTACAAGTTCGATTCCCGCCTTGCCCACCCATATGTCAAAGTGCCCTAGGGCACTGAGCCCCAAATTGCCTCTGATGGAAGGTTGGCACCACTGTTCAGTACCGGAGTCCCCATCAGTGTGTGAATCTGTGTGTGTATGGGTGAATGGATCAGTGACTGTAAAATGCTTTGGGCCTTCAAGGAAGGTAGAAAAGCGCTATATAAGTATACACCTTTACCATTTATCTCTGGAGGATGGCTGCGCGCTCCCTTAGAGATAGGGTGAGAAGCTGGGTCGTTCGGAGAGAGCTCGGAGTAGAACCGCTTCTCCGCCACATTGAGAGGAGCCAGTTGAGGTGGCTCGGGCATCTGGTCCAGATGACTCCTGGACGCCTCCCTGGAGAGGTGTTGCGGGCATGTCCCACGGGGCAGAGGCCCCGGGGAAGACCCAGGACACGCCGGAGAGACTATGTTTGTCACAGTTCAACATCCGTCCTCCACTGTCGACCACCAGAGGGAGCCATAGTCTGAGTTTTGACATCCTCCTGACATCTTCCTCCCTCTCCCATCAGCATTTGCTCTCTGCTCCCAAGTTCAGCAGTTGTTTCTACATCAGACAATCCTCTCAACAGTCTTTAGTCTGGCACGAAGCAGAGCTCAGTGCAAAGTCTTGTTTTTGCATTGCATACAGTCTGAGCGGTATTTCTTGCCTGTTTCCTCGTCTGCTAGCCTTGCTCTATGTGTTTGACTCCTGCCTGGATTATGACTCAGCTCTGCCTCGCTCTTGTTTTTTACTGACACCATTAAACCTTTGCATATGGATCCACATGTCTCAGCGCCTTTGTTACAATGTCTCCCAGGAAGTCTGGGTATCTTTGTTTACACTGCTGCCCCCATGACCTGGTCTTGGAATAGGATGGGTGGATGGATGGATGGATGGACCGAATAATAATTCATGTATTTATTTCTGGACCAATTATATATGTATAATTAATATATGTATTGAATCACGCGAGAGGCAAAGAAACACGACGCTAACCCCCATCCTAGAACCAAATTCACACAGAAACATTTAACAATGCTTTGTTTTATTGTTTGATTTCAAGCAATCAAAAACATTTTTCCAAAAATGTGAAACAAAATTAAGATATTTAGTCATAAATTGATTGTAAAATAAAGAAAATAAAAAAGACAAAAATATTCACATATTTTTATATAATCCTACTTGTTTAGATAATCATTTTTGATTGTAAGCAGATTTGCATTTATACATACAGAATACACACAAATGACCCAATGAATCCATTAAATGTGAAGATTGGTAAATTTAATGAATTAATGGCTTAAAATGCAGTTAATTTGTATAACCCCACCAATATACAGTCAATCACTTTAGTTCTATAGAACTTTTCATCAACTATGCAGTTGAACACAAAAAAAAGACAGAAATAAACATCAGTTAAAACATAAGAAGTTATCAGACACGGTAGATAGAAGAAGGAATAATTAAACAAACCACCAGTGTGTGAATGTGTGAATGGGTCTGTGACTGTGAAGCGCTTTGGGCCCTTGAAGGAGGGTAGAAAGCGCTATACAAGTATACGCCATTTACCATTTACCAAACTTAAAAAATTGAATATAATAAAAACGCTGTGGTAAAATTAGACGGACTTCATAGAATTAAAAGAAAAACAAGGTAAAAACATAAAAATTATAAACCATAAAAGCCAAAAAGTCCTTAAAAGCTCAACACATAAATAAACATGTCGTTTATATGATTAATGTAAAAGCTAAGTTAAAAAAAATAGTCTTTATATTGTGTTTATAAACTTTGAAATTGATTATTTAGTCAATCTATAATTATTAATAATGTCAAGTAACATAGATGAAGGGCTTATGATTACCGTCAGAAAATATTTTTACATTATTAACATCAATTTAATAAAAATGCAACAACAAGATTATGAAATGACAAAAAAATAACAAGATAAAAATAAAAACTTCTCATTTTTACTTCCAAAAAATGTCTCGTATTTTAAGGGGCGGCAGTGGTAGGGCGGTCGACTCCTGATCAGAAGTGAGCGGGTTCGACTCCGCCTTGCCCGCCCATGTGTCGAAGTGTCCTTGGGCAAGACACTGAACCCCGAATTGCCTCTGGTGGGAGGTTGGCGCCAGTGTTCGGCAGCGGAGCCACCACCAGTGTGTGAATGTGCGTGTGAATGGGTGAATGGGTCTGTGACTGTGAAGCGCTTTGGGCCCTTGAAGGAGGGTAGAAAGCGCTATACAAGTATACGCCATTTACCATTTACCATTTAACAAAATAAAAGCTTAAAACTGTAGATTAGAATTAAATTTGATAAAATGATCATTTTTATTGTCAAACTATAAGCCGCAAGGTTCAGGAAGTTCCGAGTACCCTTTCAGAATAAATTACATGGACAACTCTTCGCTTGTGACAGACATGATGGTGTTTCGGCTGGGTCGGGTCGGGATGCTGTGGCTGTCGCTGGTACAGCGCTGCAGCATCTTCTTCAGATGGTTTTTAAATTTGACGCCCAGAAGAACATAGAAGACGGGGTTGAGGCAGCAGTGGGAAAAGGCGAGCATCCTGCTGATGTAGTAGGCGTACATTTGCCTTGTGAAGGAGCCACAGTCATGACCATCGTTCTCAGTTAAAACATCCCGAGACATTTGAAAGATGACGTAATTGTACGGCGTCCACTCAATGAAAAACACAACCACAAGGATGAAGATGAGTTTTAAAGTTCGATTTTTTCGTCTCTGGACCTTATTACCCATCAATCTGGATAAGATCTTGGAATAACAGAAAATAAATACAATTGAGCTCACTACGAAAAAAACATTTTGCTGATAGAACACCCAGAATTTCCCCACACGTTCTGGATAGAAGCAAAGTAAAGAATCCTCGTGTTTAGTCACTTCGGAGAAGATGAAGCTCGGACTAGCAATCAGAATACTCACAACCCAAACAACCACAGTGACCACGATACTGGGGAAGCCTGCGGCGGACACGATGTTAGACAGAGGATTCATGACAGCGATGTAGCGGTGGACAGTCATCAGGACCAGGAGGATGCTGCTGCTGCAGAAACCAGTGTAGAAGACCCAGTTCACCAGTTTGCACGTCGGTTGCCCCAAAGTCCAGCCATGAAGGTCGTAGTAGATCCAGAAAGGCAAACTTGCTGTGAACAAGAGATCGGACACTGCCAGGTTCAGGATCAAGGTGTTGGTGACGGATCTGATGTTCTCATACCGGAGCAGAATCGCAAGAACCAGGAAGTTTCCAACCAGGCTCAGGACGAACACGATGGAGAAAAACACGGAGGTGGAGATGGCTCCAAACTTAAAGACTTCTGTCTGGTTGCAAGCTTCATCGCCATAGTCGTCGTTATAGTAATTGGCGGGTAGGGAATTGTTGGTCATGGTTTCAGTTGAGTTCAATCCTCCAGAAAGATGAAATTCTACATTAAAAAAAAAGAGACTTTAAATCACATGTGTCAAAGTCAAGGCTCAGGGGCCGGATCCCGCACCCTGGGTAATTCTATCCGGCCCTCCAGATCATTTTATTTTATTGTAATTAATGGCCTGAAGTTATCTTGCACTTATTTCTAACTTGTATAATTTTGACAAAATGTGTTTTTATGGAGAGTAACATATTGAAAGTTATTTAAGATTTAAATTGATTTATTCTGGAATAATATTCCTGCTTTTTTATAATTCATAATTATGTTAAAAAGTTACGATTTTAAAACTTTTAAAAATTGGCATTCTGCTAGCTTTTTGGACTACTTGGGCATTTACTAAGAGTATTTTGGAGTTTAGCTAATATTTCAGCTACATGCTGGCTGTATTTGGTCATTTCATTTTTTGAAATTTATCTATTTTTTCAGCTCCATGCTAGCTGGTTTAGGCAATTTAGGCTTTTTTTGTTTTTTAGGCTGCTTTTGAGTTTAGCTAATATTTCAGCTACATGTTAAATGTTTGGATAATTTTTTTTTGTTTTTGTTTTTTAGGATATATTGCAGTCTAGCTATTTTTTCAGCTACATGCTAGCTGTTTCGGCTAACCTGTTTTTTATTGTTTTTTTAAGCCTATTTGGCATTTATCTAATAATTTAGCTGGCTATCAGCTTCAGTGTTTTCAGCTATTAGTTTCAGTGACATCAGCTATCACCTTCGGCATTTTCTGCTATCAGTTTCAGTATTTTCAGCTATCATCACTAGCATCTTCAGCTGCCAAATTCAGCTTACAGCATTCACACTAGCATTATCACAGATAATGATATATCTAGTTCATAATTATGGTAAAAAGTTACGGTTTTAAATTTAGTGTTCAATAAACGTTTATCCTGTTTGGCTCGTAAACTAAGATGGTTTTTGGATTTTGGCTCCCTGTGCGATTCGTCATTGAGCATCATTGAGCATAACATGATAAGCTTCTTCTGTATATAATTACGTCCAGCAGCAAATATGCTTTTTGAATCAATGTTTTAGTACATTTCATTAAGTAAAACCTTAATTTGTTTTTTATAATTTCAGAAACTGATGATGTACTGGGACCTGATGCACACAAATCCCTGTTACTTCAAGAAAATGTCAACAAAAACTTCCCATCACAAGTAAAACTGTTGACCTTATGAGGAAAATAAATACAAAACATGGAAGTAGAGATGTGTGAGACCTGGTTTTATTTTCCCATAATGCAGTTTAAATATAAGAAGGAGCATAAAGCTGTTTAAAGTAACAACATACTGTTCTAATACATCAGGTAACAGGGAAAAGGTTATGGTTTTATGGTTGTGGTCCAATCAATTAAAAAAATTATCTTCTTCATATCATGATTTAAAATAATTGCAATATAATTTTTACAAAAACAGTTAAATTGGAAACATCAACAATGATAATATTAATGTTTGTCTAAGTTTGATTCATGAAAGATCCTTCAAACAGGAAACAAACTTTACCTGAGGGGTTGTGCAGGTTTACACTCCGGAGTCCGACTGACAGGACGATGTGTGTGAAACTTCAAAGAATGGGAATGTGACCTTAAATACTGATCCCCAAAAAATGAATTGAAACCATTTCTTTGTTTTCACATCATCAAATAAAACCTGCATATGACAGGTTTAAAGCATGTGAACACTCATTTTGAAATCAAACAAATTAATTAATCTCAAACATAAATGGATGAGATACACATCAGAAAATTGTACTATAATTGTTACATATTTTTAAATATTCTAAAGAAATTTGAGTTTTTTTTTAAAACCAAATTCACATTTTTTTATTTTAGAGATATGCTTTAACCAAAAATATGATAAGTTAAAAAAATAAGGAAAACAGGAACAATCTGAAAGGGAGTACATAAACATCTGACACTCATTTTCATGTATAAACACTCGTTTGGTTCAATTTAAATTCCCCCAACTATTTAAATGTGTATTCAGAAATATTTAGGGATATATTACAATTTATTTATGTTTTGTATTTATGCATGTTTGTTAATATTCAGTAGTAGTTCTCATAATAATAATAATAATGATAAATAATGATAAATGTTTAACAATTAAATGAAATAAATAAACTCATGAAGCATTACTTACACGAATATATTTGAAATTATTTTTAGTTTTACCAATTTATTTATCTTTTTTGAACACATAAATTCCTCAACATGCATTTATCTATGAACTGTGCAGCTGGAAAACCTCCAAAAATCAGTGTAGCGCACGCACCACGTTTGTTTATTTATCCTCTGACCGTCAACCGAACTCTCCTACTATCTCCGTCACCGATTGGCCAAAGTCAATGTCAATCAACCCAATCCCCGCCCCCCAGCTAGCACGTTTCTGCCAAATCATCAAGGAGCGCAGCCAGTCCAGCCGTTTTCTCTCGTCAAGTAAGCTGTTTTCCTCTCTAAATGTAAAGTTTTTTTCCCCTGGTGTTTATTTTAGCATTAAAAACTAAACCGAGAGGGACTGTAACGGTCATGCTCCCGGAGTCTGAGCCGGAAGTAGCGGAGTTTTGTGGCGTCAGAGCAGGTGCATGTCCTCATGGATGGAGCCAGCGGGTTTGTTGTGTCGCTTCCAGAGTAAATGTAAACATTTTAGCAGCAGTTCCAGGTCGGAAACGTGAAGTTAATGTCGCAGTGGAAATAAATCTGACGGCTGGTGCTGCTGACAGGCATTTATTCGCCCTCATTTTGGCTAGAATGTCCCTTCAAAACAGCAGCAGCTGCTATAGATTTAGCTTCATGTACTGGTGCAGCTATATTATGTTATATTGTGAGCTTTAAATGATGGAGTCTCGTCATATTTCTCCTCCTCTCTGCAGCCTCACCATGGCATCCTCCTCAGTGGGAGACAGACAGCTGCAGAGGATCATCAAAGACCTGCATGGTAATTCTGGATCTTCTCCATGTAGAAATAAAGCCTCCCGAATACATAAAAGTGGGAATAAATCCTTAAAAACTCATGAGTCTTAATTGATAATGTTGTCTGCTCACAACCAGGATGTGAAAGTTTGCATTTAAGGTTCCAAAAAGTGGTTGACACTCAGGAGGCCACGTTTCTTGGTTTAAAAGGGAACTGGTGAACTAAAAAGTGAATTGTTGTATTCCTAAAAGTGTGTCATGATCTATTTAATCAATTGAAAATACTTCTCTTGCATTACACCGGGCTTTGCAGAAGCCAATTGGAAAGTTTTTTTCTTCATTGCTTGTTACCAAATCCAAAAAATGATTTTTCTTTTTTCTTTTTTTCTTTTGGAATACACAAACACAAAACATCAATTCTTGCACCCCTAACATGTCTGAGCAATTGAGTTTTGATATTCTTCTACCCTCATGTGGCAAAGTCAAGGCCCGAGGGCCGGATCCGGCCCTCTGGGTAATTCTATCCGGACCTCTGGATCATTTTATTTCATTGTTATTAATGACCTGATGTTCTTTTGCGCTTATTTTTGACTTTTATAATTTTGATAAAATATATTTTTATGGAGAGTAAAATATTGAACGTTTTTTTAAGGTTTAAGTTGATTTATTCTGGAGTAATATTCCTGCATTTTTATTATTCATAATTATATTAAAAAGTTACAGTTTCAAAAATTAGCATTCTGCAGCTTTTTGGAATATTTTGGCATTTACTAAGATTTCTTAAGCTGTTTTGGAGTTTAGCTAACATTTCAGCTTCATGCTAGATGTTTTGGCTAATTTAGGCTTTTCTTTTTTAAGTTTCTTTATACTGTTTTGTATCTAGGCTAATTTTTACATGCTAGCTTTTTGGCTAATTCAGATTTTTTTTGTTTTAACTGACATTTTGAAGTTAAGATAATATCTTAGCTACATGCTAGCTGTTTCGGCTATTCTAAGGTTTTTATTATTATTATTTTTATTTATTTTTTTAGGCTAATTTGTCATTGAGCTAATATTTTAGCTATCAGCTTCAACGTTTTTAGCTATCAATTTCAGCATCTTCAGCAGCCAAATTCAGCTTACAGCATTCACACTAACATTATCACAAGTAATACTATATATCTAGTTCATAATTATGATAAAAAGTTACGGTTCTAAAGTTTTAACCTAAGGTGTATTTTGGATTTTGGCCTCTTGTGCGATTGAGTTTGACACCCCTGATCTAGAAAGACTTGGAACTCACAGAAACATATTTCCATTTTTAGATTGCATTTTTTAACTGCAACCATTAAAAAAATTGTTTTTTTTGTTTACTTTCTGTTTAATGTGTGTCTCCAGATGCTGTGATTGAGTTGTGTAAAGAACACAGGGACTGTGGTGAGCCCATAACGGACGACTGCGCAAACCTCCACAAGTTCTTCTATAAACTGGAATATCTTTTGCAGGTACAGTTTCCTGATGAGTCGATTGATTCATCAGTTGATTTTCTTTCATTTTCAAACAAAAAATAAAATAAACATGATAGACGGTGATGAAGTGCTTGGAAAATAAGATTGTAGAAAAAAAGTATTAATTTGCACCTCTGATCATACTATTTTATATGCAAACAGTATACTATAGACATTATATTATATTGCATAACATCATGCAAAATTGTTATATTTAGCATATAATAATTAATCACATAAACACAAATAATTAAATTAAAAAGGTAAATTAAATGAATAAATCAAGGTACCAAAACAGCATCACAAAGTCATGAATGTCCATAAATTGTCTCATTAAGCTTCTCATTTTCTAGTTTATACATTTTCCTTTTTTATTGTTTAAATTTTTAATTTTTTGTTACTTAAAGTCCATATTTAGTGTGAACTCCCCTTTAATGTTGTCTCTCTGCAAAAATATATTTTTAAAACATGAAAAATCATCCTTTTATTTCTCCTTTTATTATACAACAATATTTTTTTCGTTTAAAAAAAGCAAATAAAAATAAATGTTTTCCTAGAAGGTGAAAACACAGACTGTCTATAAACATAATGACCTGTCTCTTAGCATTTTTTTGTGAGTAGTGTCCCTTAATAAGTGCCTCACACTGTATATTAGTGCCCCATGGGGGTATTTACAAAACAGTATGCAGAAGAAACTGATGATCAGGTGGAATAATCACAGGTGTGACCCGGAGCGATGATGCACATCTGGAAGAAGGCTGCAACCACACTGAACTCTGTGGTTCCAAAGCCTTAAAATCGATCTTATAAATAAAGCTTAATGATGATGTATCATCTGAAATTCATTTAAAGGTGTCTGGATGATTAGTTCTCTAAAAATATGATCCAAAATTCCCATCAAAAGTTTGTAAAAGTGTTTCATGTCACTTTTAGAGACTCTGTCATGTGAACATCATTTGACTCTGTTGCATTTTCAGATTGTAATGTGAAATTAAAACTATTTTGTGTGAAATTTGGAAATTTCAAGCAATCAAAACAAAAATAAACTTTACAAACAGTAGAAAAATACATCAATACACAGCTATATCAAACTTAGGATAATTAGTCATGACATTGTTTGGAAAATGCTTAGTGTTCCCCCACTTAGCTACTCGTGCTTCTTTATTCGCAGTTTCACGTATTCACAGATTTTTTCCAGTCATGTGACTCATCCAGTTCATCACAAACACTCCAAGAACTCAAGACACTTGTATGAAACGTTTGCGTCCGAAAGTGCTGAAGGAATTTCCCAGGAGTTTGATAGAACGCCAGGCTAAAGGCGACGCACACACAGCGAGTCAACGGCTGAATAGTGAG
>NC_050528.1:3294445-3299563 GCF_002922805.2 Oryzias melastigma
GCGTTATTACTGTGCATTATCACTTTTTAATGCACACCCAGCAGCCAATCAGAATCGAGTATTCACCCAGACCATGGTATAATAAATGTTAACAGAGGATGATTAGAAGTGTTCTTGATGAGTATGGATCATAGCGAACGTTCTTTCGCGCCTCGGTGGGGTGGGGGGTGGGGGGGGGATGGGTGTCTCTGTATCTGCAGATCTCTCCGATCCCTAACCCCCGCGAATAAAGGGGGGAATACTGTATCCCGGTACATCCGCAGCCATCCACATCACTTGTAAAAAACTTCAATTGTTACTCTAAATCATAAAAAGACATATCAACTCTTCTACAAATTGAACAAGATGCACAGAGACTATTAAGTTTGTTAAAAAGTTTTTATTAATGTCTCCAGAGGGAGTGACAGGAAGTGAACTTATATAATCCCACTCCTCTTTCTTAATCAGTTATCTGTACTTTATCAACACAGATTCAGGACATTAAAAAATCCATGAGTTTAAGAAAGAGAGAAAACTTAAAAATAAACAAATGAATAGATTAAAGGGAGAAATGTGAGTGTAAAAAACAACCACAAAATAAAAACACTAGTTTAAGAAATGTTTAGGGCCACAAAATTAAAGCTTAAACATTGATAAATAAAACTTTGTCCAGTGTTGTGGTAGTTTTAAAGATGCAGCAGCTCTTGAATGAAAAGTAGAAACAACTAAACCACTAATGACCTATTAGCTAAATCTCTGTTTATGTGTGTAAACTTCTGCTGAAGTTCCAGTGAAACTCTTTGTGTTCTGCAGTTTGATCAGAAAGAAAAGACGACCTTCCTCGGCCAAAGAAAAGACTACTGGGATTACTTCTGCGAGTGCCTGATGAAGATCAAGGGACACAACGACGTCATCCGGTTTGTCAAGTCCATCCCTGAGGTAATTCTCCCGCCGAACGCTCACACAGCAGCTGTCCCGCTCTGGAGCTAATCCTGCAGGTCGGCAGGAGCGGTAAGACGCTGCTAAGTCATGCACGTGCCGTCTGTGGCGTTTCTGCCGTCCGGGACGTTCGCCGCGGTGAGCTCAAGTTTATCTTTGATTATTTAGCAGCTGCTTAGTACTTTTTAAATATATTATTGAGGATAATATCTGATTTAGTCTTGAAAGACAAACACTCATTTGTAATTACAAAATAATTTCTGAAAGATTTCAGCTCATCAGTAAAATAACTTTCTGTCATCTTATCATTTTATCTGACTGTATTGAACATTTTAACCAAAAATGTTGTCAGGGAACAGATTTTTTTGTGTTTTTGGTCAGAAATATGATTAAAACAGCAGTTAATGTTAAAGAAAAGTATGTTGTGAAAGTGTCAGACTAGTTTAAGGCGTTATATTCAATAGACTGTCTAGATTTTATGTTCAGAGCAGATAGAAAATGATTTGACTTTAGTTTTGAGAGGAGAAACGTTCAAACTTAATTAAAGCTAATATTTAGTCATTTAAATGACAGAAATATTCAATCTCAAGTTTATTGTTTTAGTGATGTATTGAGGAGTTTAAAACACAGTTATAAGTCAGAGTTCTGTTTGACTTAATCCTTATTTATGCCACCTTTCACAACAGATCACTCATTTATTTCATTTTTATCTTGTTAAATCTGCCTATATGGACCTAAATTGATTAGTTTATCATCTCTACAAGAGCCAGGTTTTATTTTATTTTTGGTTATTTCTGCTCATTGGTCATGGGTTTAAAGGAATGCAGGACCTCCAGGTGGTGCTCCTGTTTTTCATCTGGTTATCTTCCTTAAATCCCTCCATCTGTTTGTTGGACAGTCTATGACTACAGATTGTAATTACACATTAGGGGTTTTCCTGGAAAAAAAAATCTTTACATTTTAGGTTCTTATTGTATAAAATGTTCACTTTTGGAATTGATCTGCATCCAGTCATATAAAAAGAAGCAAATACTGTCTTTTCTGCACTATAAAGCACAACAGATTATAAGGCGCATCATTAATGAACGCTCGATTTTTGAACTAATGTCATAAATAATCCACATTAAGAAAGATACAAATCAGAGATAAGTCAGTCAGTCGGACTAACTGCATTCAGTCATTTAATTTTTTTTTTACTTATTAATCTCTATTTAACCAGGAAGTCCCACTTAGATTAAGAAATCACTTTTACAAGGGAGACCTGGCGACAAATATTAATTACAGCTAGAAAATAAAATAATATTTCATTTAAAAACGGCTACGTTTGAAAAGAATCTTTCAACTTGGATTTAAAATCATTTAACAGAAGGAGTTCCGAAAGTTGGACAGACTTGAAAAACCACACAGTAAAAAAAAAACGGACTGACATTTTATCAGAGTTGAATATCTCTCAGATCTGCTAGAATTCATCCAGATATAAGACTCTGGATTATACAGCCCACTGTAACTTTTTGAAAAAGATTAAGGCTTTTGAACTCCCTCTATCATTTTTTTTAAGTCTCTAAAAAAGTTTTTACACAAGTTAGGGTTTTCTTTTTTTGTATTTTTAGCTAATATTTCATCTGCATGCTAACTTTTTTTCTGCTAACTTTGACTTTTTTCAGTTTTTTAAGGCTTCTTTGGGATTTTGCTAATATTTTAGCTAGGCATAGCTTTCAGCTATCAACTTCATCATTTTTAGCTATTAATTTCAGCATCTTCAGCTATCAGCATTAGCATCTTTAGCAGCCAAATTCAGCTTCCAGCATTCACACTAGCATTATCACAGGTGATGCTATATATCTAGTTTTTAGTTAGTTTAAAGCTAATGATGGTGAAGACGTGTGCTTTACATCCGGTTTGCTCATGATCCGATTAGTCGACTAATTGGAGAAAATAATCGGAGATTAGTCGACTATTAAAATAATTGTTTGTGGCAGCACTAGTGTGTAGTTAGCTTCAAGCTGTTGTAATTTTAAGTCGTGCAAGTGTAAATTGTATTTTTTAGAATTGTACTTATGCACAAAACGAGTTAATCAAGAATTACACATGCACAAATCGGGGTGATACTTATTTCTCTCCATAGTATTCACACCTCACTATCAACTAGAGCAGAGCTGCTCATTCCTGGTCCTCCAGATCTATCCACCATATCCGTTTTCCTTCTCTTCCTGCACTGCTTGCTGCTGATTACCTGGACCAGGTGTGTTCAATCAATCACAATGTGGAGACATCTGACGGAGCTAATCAGCAGCTGGCAGGGCTTGGAGATCTGGACCACAGATGTCGAGGAGCCCTGGGTTAGAATGTGGTTAATAAGACACCGTACGACCAAAGTACGTCCAACTTCCAGGAGCGAGACTTCTATCACATGTACAGCCCCAAAACCTGCAGAACGGGTCAACTTCCTGTTGGGCTACAAGTGACTAATGAAAGTGAAAACGTCTGTCCTGCGTGTTTTCATAAAAATAATCAGAGTTTTTCTCTGAATCCGCTGTTTCTGTGTTTCTGCAGCTGAAGACTTCTCTGGGGAAGGGCAGGGCCTTCATCCGATATTCACTCGTTCACCAGCGTCTCGCCGACACGTTGCAGCAGTGTCTTATAAACCAGAAGGTCACGAGGTCAGAACACTCACTCAGACCTGTTTACATGGTGTTGGTTGATGTCTGCTCCTTTATGTGCTTCATCTTTTCACAACATTCCTACATTTGATTAAGTGGGAAAAAAAATCTATTCAACTTGATTTAAATGATGAATCAATGTCTTTGTTTCAAACATAATTCTAAAACGCCTTAAAAAATCTCATTTGTGAATTAGCACTTTTTAAATTTACATTTTTATTAAACATTTGAGGTTTGAATGTCAAAACTTGAATATATTTTCAGATAAGTGAAGGACAAATGTAAATATATAAACATTAGCATGTATGCTCTGTAGATTAATGTCAGTGAGAAGAAACTAAATCTTAGAAAAGCATCTGACTGAAAGCTGTTGAAAAAGTGTCAAACTTGGAGGAAATTTCTGCTACATTTTGCAGAAGACAATTTCTCAACTTTGTTTTTAATTTTTTACTCCAGAAATGTGTTCTTTTTTCTGTTTTAAGGAAGTGGTACTCTCCCTTCCCGATTTATCTCTTATTTCTGTTTTCACCAGAAGTTAAGCGGTGAGAATCCTCAACCGCAGTTCCTCTTCTGTTCAGCCACTTCTTTACTCTGTGAGCGCTGCTGCAGGATTGTTGTTGTTTGCCACAGAAGCTAACGCTGATTCGTTTTATTTTGAAAATCCATCTGTATGTCAGGAAAATTTTAGCTTATTTTGAAATTCTTGTACAACTGCATATCATAGTTCAAATTAAAGCTAAAAAACGTTCTTGATCTTTTCATTATTGTTGCATCAAATAATCAAATAAAGCTTTCTATTGTAGATTTTTTTCTTTATATTACTTTTAGATACATTTTCTTCAATTTAGTTAGTTTGACATTTATAAATGCTTTTTTTAAAATAGTTTTTCTGCACATTCCTTTTGCTGCTAAACAAACGTAGACTGAGTTAAGAAGTAGCCACAATATAAACACAGAATTTGTTTTTACCACCTAGAGCTTCAAAAATGAACCATTTCATCTGGAGTTTTTTGTTTTCAGGGCATCAGGATTTAGGATCTTTCTGCCTCGCACACAAAAAGCTTCTTAGTTTCTGTTTTTGTAACTGCAGTGACTGGTACTACGCCCGGAGTCCTTTCCTGAAGCCTCACCTCACGGCGGACATCATCAACCATCTGTACGAACTCAACCAGATCCAGTTCGATGTGGCCGCCAGAGGCTACGACCTCGACGCAGACTGGCCCGTATTCGCCAGGTAACCAAGTTTCTGCTGCAGCGTCTTTGAGCGTTCACAGCAATCCTTTTTTTAAATTATTTTTTCAAAAAGAAATGCTGAAGCTGAATGTTTCTATGGACTATTTATGGGTCCCAGCAGTCACTGACTGCAAGGACCACATACAGTAGTTTTCATAGTTGTAAAGATTTCTGGACCTTTGACCAAAAAGTTGATCTTTACCACATGAGCCAAAAGTCACCAAAATATGCACACAGCTAGTACCCGACAATAACGAATTTTGGGTATAGTGAACGACCCTCCCCCTAAGACGATGACATCACAACA
>NC_050528.1:3299588-3331631 GCF_002922805.2 Oryzias melastigma
AATATTGCTTGTGGAGCCAAAAAAAAACAACAAAGTAAAACATTACGTGTCAGATATCTAAAATAACTTTTTAAATTATTATGGGATGGCCACACATCCTAAGGCTTGGCAGCCATTTTTTGGCCAAAGTACAAGATTAAAGGATTTTTATGTTTTCACACAAAAACTTTTGTTCATGCAATTTTCACAAACTCTCACGACACATGTCGCCAGTCTAAGTCTACAACCACCACAGGAGTTTCATTGACCTTTGACCTTGGGAAGAGGCTGCCATCTTGAAGTAAAAAAAACACTTTAATATCAGCTACAAATAGATACTCGTCCTAGAGATTTTCATTGATTGTCTTGTAAGTTCTCGAGCATCATTGGAAAGAGACTCCAGAAAAAAGGTTGAATTAAAAAATGTAGATTTTGAACGGCGTGCGTGTGGCGAGTTCGCAGTTGATTCAATCCTTGCTAGCTCACACATTTTTTATTGGAATGTATTAAAAAGGGTATACATGAATTCTCTGGATCAAGATGAATGAAACAACATAACATACAACGAGTGTTAAAGTCTTGGGCGTAGTAAATAAAAAAACATCACAAAAAATCTGCTGACTCAGCTAAAAAACAGAGTTCTGCCTGTGGGCCAAACAACGCCGCTCGCTGCTTTAACTTCACAATTTTTTTTTGTTACTGCGCCTTTGAACGAAAACTTCCCCCCACAAACTAAATAACTCACCAAAGTTTAGACGCACCGAGTACCCGGCAAAAAAGACTTTTGGGCGTGGTGAATGACCCTCCCACTAAGACGATGACATCACAGCGAAACTGTAAACGAAAAAAAAAAAAATAGCCAAAAATTGCTCATGGAGCCGAAATAACGAAAACATAAAAGGACACAAACAAAAACATTACACATGAGTCGGGATATCCAAGAGAACTGTTGAAATTATTATGGGATGGCCACAGAGCCTAAGGCTTGGCGGCCATTTGGTTTCAAAATACGAGATTTAATGATGTTTATGTTTTCACACAAACACTTTTGTTCATGCAATTTCACTAAATTTCACGACACGTCACCAGTTTAAGTTTAAAACCACTACATTAATTTCATTGACCTTTGACCTTTGTAAAATTGTAAAAATAAAACTCTTCTGATACAGTCATGAGATTTATCGCAATACATCTTGTGAGAAATATATCGCGATGCGTATCGTATCGCCAAACTCTTGCCACTACACACCGCTCAGCCAATGAGGGCGGGTCAGACGGGGGATGGTCGCACCTGCAGGTCTCACAACGCCACTCACAGCCTTCATTTCCTGCACACTCCGTTCTGGAGCTAAAACAGCTACAACAGTGAGAATCTACACTTTATTAGAGCAGCTGATGAAAACATTTGTAAGTTTATATCTTGTTATCCCCCCCCCACCCCCCGCATCTTCACAGGTCTATTATGTTTTGCTAGTGTCTCTCTTTGGTTCAAGCGTGTGAAAGTGTTGACGGTGTGTGAACCCTCAACCCTTTTTCTCCTTCCCATTTTAGCACCTTCGTCAAAAGTTTTCACTTCTGTTCGCAGCTCCGAGTCGCTCTGCAGGGAGCGGACTGGAAACAGTTACTCTCCTTTACACCGTTAGGATCATCTTATCCATGTTTCAGGTCATGAAGGAGGTGATGGTGTTCACAAAAACATCTACTGTACGACATTGAATAGAATTAAAGGAGATGTTAAGCCTTTTTTAGTTTGTACGTCACAGCAGGTGTTTGTTCTGCTTTTAATTTCTCAGAAAACGAACTTCAAATGGACACAAACCTGCATCGTTTTTCACAATATGTTCAGGGAGGAAATGAGTGAAACTCTGATGTAAAGATTATTATCCATAAAAAAACACTCAACTGAATCTAAAAGTGCTTTCACTGTAGCTATTTTTAGTCCACAACAAAACTAAATCTTGAAAAAAAAAGTTTAAAAAAATGTCTGTTTCAGGAAAAATTATCTTGTCGTATTTTAAGTTAAATTTTTTTTGGTAAGACAAATTTTCTTAGACCACTGGGAGAATCTGCTGATGCAGTAAACATTTTTAACCAAATCCTAGAGCCCCGTTTTTACGTCACAGCGATCAGTCGCAGGTAAGCGTGCAGGTACATGAAAGTCAGAAGAGGAAGTGATGAGTCCGTCCACAAAACAGAAACAGGATATACAAAGACGAAAAAAATACAATTAAAAAGGAGCAAATTGCACTCTCTAGTGCTGTAAGATGAGAAAGAAGACAATTTCTTTTTCCAGTTATTTTCTCTATTTTCTATGTAGTCGTCTGTTCTCTCTGTGCGTGAAGTTTGGTGATTCCTAACTTCTTCAGTAAGTTTTAATTATTTTCCGTGTTAAAAAGATATCTTTGGACAGTTTTCTCCGTAGTTGCGTTCTCTAATTGCTTAAATAAATTCAAGTTAAATTTGCACGTGATTGCACGTTCCAGTTGCAGGTGACGTCACCAGCTGGCGTCACATTCTGAAGCGATTCTGCTCCGATAACCGTAACAACTGCAACTCCAGTGATTATGAATCACTTGGAAGTATGAACCAGCCTTAAGAGGCTTGTTCTTGTAGTGTTTTTTTTAATTAATGTTCAGTCTTTTTTTATCTCTCAGCAAAGTCGGTAAACCGCGGAATCAATTTCACAAAATCACCAATTAATTCCATTCCTAAATCAAAAGTACATTGATTAAATATGTATACATACAAGATATTTATTTTATTTGGTTGAAATTCTATAATAAATTTTGATTTGGTCAAAACACAGTTTTTATATAATTGGCAACTAAACAGGTGACATTTTATTCGTAAAATTATTACATTTATGGATTTACTTTAAAGGAATCTGATTTATTGATTTGATTTTTTTTTTTTTTTTTAGATTAATTGAATTAGTTTTTTTTACTCCACTGGGAAAAAAAACCAAACATTTAAATTACAGAAAAGCAGGTTTTTGGAATAATTGTATCATTTCTACAGGTTCCTGCTTGGAATTAAGCACAAGGATGTGTTTGAGGAACATTATAAAATAGTTTTCTTTGGTTTGTATATTTTAAAGTCCAACACAAAGTCTTCTCAATGGTCTTTTGATTATGATTTTGCTGTTTTTAGCCAAAATTAAAAAAGGTGTTTTCTAGGACATAGTTTCTGCAGAGCGGCAGGAGTTGTGAGCGGAACCTTTGATACAGAGCAACCCCGCCCCCTTTCCCTTCCTGTTGATGTTTTTCTCTTTGTCATACTTTTCCATCTTCTTTATTTACATTTTGAATATTTTCAATTTCAGAAATGCATGTTTAAGTTTATTTTTCCTTTTCTTAACTCCGTGTTTGTGTCCCAGACGAACTCTAGGAACCTGCTCACCTGCGTACCTGTGGAAGCCTCCGAGTCGTTGCTCCAGCATCAACAGCCTGTCCAGCAGCTTCTCACACACTCAGGTCTGGGAAAACGTTCAATCGCAATAAAAAAATATCCTAAAAATCGAATCTGACAAATGCTTGACGTTCTTCCGTTTACGGAGCAGGCGCAGGAGATCCAGGTCCCAGACCTGAACCACAGCCTCCTGGGCGAGCTCGGCGAGTTGGCAGAACCTGCGTCCTGCAGCGCTGAAGAAAACCTTCGACTGGAGCTCGACCAGTCCGAGCTGCGGCAGCAGGAGCTCCTGGTTCAGGTTGAGGGTTTGGGGCGGGAGGCCGCTGAGCTGAAAGGTGTCATTAAGGATCTCCAGGAGCAACTCTCTGCTGGAAGAATGCAAGAAACGTGCAACCAGGAAAGAGTAAATCACCATCAGAGCCGCTGGGATTCCACCGTGACCGATTTACGAGACAGACTCGCTGCAGCCGAGGATAAAAACATGGAACTCCTTCTGAAGTTAGACGAAGCGTTGAAAGAAAAAGAGCAACAAGCGGTCAGCTACTGCGACTCAGCCTGGAAAACCCAGGAACTCCTGGAGAAACTTCGGACTTCAGAGGAGGAGAGGTCAAAGAGAGACGCAGAGGACAGGACCGAACAGCTGTCGCAGCAGCTGAAGGTCAGAGAAGAAGAGTTGAAGAAGAGTCAAGAGGAGCTGGCCGACGTACGAGCCGGAGCACGAAGCGAACGGGAGGAGGCGCTGGTTCGGCTGGAGGAGCTCCAAAGCGCCGTGGGTCGGATTCAGGGAGCGCTCACGTTAAGAGAGAAGGAGACCGGGAACCTGAGGGCACAACTTCAGGATCTGCAAGCTTCTCTGGAGCGTCGGGAACGCCAGGCGGAAGATCTGAAGAAAAGACTGCAGGAGGAGAGACATGAGGAGCAGCAGAGGTGTTTCCTGAGCCAGAGCGAGGAGGTGCTGGACCTGCAGAAAGCTTTGAGGAGCAGGGAGAAGGAGGTGGCCAGCAGTTCAGAGAGAATCAAACACTTAGAGGAGCAGCTGGAGAAGTCAAATGTTGTTAGAGATGAAAACACTGACTATGAAAGCTTGTGCGGGAAAATGAGGGAGGAAAACCAGCAGCTCCTGCAGGAGGTCAGAAGGAGCGAGGGGAGCATCACACAGCTGACTGAAGCCAGAGCCGTTCTGCTGGATCAGCTGGCGGCTTTGAAAGCGTCTCAGAATCAACTTCAGAGTAGAGTCGAAGCTGCAAACATGAGCGTGGAAGACAGAGAGAAGGTCCTCTTAGAGGAAAACCTGCATCTGGAGGAGGCTGTCCAAAAACTGCTCCTCCAGAAGGAGGAATCGGAACGTCGGGGGAAACGTTTGGATCAGGAAAACGAGGAGCTTTTACACTCTCAGTCCTCCTTAAAACAGGAAGTGGATTTGCTCCACACCAAAGCTGAGAAGCTGGAGAAGGAGCTCACCGTGGCCCAAAGACGGCAGGCGGAGCTACTGGAGGAGCTCCAGGAGACGGAGGTGAAGCTGGAGGAGCAGACTGTGAGGTGTGGCCTCCTGCAGGCTCAGGAGCTGGAGAGGAGGAACGGAGAGAAGGGAGCTGCAGAGAGCAACAAAGAGCTGGACCATCAGACCTCCTCACAAGAGGCTCAGATGAAGCTGGTCCTCGCAGAGGCACAGCTGGAGCTCCACCAGAAGGAGGTGCTGCGGCTCCAGGAGGAGGTGGTGGAGCTCCGGGCCCAGCTCCTGGCGGGGAACGAAGAACGGGTGAAACTCCAGGCCCTGCAGGAGGTGACGGAGACCTCCAGAGAAGACCTCCGGGTTCTAGCAGATCAGCTGAAAGCTCAAGTGGAGGAGCTGAACCGCCGACACGTGGATGAGATGCTCCGATCCCGGGAGCGCGAGGAGGCTCTGATGCAGGAGCGCGACGCTGAGGCGCGAGCTGGCGCCGGCCTGGTGGCAGAGCTGACCTCCTCCAGGGAACAGCTGGAGAAGCTGAAGCAGCGCTGTGAGGCTCTGGGCCTGGAGAACATGGACTACCAGGAAGCCCTCCACCGGGCCAACACGGAGACGGCCGAGCTGGGCGTGCACGTGTGCATGCTCACCGCCGACAGCCAGGAGTCCTCTCGGCGCTGGGAGGGCCTGACCACGGAGCTGCAGCGGCTGGAGGAGGACGCCGCCCTGAAGACAGACGGGCTGAACCAACACATCGAGGAGCTGCGCCAGGAGAACCGAGAGCTGCAGAGACAGATCCAGAACCGGGACGAGCTGCTTCAGACGGAGCGGAGCGAAGCTCAGAGGGGGGCGGAGGCGGAGCTTCAGAGTCGAGCCGAAACCCACGAAAAGCATCTTCAGGTGAGCTGTGAGCGTGGCAGCTCTAGTGCAGGAGTGTCAAAGTCAATCACACAAGGGGCCAAAATCCAAAACACACCTCAGATCGCGGGACGGACAGGATAAACATTTATTGAACACTCTAAAACTACATTTTAAAACTGTAACTTTTTAACATAATTATGAACTAGATATACAGCATTACCTGTGATAACGCTAGTGTGAATGCTGTAAGCTGAATTTGGCCGCTGAAGATGCTGAAGCTGAGAGCTAGCTAAAATATTAGCTAAATGTCAAATTAGCCTAAAAAACAAAAAAAAAGACTTAGGTTAGCCAAAACAGCTAGCATGTAGCTGAAATGTTTGCTAAACTCCAAAATAGCCTAAAAAAATCTTAGTAAATGCCAAAATAATCCAAAAAGTTAGTAGAATTCTATTTAGTTTTATCAAAAACCGTAACTTTTAATCATAATTATGTATAATAAAAAGGCAGAAATATTATTCCAGAATAAATCAATTTAAACCTTGAATAACTTTAAATATTTTACTCTCCATAGAAATAGAAATGAGCACAAGATAACATCGAGTCATTAATAACAACAAAATAAAATGATCTGGAGGGCCGGACTTTGACTTTGACAGGTGCTCTAGTGTGTTTATGTCTACTCTATCCTGTTTTATTATGCTGTCACAGTTTACAAGCCAATTCATCTTTTCATTTATTTAAAAATATTTCCAGCACTCTTTTAGTTATGATTATGGAGCCAAAATCTAAAATCCTGTCTCGTTTTTTTTTTGTGTGTGTGTGAATGTTTAATAAACATTCACACTACAGTGATTCTCCTGCTCCTTCCCGTTCGTTTTTCGGCAACGGGTTAATGGGTTATGTTTCCGTCTTTTACAGTATTTTGGAAAAAAATTTGAGTTTAGCTAATATTTTAGCAATATGCTAACATTTTTGGCTAATATGTTATCTATTTGGTTTTTTAGGCTAATTTAGAGTTTAGCTTCTATTTTAGCAACAAGCTAAAGTGTTTGACTAATTTAGTTTCCTGAGGAATGTTAGGCTATTTTGAAGTTTAGCTGATATTTTAGCAACATGCTAATGCTTTTGGCTAATGCGTTATCTTCTTGGGTTTTTAGGTTAATTTAGAATTTGAGTTAATTTTAGCAACAGGCTAAAGTTTTTGACTAATTTATTTTACTGAGGAATTTTAGGGTATTTTGGAGTTCAGCTAATATTTTAGCAACATGCTAACACTTTTGGCTAATTTGTTACCTCGTGGGTTTTTTTATGCTAATTTAGAGTTTAGCTAATATTTTTTGGCTATTTTATTTTACCGAAAAATTGTAGACTATTTTTGAGTTTAGCTGGTATTTAAGCAGTTCTTTAACCAAATTGCTGGTCTTTTGGCAAATGTAACATTTTGCAAATAGCTTTTGCATTTTCAGCAAATCCCTTCAGCAATTAAAGTAAAATTCAATTTTTAGCAAAAAGCTTCAACACTCTAGCAATTTCACAGGTAATGCAACTTTTCTAGTTTGTTTTGCTTTTTTATTTGCTGTTGTGATCTGCAGTGTGTCTTTTTTGCGTTGAGAGATTTGTTGGTCTGATTTGCCCTTCAGGGCCACCGTACCAATGAGTGAATCTTCAGGGTCACCAGCAGTGTAATTTAATTCTTCTTTTTGCTATGCTTCATTACAGGAAGTGAAGCTGCAGCTCGCCGCCGAGCAGGAGGAAGTTGGGCTTCTTCAAAATAAACTCCAGCAGTTGGAGGTGAGTTTGTGAACAGAAACTTCAGACGTTGTCCTGCAGGTTTCTGAGTTTTTGAGCATAAGTTAGTGTCAGCTGTGTTTCTGCTGAGGAGTTTGAGACAACAACATATCCAGCAGAGTTTTCAACTTTTTTCAGGTCACAGACGCTTTAATGTCAGACAATATTTTCTGAAGTCAACGTCCAGTTTCTTTTTAATTCCCCAGTTTCCTTTAACTTTCCAGATGGTGGAAACTTGTTAGACCCAATGAAATAAAGAAATGTTTTGACAGTCACAAACAGTCACATTTTCTTAATCAATTCACAATCGTGAATCCACTGTTTGAGGATCTTTGGTTGCTGAATATTCCACCATTATTTTGGTCTGTGTGACAATAAATCCATATTGGAGTAAAGACTCCTGGCTTCTGTCTGTTAAATGCAGATGTCTTTTATTTTGAAGTCTTCTGTTTCCTCTCTTTTCTGGTAAAAAAAAAAATCCAAATATATTAGTTTTTGTTAACTTTTCTCGTTTGGTGGTTTCCCTCTACGCGGTTGGTGCAGCCGCTTTAAGAAAGTGGCGGATGTGTTTTTTGACTTGAGATCCAGCGACTTGACACGCCTCCAGAAGGAGTCGATGTGGTGGAGTTTTTCAAAATAAAACTTCCCTCATAATCAACGTAGGAAAAACAAACGTAGGTTTTGTTTCTTTTTCCGGTCCCAACGGTCCCACGGGCCGGTACCGGCTGCAGCCTTAAAGGGGCCATACCATGAAACATCAACTTCTTGAGGTTTTTAGTGTATTATAATCTTCAATCCTCACTAGAACGAGCCCCAAAGCGATATTTTGATCCGTTCACGCATTTCTGAGTAATCCTCTAAAAACTACAGTCTCAACAGCAGCCCCTCCCATACCCGTGAAAACCAGCGGGTCCTCACATGCTGATGTCACAAAGTGAGACCGCCCCTTTCAGGAAGAGTGTGCTCCACCCCGAGGCTAACACAAACCCAGTGGCGGTTCTACACTGAATTACTCCCCAGGCGAGACCCTGAGACTCACCTGTCAAAGTCAAAGAGTTTTTATGACCGCCAAATAAAGTTTTCCCCACGTTTGGCGGTTGTTATTTTAGAGCCTTTCCTGTATTGACACATGGGTTATAGAATGCCATGTTATGACTGACTTAAAAATAAAACATTCTACAAAGTAGACCCCGCCCTCCTTCCTCATCCGTCCTCCTCGTTTAGGAGAGACCCGCAGCTGAACTGTCCCTCCGCCCCTCCCTCTCTAAACACCTGTCCGTTTCCTGCTCAGCGGACAGGGGCGCCTGCACCAGCAGAGGGCGCTAATTCGCTGATTTCAGGCCATTCAAAGCATACCAGGTAGTAGACGATCATAGCTGCGCAGATTATTTTTTCCTCCCAGCGCTGAGATGCCGCCCCTTTGAATCGGCGCCCCGGGCAGCTGCCTGTATTGCCCGTGCCTAAAACCGCTACTGCACAAACCCTTTCTCTGCAAAGCTAGCAGCTCGAGCTAGTAGTGAGCTACTCCCCTCACCCCCCTCCGCACAGCAGACGCTGGCGCCTAAACATATCCGAGAATGGCGCTGACTATATCCTGGTGGAGAATAAAAGGGATCAGACTACTCCCTGATGAAAAAAGGAAGCCTACTAGTTCCTGGTGGAGAAAAAAAAAAGGAGGTGACAATTTCCTGGTGGAGAAGGCGAGCGACGAGGACAGTTTAAAGTCAGATTATTGAGCGAAGGCAGAAAGCTAAATGGGTCCGCATGAAATCGAAGAGGATTTTTGATATGGAGATTATATGAAATCATTTCAATAAATCTTGAAATGTTCATCTAGTGATATTGTTTGTGTTTTGTGACCAAATTTTACTGCAAAATGAACCCAATAACTATCATCATTTTGTCTGTGCCAAATTCTGCACTGTACAAGGGCCTACATAAATATTATAAAAGTAAATAAATAAAAAAAAGTCTAATTTTTTCGTGGGTGACACATCGGCTCAAGGAGGATGTCATGAAGCGGGCGGAACCCTCAAGGACCGATGGGCGGAGCTTCAGAGATCAAGTAGTTTTACTTCCAGGTATAAAAATAGTTCACAAAAATAAGTCATATTTCATAAATAAATCGTTTTTTAGTGTTCCTAAGGTTATATATGATCATTTATATGGATATTGTTTACTCTGAAAGACTTTCAAGGTGTGGCCCCTTTAAAGGAAAATCGTGTCCCAGTGACCACAAAGCAAAAAGATTCCAGCTCTGCCTGCATTTTAGTGTTGGAGGTTCATACATTTCAGTTCCATGTTGTTGCCCTAAATGATCAGTTTAAACAGACTCCACAGTCAGAAGATTAATTCCTGCAGACGTAGAATCCTGTTTTCTCTGCTTCGCTCGTTGTAGGCAGAGAATCGGAGATGTAACCAACAGATGGAGCAGAAAAACCTCCAGATGGCAGAGACGGCGAATCTCCTGCTGCAGAGAGAAGATGAGATCGCCCGTTTGAACGAGAACTTATCAAGGTGAGACTTGAAGGTATTCTGATCAGGTGACGCTCATGTTTGGTTTCATTTTAATGGAAACAGGCGAAGTTATTTGATGGGCGTGACGGGAATCGTTGCTTTCGCAGATCTGAGGAAAGTCTGGCGGCGGCCCAGCAGACCTGTCAGGAGATGGCTGAAAACCTACGGATGCTGAAGCAGGACAAGCAGAGCTTGGATCTCCGAACAGCCGCCGAACTGGATGATCTTTACCGAACCAAAATCAATCTGGAGGAGAGGCTGGTGGAGCTGATCAGGTACAAAGATCTGAGTTCTCTGTCACCTCTTCTGGTTTCTGTTCTATCGATGCGTCTCTGTGTGCAGGGAAAAGGACGTCCTTTGGCAGAAGTCGGACGCTCTGGAGTTTGAGCAGAAACTGCGGGATGAGCAGACGGAGCGAGACGTCAACCACTGCCTCGGCTGCCACACTCAGTTCAGCTGGTGGCTGCGCAAATACAACTGCAGGTCTGCGTGGTTCGTCTGCAGCGCTGCCACAAACGATATCTAAAATTAGTTTTCAAAACAGAATTTATCTGTCAAAGTTCTAATTTTTTAAATATAATGTTCCTAAAACTAGTTTTAGCATCTTACTTTTAATTATGCATCATTAGAAATCTGAAGACAGACTTTTATTTTAATGAAAGAAAAAAAACAAATGGGTTTAATTTTTTTTTTCTGTAAAAGTAGATCTGTGAAAGTTAAGGCGTCCTGCCGTGCAGCTCTGAGATCAGCGTAATAAAACTCTCTCCAAAATAAACTTAAAGTTTTGTTTATATTCTGTGGTTGAGATTTTATTATTATAGAGATAATATTGGATTTATTTGTAGTTTTTGGACAAAAGCTGTAATGCAGCGCACGCACTAATGGGGGCGGAGCCAAACAAAGCTGTCTAGTATAAGTAATCCAACAACAAGGAAACCGATCATTATTTAATTTTGGGATGTCTAAAAATTGCAGAAAGTCTGCGGTTCTCTGCGAAAGCTCCGCCCACCGCCGTTACAAGAGGCAAGCAGTTCAGAATAGACAGACACCCCCCCACCTGTGAGCAGATTCCAGCTGAGCCGACCGGAAATCCAGCTGGATCAAACTTTTTAATCTTTTTTTTGCTAACACAAAATGGAAAATTTATGAGAAAAAAAAGAAAAACAAAAGAAAAACTAAAACAGAATTCCAGGAAAAACTTCAGATCGATAGCAGAGCTCTTAGGAGAGAAATTCTCATAATTTGGGCTGCCTGGAAGCTGAATCCACATAAAAAAGATCACATCCTTGGTCTGAGGTCTGTTCCTCTATTAACAGAAACTGTTCATACATGTGACCCAATAGAATCTGTAACTTTTACCTGGATTATTTTTGTATTTTTATACAAAAACATGTTGATTAGTTTACTGACAAATTTTATTCTTTTTGTTTTTATAAAATTACACCTAAAACTTTAATTCTTTGTTGTAAAAACAGTTCTTTAAATAATTTTGGGATCTCCACAGAAAAATGAATCCCATTTTTCCAGATGGAATTTTCTGTTTTTGCATGATTTGATGTCTAGTATGTGAATATAACATGGAAAAATGACTAAAGAAGGGTAGAGTCACATAGAAGAGTTTGTGCTGATTAAAATGATATAAAATATGCAAGAAAGTAGCCTTTCAAATGGAAAATACAGAAGTAAATTCACAAGTAGACAAAAACAGAGTTTTAGGCCCTAAAAGGGTTAAATAAACGTTCTAAATGTACAATTTTGCGTGTGATTTCATAAAGGGATCATTTGCAGAGAAGTGGTTGGTTAATACTGTAACCGAAAAAACAATCGATTATTATTTTTCCTGGTTAACGATGATTAATCGAATCCCGGCACTATGTAAATGTAAAAAATGATATCATTTAAACTAATTCTTTTCCTTATTTTATATAGTCCATTTTCATTTCCTGTTTCTTCTAAACTTTTACTACAAGAGCTGCAAGTCACATTGAGTAGAGAATATGTTATTACAACAGTAATTTGTTCATTTTGAATAAAAATCTCATGTAAATATTTATTAATCAGAGCTTTCGATTACATCCTATAAGATCAGAGGATTAAATAAAACACAAAAAAGCGTTAGTTTACATTTTGTTTGATGAAAAATGAGGAAATGGCAAAAGTTTTTACTAGAACTTCCATCAGTCAGAACACATCAGTGTTTTCATTTCCAAGTTTCTAATAGAGAAGCTTTCTGTACGTTTCCTAAAAAACAAAACTGAGACGTGTGTCACTGAAACGACCGTGAAACGCAGCTTCAGTCTGACGTGTTTACAGATCATAAAGATTTACATTTTCTTTCAGGTGCCTTTAGGTCAGGAGTCTGCAACCTGCAGCTCCAGACCCTCATGTGGTTCTCTCATCTCTCCATGGAGACTGTTGACCAGACATGTGGACCGTCAGAGTCAGCAGCTCCTAAACAAAACTACTTAAAGAAAACAAATAAACAAAAAAACAACACTGGTTACTAGCTGCTCAGAGCTGCACTGAGATATCATTTCAGCTTCTGTCAAACATAAATAGAAAAAAAAATCACATTCTGAGAGATGCTAGATTCTTTATATATATATATATTGACTTACATATTTTGTTTGTGCCAAAAATAGACATAATTTATATTTATTATTAAAAGTAAAGAAGGATGCAAATCCAAATTTCTTAAAGACTAAAGTAAGTCTTTGTGGCTCCTTTTAGGTTTTGATCAGTAGAAAACGAATCCAAATGGCTCTTTTACTGTTGAAGGTTAACGACCTCTGGTTTAGGTTATTAAAAACACATTTCCTTAGTAATCTGCACCTTTTAGTAACAAACATTTTTTAAATAGTTTGTTGTATTTGTTGATCTGAATGTGACAGACACAAATCTGGATGCAGCTAAAGGAATCCCGGATCTCCCTGTGCCGGTCCCCAGCCCGGATAGGTATTATGTGCACATGGCGTAAAAAGATGGGGCAAAAACACACTTTAACACACAAATAAAGTCTTCTAAACTTAGATGTGCAGCGAGAACGGAAAGATAAATTACTGTTGTCGCATTCAAGACTCTTAAAATTGTTTGTATAGTTTTGTTCATAATTCCACATAAAAACTCACCAGTTTCCTCTTTTATCGCATTTTTTTAAATTAAATATATGATTATATAAATCTAATGTGACTGTTTCTGGTTTGGCCTCCCTCCAGACTCTGTGGTCGTCCCTTCTGTTACTACTGCTGCAGCAACACAGTGAGCACCCAGCAGGGCGGCAGCAGAGAGCACTGCTGCGTGGACTGCTACAACCTGCACAGCGCAGTAGTGGAGCGCCACCCGCAGGAGGAAGTGGC
Organism: Oryzias melastigma; assembly: GCF_002922805.2. NCBI lineage: Eukaryota > Metazoa > Chordata > Actinopteri > Beloniformes > Adrianichthyidae > Oryzias > Oryzias melastigma. The sequence goes on from NC_050528.1 coordinate 3,312,945, forward strand.
CCACGGCGCGCCGGGAACGCTGAGCCGCCTGCTGCAGGCCGGCCGAGCCGTGACGGGCATCGCAGGTGACGCACGGCTCCACACCTGCACCGTGTGATGTCACAACAACGAGGCTTTGGCTGTTTTGGAGGTGATGGAGACTCTGTTCGTCCTGCAGGAGGAGATGGAGAAAAACGACAGGATGATGCTGTCTTTGACATCATCACAGAGGAGGAAGTGAGCGGCGTCTATGAGGGAGGCTCGCCGAGTGGCTGCTCTCCTGATCATGACCAGGAGGGGGCAGCACAACTGTAAGTTTCTCAGTCTGGATGCAACAAACAGCAGATTAGAATCAGTAGATCATGAATTTGGTTGACTTTTTGAATTTAAGATTATTAATTTATTAATCTTATTCTGAAATATTCCAATAAACCTTAAGTTATGAATATATTTCCATCCTACTGACCTTTACACTTAAAAATCGTTTGATTTTACTGGAATCTGTGGGTCTTCATGACCCGTTTCCTCCCCTCACACACTTGTAACTCATATCATGAAGCCAGAGGTCAAACAGTTTCCTGACGCTGAGCTGAAGTGTCACTCTCCAGATGGTCGTCCGTGTTTACCATCAGAACCGCACCGTTCTTTGGACAGAAACGAGTCTGATCCCAGAGCCAAGACGTTCAATGTCACCCCGCCGCCGCCGCTGCTGAAGGCTCTGTGATCAGCTGCATTTCCACCCGTCAAATTAAATTATGACTTCAGGATGTTCAGAGTTTGACTTATAGAAGCCCTTTGCTGTTTTTGTTTCTTATTTTTATTTTGTTCCCTGAAGTGTTTCTGAGAGGGAACATCTCCTCTGTGTGTCATTTTTCTGACCTTACATGATGGTTTGGATTTAAAAAGAATTTAACAAACCCGTCTGGGTTTTACGGAAGAGGATGAGGGCCACAAATAAAACAAAACGTAATGGAAAATTCAGACTTTTGTCTCAGAATAATAAACTACGGAGGCCCTTGAGGTACTTTCTTCAGAAAAAAAGTCAGAATTCTGAGTTTAAAGTCGGAATTCTAAAATTAAAGTCAGATTTCTCAGATTAGTTAGAATTCTAAAATTAAGTTCAGAAAATTCAAAAATATAGTCAGAATTTTCAGATTAAAGTCAGAATTCAGATATTAAAGTCATATTTTTCCGTGGCCTTTTGTTTTTCTCCATGTCTCTCCTCCTCTTCTGTAGTTTTTTAAGTTGATTTATGAGAAACAAAAAGCATGCATGCTTCCGTTAACTCATTGATTCTGGTCTCGTGAATGCTCGCCGCTCAGGAGCAGCGCTGCAGCAGACGGAGCATCAGAGGATCCGGAGGACGTTGGCGCGGCGGTTCAGGACGCAGAGATCTGCCTGCTGAAGTCTGGAGAGCTCACGTGAGTCTTCTGTGTAAATTAAAGGATTCTGGTAAAGCCAAAGTTGTTTACGTTCTAGATACTGTGGTGCGGGATGACCTCTGAGTTTCTCTTCTTATTTTAAGTGTAAACTCTGGCAAAACATTGAAGTAGGAAGTGAAAACTGAAAGTGAGGTGAGCAGGTTCTGGTTCGTCCTTTCAATTCTGCTGAAAGTTGGAACATGTTTGGAAAAAGATTTTTGTTGGAAAACATCCAAAAGGTGCTGAGCAAAAAGCTTTTGCCTAAAATGTAAATCCTTTAGAAGTTTGAGGGCTTTTTTCTTTAGTGAGGATTTACTTTAAATAATCCGCCACAGGAAATACCTGAAAGCATCTTTGTTTGTCTCTAAAGTCCATCACAGTCATATTTTCATCTATTCCCAAAGCCTTCCCGGGGGTATTTTAATCATGATCAGGCTGCTTCTAGCTAAAAACGGATTGTTCATGATCCATACGGATCAATAGTCATGGTTCGTATTTTCTCCATATATTTTTTTGTGCTTTTTAAAACAGTATTTAACAAAAAATCTATTTTTATTCCACTTTAATGTTCTCCATTCTAAATGAGACAACAGCTCCTCCTCCTCCTATCATCTCTGTCAAACTGGAGCCTCAAACTTCAGGCTGTATTACTTTATTTCAGTTAAATGACTCCGACACAAGCAGGTTTGCATGTCTGAAGACGTCCTCCTCTGAACTGTTTCCTGTCCCGCAGACTCTCCACGGCCTTCACGGTGGACGACATCTCTGGGTTTGGAGAAAGTTCCCGGGAGCTCTTCATCAAGTCCAGCTGCTACAGCGTCATCTCCGTCAGCATGAGCGCCGCCGGCCCCACCGTCTGCTGGACCTTCACCTCCGAACCAAAGAGCATCTCCTTCAGCGTGGTCTACAGGGAGAACGCAGAGACTCCGCTGGAACAGGCGAAGGTTGGAACGTCAGAGTCTGGTCATTCTGCAGGGGGGGGTCCCTTAGATGTTTAGGTTTTATTTGTTTTTATCCAGCCCTCCAGATCATTTTGTTGTTATTAACGTTATCTTGTGCTCATTTCTAACTTGAATTATTCTGAAAAAATATATATTTTATGGAGAGTAAAATATTGAAAGTTATTTAAGGTTTAAGTTGATTTATTCCGGAATAATATTCCTGTGTTTTTATTGTTCATAATTATGTCAGTTTTAACGTTTTCAAAATGGGCATTCGGCTAGTTTTTTAACCATTTAGGCATTTATTAAGATTTTTTAGTTCATTTTGGTGTTTAGCTAATAAAGTTAAAGTTGCATTAATTGTCACATGACTAGGTCTGTGAAATTCGTTCTCTGCATTTGACCCATCCCTTGAGGGAGTGGTGAGCTGCAGACACAGCTGCACGCAGGAACCATTTGGTGGTTAAATCCCACAATCCAACCCTTAATGCTGAGTGTCAAGCAGGGAGACGTGGGTCCCATGTTTAGAGTGTCTGGCAGGTCACGACCTTCCAGTCTCAGGGCAGACATCTATCACAAGGCCACTGAGCTCGGAATATTTTAGCTACATGCTAGCTATTTTGGCTAATTTAGGCTTTTTAAAAGTTCTTTAGGCTGTTTTGGAGTTTAGCTAATATTTAGACGCTAGGTGTTTTGGCCAACCTAAGTTGTTTGTTTTTTATCTTGTTTTTTTTCAGGCTAATTTGGCATTTAGGTAATATTTTAGCTGGCTATAAGCTTCAGTATTTTCAGCTATTAGCTTCAACGTTTTGATCTGTCAGCTTCAGCGTTTTAAGCTATTATTCTAAGTGTTTTCAGCTTCTGCATTTTAACTATTAATTTCTGTGTTTTCAGCTATTAGCGTTTTTAGCTACTAATTTCAGTGTTTTTAGCTATTTTAGCATTTTCAGCTATCAGCGTTTTTAGCTATCAGCTTCAGCATCTTCAGCAGCCAAATTCAGCTTCCAACATTCACACTAGCATTATCACAGGTAATGTTATATATCTAGTTCGTAATTATGTTAAAAGGTTACAGTTTTAATGTTTTAAAATTGTAGTTTTAGAGTGTTCCATAAATGTTTATCCAGTTAAAATAGTCGACTAATCGACTGTTTTAATAGTTGATTAGTCGACTAATCGTGGCATCTCTAGCGTCAAAGATTGATTTTCAGCGTGTGAGCAGATTTCGGTGAGTTTATGGTGGAGTGACATTTTAGCTTAAACGAGCAGTAAGATGAAGGATTGTGAAAACAGTCGGTTCTTCAGCGCAGGACGGCCGCTGCTGCTTCTGCTGCTGCACGACAGAATGAAAACATTTCTGTAACTGAGACAGAACTGTTCTGTTCTGCTGCTGTGTTTGCAGGTTCTGATCCCTCTGACCCGCTGTAACTCCCACAAAGAGACGATCCAGGGCGAGCTGAAGGTCCGAAACCCCGGAGAATACACTCTCATCTTTGACAACTCCTTCTCCAGGTCAGCAGCTTTAAAAACAAACACAAATCCTCGTTTGTTCATCAGCACTAATTTTAGTTTTTGTGTATTTTCTGTCCCGTTTGTCAGGTTCATCTCCAAGAGGATTCGCTACCATCTGACTCTGGACAAACCCGTCATCTACGATGGAACCGACCTTCTGTGAGCGGACCGGAGGAGGAGGAGCTTCTGAGGGGAAACAGAAACGAGAGCTGAACTACAGTTAGGTCAATGAATATTAGAGCTACTTTAACAAAAACACTAGAACACGGGAGATCAGTGTTACAATGTCTCTGCTTCTCTGAACGTCTTAAAATACCTTTAAATGTTTTAATTCATGCTTTAAAGTGAATTATAAGTCTTTAAGCTACACTTGACTGAATGACAAATGAGGTCAACATCATTTAAAACACTTTCTTAAAGGCAATTACAAAGTTGAAAATAAATATTACAGATAATAATTTTATTTATTTTTAAAAATGTGTTACAGAAACATGAAGCAGCTTGAAAAAAATACCAAAATCTGAGTTTGGAGAATCATTTTTAAAACATACTTTCTGTAAATTTGCACTTTCTAAAATTCATCATTTATTTATTTATTTATTTATCTACAATCAGCATTAAGTTCTCAAACCTTAAATCTGCTTCAAGTTTCACTTTATTTTATGCAGATTAGCTGCTACACTTTTAAAAGCCAATGAAATGTTGTTTGTAAGTTTATGGTTAAAAGTTGCAGCTTTTATTATACAAGTGGATGCATTAGAAAGGGGCGGAGCTAGGAGCTTGTGGCCCCGCCCAGCGTTTTTTCTACATCACAAATTCGATCTTTTTTAATAATACACAACAATTTGAGTAAAAAATATTCAGAAGCATAATTTATATTTTATTTCTCCTAATATATGTCTTCCATCATGAGAAAAATACCACAAAGACATCTTAAAAAGACTATTTTTATCTGGGTAAGTCTTTTAAACGTACTTATAATGAAATAATGAGATTTTCATCAAAATATTTTATTTAAAAAAGTGTTTCCTGACTCATCTGTAATCATTTAGCAGTCAGAGGAGAATCTGCTGTCAAACACTGAAAAACTCACAAAATATTTTTGTTTTTTATCACTGTAGAGTCCAGGTGTGTTATTAGTGATTTATAAAACGTTTTCTCTGCCTTTAATGTATAAAAACATTTAAAAAATGAACTCTTTTAGTAAAAAAAGCTAAAATAAATCCAAACTTGACTTGTTAAGAACTGACATCAGCAAAGCTGAACTTGTGCAACAGTTTTCCCCTGGAAGGGCTTTTATTTCTCTGTATCCCATGAGCCTTTGCAGCGGCTGAATGTTTGTGTTCCTCTGCATGTCCAGAGGCCTCAAGAGGGAAAAGTTTCCTTTTTTTAGCATTACTTGAGACTTTTGACAGAGTTTTATGGAAGTATTTATAAGAAAGAGATTTGTTTAATAAATAGTGATGATGTGATAAATATCTGGTTGTGATTCAGTTTGTTTTAGACTCAACTTTTCAAAAATATATATTTTTTTTGTGTGTTTTGGGTCAACTTTGACGAGCTTTATCGCATGATTCAGACATGAAGTGACCATATGAGCAGGTCTTTGCACAACTTCTTCAGAAGAACCAGCTTGAGATGAGCACGACAGACAGAGGAAGTGTTCGCCTTATTCATGTTGTTCATTTAAAATACCAACTGAATGGGAAAAAATAAGAAAAATGTGTGTAGAAGTACTCCAATAATTTATAAGATATGATAATTACTCATTTTTATGACTGTCAAGTATAAATTGTGAATGTAAACGTTTTTTACACATGGAAAGTGTCGGTCGAAATGTTCTCTGAATCTATTCATGGAAGTAAACCCTAAAACCTTCATCCCAGCTGCTCTTATACATGGATACAGTTTGTCTGTGGGTGAAAAATGGTCAAATCTGTACATCGTGGCTGGACAAACTACAGCCTGGCAGTCATAATCATTCATAACTGGAAAAAATTCTATAGTTGATCCGTTAGAATGCTTTATTTTCCTTGTGATTCTGGTGTCCACCCATAGGTGGTGCACTCCAAAGTTATTCTGTATTCATGTGGTTTCAGAAGGTTTGTTATTTTTCTGACGAGTTTTTTCAGCTGGACGGTCATTTAAGGACGTCACCCATCGGTGGCAATAAACGGAGAACAAAAGTCTAAAATAAAGACTCCAAATGTTCTGTTTATACATAGTTGTCAATCCAAACGGAACCAGGCGTCGGCGTGCGATGACTAGTAAACGAGTCCAAAGGGGTGCGTTTGATTTTTGTTTACAGTCCCAAGTGTTAATCTTAACGCTTCAAGAACAACAATAAATGATTCATAAACTTCTCATCGCTCTTGTAATCGGTCAGTTTAAATTCAATATAAACTATGGATGTAAACATTATTAACGCAAACGTTTAGTCAAAAAGAATTAACGTGTTCATATGTTTTAACTCAAATTAATTGAAGAAACATCCTTCACTTTATCTCAGCGGTTCAGGATTCCGTACGTTAAAACATGTCATCAGGTTTTATTCCGCTTACACCTCGGTCACTTAAAAGAGGTAAATATTCAATCGGTTTCTAGTACTTTATTCTTGCTATTTTTGTGGCTTAGATCACTTTTTTACAAAAAGCGACTATTTGATCCGTGGTCCACTACCATATTGTACAAATACATTTTACCCGGTAAAACGTGATTAATCGTGATTAATCCCAACACAAAAGTGCGATTAATCCAATTTTTTCTGCAATCAATTGACGGCAGTAATTAAAAATAAATGTTCTAAACGTCGAGTTTATGTGTGATTTCATACTGTGGTTATTCACAGATAATAAATGGTCGGCAAATACTGAGACATAATAAAAATAATTCTTGCGATTAATTTTTTCAGTTTGCGATTAATTTTTTTTAATCGATTCCCGATCCTAATATAAACATATTGTGACAATTGTGAAATAAAGCAGCAAATTATGTCAAAGGAAAACAAACAAAAAAGAACATACAGAGAAAAATGTTTAAGAGGAAGATCAAAGTGAGGATGACCAAATCTTTCTAAGGAGAGAGAGGATGAAGAAGAGAAAAGGGGAGGGGCATAGTCATAACAGAAAATCTACTGTCAGCCCTGCTTACGACAATATTTCAAACTACTTAACCACATGGTTTGATTTGGGGTCAAAATTGACCTGATAATGGGTCAATATTGACCCAAATCAGATTAAATCTTGTGTTTTAAGTGTTTTCAGGCTGAAATAAATCATGGGTCAAATTTAACCCAATAAGAATAATTATTCTAACACATTAAATTGATTAATTAATACAACAAAGACGGATACTTTGAGAAAATTGTAGCGTTTGAGCTGGTAGGTTTAGACTTTGATCACAGCAGAGAAAACAAATTCAACCTTTCAGATGTCCTGAGATCATAAAAGCTGCAGGTGATTCGGCTCTTCTACTCCTGGAAGGAGTCCGTCTGAAGCTGCTGCTGTAATGAGGCCGCTGTGTTTGTGGGGTAATGATTTCATTGTGAAGCGTGTCACATCTGCCTTTCTGCTGCCTGTAGCCTCCACCGATCTGTGGTTCGTATCGAGGCTGAGCACATATGTGAAGGTGTGTGTGCAGAATCCTAACGAGCGCACGTGCACATGCACGTCGTCCACTCACAGGTGGAGCCTTAGAACGTGTTTGTCCTGTTCTGGGTACCAAAAGGAAAAGAGCTTTGTTTTTAATATGTTTGTATACAGTTTATGTCTTACACAGCATGTGTCAAAGTCAAGGCCCGGGGGCCGGATCTGGCCCTCCAGGTAATTCTATCCGGCCCTCCAGATCATTTTATGATATTGTTATGAATGATGTGCTTATTTATAACTTGTATATCTCAACAAATGTTAGCTGTTTTGGCTAATATAGGCCCTTTTTTTTTTAGTTTTTTAGGCTGTTTTGGAGTTTAGCTAACATTTCAGCTACATGCTAGCTGTTTTGGCTAACCTATTTTTTTAATGCTAATTTAGCATTTAGCTAATATTTTAGCTGGCTATCAGCTTCAGCGTTTTCAGCTAATCAGCTTCAGCGTTTTTTCCCATTAATTTCAGCATCTTCAGCTATCAGCACTATCATCTTCAGCGGTTAAATTCAGCTTACAGCATTCACACCAGCGTTATCGCAGGTAATGCTACATAATAGTTCATAATTATGGTAAAAAGTTATGGTTTTAAGGTTTTAAAATGTAGTTTTAGTGTTCAATACGTGTCTAGCCCTCGACCTGAAGTGTGTTTTGGAGTTTGGCCCCTTGTGTGATTGAGTTTGATCCTCCTTTCTTACCCTTTCAGGCATCCAAAATGAGAAAAACTATTATTTTTTTTTTTTCCTGTGATTTTTGTTGGAGCTGATAATCCAGATCTCCAACCGTTGTCTTCCACAAATGAATGGAGCAGAAACAAAGAAAAATAAGCGCTTAAAAGGAAAAAAATGAAGAAAGAATTTGTTTTTGCCTTCCTACCAAAGCCTCCACAGTGAGGACGGACTTCACCGTCTGAGCGAGCTGCAGACGTTGGTGTCAGGAGCTCTCGCCTCCTGAAGTCGGCTCCTGCATGACGCTGCATTATCATAACTGAATAAAGATGGGATGAGTGGGCAGCGTCTCTGCGGCGAGCGCTGCACGGATATGAACTTGTCACCGTGTTCCTGCGCTCGCTCCTCTCTGCACATGGGAGGCAGTGCGTGCTGGTGAAGGTCCTCCATCTGTTCTCTCAGCCTCCATGTTTGCGTTTCTTCTCTTAATCTGTCCTCAGGCTCTGCAGCTCCCTGTAGCGGTAATGATCCGACATGTTGGCCTCTCTCAGTCAAACGCTGCAGCTCCTGCTGCACTCAGACCTCCACAACTGTCTGACCGAAATACTGCAGATTATTTGTTATTTTGCACATTCAGAATAACAATGTTTTTCTCTGGATTTGTTAATTTTTTAGGGGTGCAACAAAGTGGAATATTTACAATACAGATCAGAAAACATGGAACCAGAAGGCCTGCAGCTCCTGGACAAAAAATACACTATAAACATGATTTAAACATTTATATCAACGCTGTAAAAGTGGTAGTAAAAATAGAAAACATGCTTTTTATAGCCTTCTACTGCAGAATGAGGCTGTAAACTTCTGAGTTTGATTTATTGTTTTGCTTATTTTGATGACTTACTTGTTAATTTGATTTTGTTCCAATTTTCCAGCATTTATTGGGGCAATTAGAGCATTTATGCACAATTGTTCTTGAGTGTCATCACTGAATACTAATTCACTTTCAGTAGCAAAAAAAAAAGTGAAAATTCAAACAAACGTAATAAATAATTTAAAAAAAAAGTCCTTTAAGTCATTGATCTACTGAGAACCTAAATATACAAAATATCTATAAATATCCAGAAAATCTTTACTATTACTGGAATAAATAAATGTTCTTTGTGCTGCGATGTTCTCATCCTGTGGTTAGAAATAAATAAATAAAAAATCTCAGTTTTTCATTTCCCTCTTTAGCCACTGGGGGGCTCCTTTCTCCCACTCATGTTAAATATATATAGTTACAAAATGTAAACAGTTATTTATTATGATTGACGAGCTTTAAAATGATTTTGTTTTTAAAAGCAAATATTTACTGTTTTGAGTTTTCTTATAAATTGACTTATTTTAAAATAATTAAACCACTTTGTGCAGCGATAGGTTTGTTCTAACCTCTTTATTGGGCAAAATGACTGAATAACCCATAGAAAGGGGCAAATAAGGGGCAAATAAAAAAAGGAGTATTACAAGTTTTTCCTGGTAAAATTACAATTTTAAATCTAGTAAATTTATTACTTTTTTCTCTTAAATTTGTGACTTTTTCTTGTAAATGTATTACTTTAAATCTAATAAATTTGTGACTATTTGCTCTTAAATTTACGACTTTAAATCTAAGTTTGACTTTTCTCTCAAATTTTCTGACTTTTCTTGTAAATGTATTACTTTAAATCTAGTAAATTTATGATATTTTTCTTGTAAATTTAGGACTTTTTTTCTAATAAATTTAAGTTTTTAAATATAGTAAATTCACTATTTTTTTCTCTTAAATTTACTAGTTTAAATCTAGTAAACCTATGATTTTTTCCTTGTAAAATGTTAGAATTTTTTTCATAACATTAATAAAAATAAAATGAAATGATCTGGAGGGCCTGGTAGAGTTACCTGGAGGGCCGGTTCCGGCCCTCGGGCCTTGACTTTGACACATGTGCTCTAGATGATTTCTAAGTGTTAAAATCACTGCAAAATCCCGATTGTTCAGTTATTTGCGTCTCCGTGTCTCTGCTGCACCAGGAAGATGTTATTTGACACAGAATGTACTTTATTTTGAAAGGAACTTGGATGTGCTGCTGTCAAAAGTTCTGACGTTACATAATTTATTTATAGAAAAATACAAGACTTTTATGATTCAACTTTTGAAAATATTAAAAAGCTCCATTTGACAGAAGGATGGTTTCATGGTCCTGGGCTCGGTTCTGGTCTGTACGACACCGGACCAAACGGGTCTTTTTATAGTACTAAAGATTACAAACTGCTGTTTGAGACTTTCTCACTTCAGGCTCTTAAATGTGTTTCCTCAGAAGATCCAGGTTTGATCTGATTCCTTCATTTCACACGGCCTCTACCTGAAGCTTCATTTGTCTTGAAACTCTCCATTTGATCGCGTATTGATCTTCTCTAATGATGGTCTTCATGAAGCTTCTGTGATGAGCAGAGGCTGATTGATGGTTGCTGGTGTGGAAAAACTCTCACCTTCTGGGAATGTTTGAGGGTCAGAAATGATTGGAGCAGAGTAACCCTAAACTGAGAGACAAAACGATTTCACTCTTTTTTAGGGATGTTCTAGAGATTCATCCTCATTTATTAAGATGTGACGACTCATTTTTTCATTTCTCGATTTTCCATGCAGACATTCAGACATTCATTTTTCTGAGGCAGGTTGCACAGTTTTAAATAAGCAAACTCTGATCCTACAGAACAAAGTTTGTCATTTTTGTGGTCAGAAAAATCTCCCAAATATTCCATGTGACTTGACGCCTGGTCTAAATCTGTTCTATTTCCCTGCAGTCCCTGTTTATCCTCTGCTTGGAGTTTTGTTTCTCTGCTTATTACCCTGCAGCACCTCAGCCAGAGCGGTTATGACGGATGAGTAAGGCTTTCAGGAGGTCTGGACTCGGATTCTGTGGGAAGGCGGTGGCGGCGGCGGCGGCGGCGGGCCCCGAGAAACAGAATATAAATATCTCCTGTGTGCTTAAATGCACAAACAGAATGTGTGCTTTTTACGTGCTTAACAACCATCTATCATTTGTTCTTTTTCAGTGACACTGATCCACCCACAGACCCCCCCCCCTCATAAATCATATATACATGTAAAAAAAGAAAAAGCAGTGGGGGGGGTGTGGTGTTCATTACCGCCTTTTCTTATATGTGAAGGCAGATGGTGAAATGGTGGCTTGATGGTCACTGTTTCCATGGTAACACCGTTACAGCAACCTCTGCCCACAACATCTCAAAAGATCAGAGATGTTGCGTTTATTTTGTTGTGCCAAAAGAGGAGGAAACTCAAAAGATGGAAATTCTCCCACAGCACCAAAAGACAAACAGCAGCAGAGAGACGAAAAGAAAACCATAGAAGAAGTCATTTTACAGCTTAATGAGAGAAAAGTCAATCGAGCTTTTGTTGTGAATCAGCAAAAACTGCATTATCTGAGTGTGTATGTCACATTTTAACATATTCTGGTTCTATTCCTAGTGTCAGTTTTGTGTGTATGTTTGATTTTAACTGTAAAACAGTCTCAGCTGCCGTAAGCATGAAAAGCGCTTTTTTAATTAATAAAGTTTAATTAGATTTGAAAGAATCTGCTTCATGGATCTAAACATCCTGTCTTATTTCCTGATTGGTCTGATGGAAATCTAATAAAATCTTGAACCAAATGATCTTCAAGGTCTAATTTATTAGCATTTCCTGTTCTAGACATGAGTTTCCTAAACATTTTTGTATCGTCGATTTACATTTACGAAGAAAAGAGAATGAAAAACATTTCTCTGAATGATGCTAAATCAGGATTCTGGTTCTGACTCATCACTGCAGAGCCTGTAGAAGGATGAGGTTTGTTTTAGTTCTCATGTTTACTTTTATTGTTGGTGATATTTTAGCATTTTTAAAGGTGAAACAGGCTAATACCGTTGACTGTATGTGAGAACTGGACTGAGTGCGTTACAAAAATGGTTTACTTCTGGCTCCAACCAAACTTTTAATGGATTAATAAGACCATTTTACAAGCAAAAATGTTTTTTTTAATAAGTTGTAAATTTACAAGAAACAAACACAACTGTTAAATTACAATAATAAAGTCAAATATTTATGACTTGAAAAGTCAGAGGTGAAATTTCTGACTTTTTCTCGTAAATTTACTAAAGTTAAATTTCTTAAATGTATTACTTTAAATCGTCTACAACTTTGAAAGTCATAGAATTAGGAGAAAAAAGTCCTAAATTTAAGGATTTTTAAGTCTCAAATTTATAACATTTAAATGTAAATATACAACTTTTAAATCTCTAATTTCTACAACTTTAAAAGTCATAATTCTCTAAAGTTATAAACTTTTAAATCTCTTAAATCTACGACTTTAAAAGTCATAGTTTTCTAAAGTCATTGACTTTAAAATATCTGAAAATCTACAACTTTAAAAATTCATAGATTTCTAAAGTCGTAGACTTTCAAATCTATTAAATGTACGACTTTAAAAGTCATAGTTTTCTAAAGTTGTAGACATTGAAATATCTACGATTTTAAAAGTCGTAGATTTCTAAAGTTTTAGACTTTTGAATGTCTTAAATCTACAACTTTAAAAGTCATAGTTTTCTAAAGTTGTAGACATTGAAATATCTGCGACTTTAAAAGTCGTAGATATCTAAAGTTTTAGACTTTTGAATGTCTTAAATCTACAACTTTGAAAGTCATAGTTTTCTAAAGTCGTAGGCTTTAAAAGTTGTAGATTTAAGAGATTTTAAAGTCAATGATTTAAGAGAAAACACTTATAAATTTTCAAGATTTCATGTCTTAAAATTATGAGTTTAAATCTCGTAATTTTTTTTTTTTTTGGCCCTAATACTCCATCATTCAAATGAATATCAATTCAGTCGCCCATTTTTTTTTTTTTTAAATTACGCCATCAGTTAGCAGTGATTAGTCTAAATTCAGCTGAGTCATCGTTTCTGTGGCAGTGACTCTGGCCAATCATGAGTGACCTTGTTGGAAGGCCACACCTCTACCCACTACTACAGGAAATCTGTGAATCGCCCAGATTCTAACTTGAATAACTTTAATTACAGATAATTTTTTTAAAAGATCATCAAGATCATTTTCTGACTAATACTAGCTGCCAATAGAAGTCTATGGGATTCTGGCTTTTTGGAGCCAGCAGGTACTTCCTGTTTGGAACACCAGGGGGGAGGAGTCACTCAGTCCAGTTCTCATATACAACCAATAGATGATAAAGGACTAAAACCAAATAACTGTCAAAGAAACAAAAATATAAATACCCACATTTACCAGATTTCACTAAAACGCAGTGACTAAAATTTGTATTTGTATTATCATAAGAGCATCATTTTTTCATCTTGATGTCATTTATTTCAGGCTTATCTTCTCAGAAGTCACATAAGGTATGACGGATTTTGACAGTTTGTCAGCACTGACATTTAAGCCCCCCCCCCTCAGTTGAATGATTTAAACCCGTCTGGCCTGTCGTCACATCTTCTAACTCTGAGAAGTCAAACCTGGATGTTAGGTAACAGTAAGAGCCAATCAGAGGCCTCCCTGCACGTTTGATCAACTCTCCTCCTCAAATGTTTTGCCGTCGTCGTGTTTTGTCTGATTTCCTTTGATCTGATTCTTCTTTTTATCCCTTTACATCTTCAGACGAGGGTATGCAGGATTTCTGATGCAGCACTGCAGGTTCTTCAATGGACACATTGCAAGCGTGTGTTTCCATGGAGACACAATTTGCTAACGCGCCCCTGCAGCTTGTGTCATTGACTTCAATTAGTGCAGAAGTCCATCTTGCACAAGCACATACTTATGCAGAGAGCCAGGAGGAAATGATCCGAAAAGATCCAGAGTTTGGAAAACACTGGAAAGAAATGACAATAAATGCTTTGCAAAAAAAATGTTTTAAAAAATGGATTTTGTTGTGGCGTGACTTGTTCCAAATATAGTGACCGAGAAGAGGAAATTGGTGAAGTTTTGAGGGTAAACTTTATTTCTGTTCATACAAACTGACCAATAAAGATTCAAATTTCCTTTTATTGATTGACAGATGGTAAAATCAACCTTTAGGATTTACACATTCAATAAATGAATCTTGTTTAAAATATCTTGATATGATTTAACATTCAAGCAAACTTTAATTATCAATACTACTTTAAGTTAATCTATTTATTGAATGAAACAATCAGACATTTTGGAATCTGGATCAAAACTTTACAGATGGACAGCTCCGATATTGAGAATAATTTGTCAAACCGCTAATGTTAGGTTGGGAGTGTGAGGGGTTGTAGGAGTAAACAGATGGTTGGTGGGAAGAGGGGGCGGGGTTACTCCACACTGACGATCCCACCAACAACTCAGATGTTAGTGAACTTCTGCCGCTCTGCAGAAACTATGTCCTATACTGTCAAATTTGTGTCAGCCGACCCTTTAACGCCACATGGCCAAAACCGAGTTCCTATGATGGGCGCCCCAGCCGTGTGTGGGCGGAGCTACAGCCAGGTATTTTCGCCCTGATTGCTACATGGAGTGGTGTCTATATATCTCATGTATGGAAGAAAGATCTCACAAAGTTCAAGAGGCCCAAACAAGCTGCCTTCCCTACCACGCCGCATTTGGGTTGGGCACCGAAGTTCGGTTCCAAGTAACCGTTATGATTTACGCACTTCTACTAAAACTGAAAGAAGCTGCTGCAATCGGTCAATCACTTCTACTCTGTTCAGTACATTGAGGTTCTAGACGGTCCTTCTGCCTCTCCTGTGATTGTGGGCGGGCTCATATAAGACCGCTGTCGGGGCGAGCACGAGAGCGAGCAGCTCTCAAATGTCTGGCTGCATTTCACAGCAGGTCAGAGACGTTTGACAGGTCGCTGCGTCGCATCAGCCAATCAGGAACTCAGCTTTGGGCATGTGGCGTTTTCAGCCGGTAAAATACTAATCCAGTACGAGCGTTTTGTCCTGTCACACCGCGGCGGTTCTCTGGCTGCAGACAGCCTCCCGGACTTCAGCGGAGCTCGCTCAACATGCCGCAGACAGACGGCCGCTCCAGGGAGCGGGGGCAGCCTGCTCGGGTCTCCTGAACTGGGATGTTTTTCTTATTTTTGTCGAGACAATAAAAGAAAAAGTTGCCCTATTTTTCCCTCCCTCTCGGGTTAATGCGGGACAGCCTTCAAACTCAATCACAGAGACAGAGAAACACCGTGGAAGCGGCTGTCATCCAGACACACCCCCTGAGTGAGATCAAAGCCCCATTAACCCCTCAAATGCCGCAGCCCCTCAGCTGCGGAGTCTAGCTAAGGATCACATGTTTGACAGGCGGTGAGCAGCAGACGAGGGGCGGGCCATTGGTTTGCTGCTCGGAGGTTGGAGAGCTCCGATGTAATGGGGACAGCCAACACGTCTAAAAACGACACCCAAAACGTCGAGTTTTGACACGGAGGTCTTAACCCTGAGTCAATATGTGACGACTTATGAATGAGAATGTGTTGATTTGGGAAGATGTAGACATCATTTTTTATTACCGAATAGGAACCAAAACCACAGAACCGCTTTGGCACCAAATAAAATCAAATCGGTGCCCAACTCTACTTGGGACAGAGAGCCCTATAGGTGCGACAGGTTAGCGACCTGTCCTGGGTGTGCCAGCCTTCGCCCAGTAGTCGCCACGTTGCTACCCCAGCAGGTTAAGAAAATTAATGAAAGTTCAGGACAAAAACGCTCGCAGTGCATTAGCATTCTTTTGGCTGATCAGGTCATGTGACTCAGTGACCTAACTAAAGCTTTAGATATCTGAACTCATATCATCCCGCTGGTTTCCTGCCAGACCTCCACACTGCGTTTGTTTGCTCCGCAGGACCTCAGATCGCGTCTGTACCAGTGACTTAAACACAACGGCTGCAGTAAAATGCAAAAAAGGTCAATACACCAAATGAAGATGGGGTGAAAAAGCTAAATAGTTGAGAAAGTGTTTTCGGTTTGGATGGAGATACATAGCAAACATTAATGGCAGAGGGGCGGGAAGAGGATTTAAAGCGATTCAACCTTGACTATCTCAACTCATTAGGAGCACAGTCCCAGGCTGCATCTGTAATTACCATGAACAGGTGCATCACTCAGCCACATCACCGCAGAGTTAGAGATTTAATTTGGAGATGCTGCCCGAGATATTAACCCCACTAATTACAGCAGCCGGCTCCACATTCAATCACGGGGATAAAACGTCGGGGACCTTGGGGCACAGAAAAGCACACAATTACTTTCATTTTTCGTCAGAGGGGAGTGCAGGTGGGGAGGCCGTGATGTTTACACAGAGGACGCTTTCAGGACTGAACGCTTGAGAGCAAACCGCTTGGAAAAAAGTGGATCGTTTTAGACGATTACTTCTTGTAAAAAGAAAAGCTGATAATTCTCTGGTCTGTATGCAGCAGAGAGGACTGAAGACGCTTGGACCAGAACTCTTATTTAAGAAAAATAAAGACTTAAAGCTGGTTGATCAGAGTAGGCAGACAACATTCATTATTGATTTTTTTTTTTAGTGCAGGACTCGACAGATTGTTTTCTAAATGTTTGTTTCTTTCTGTCCATTTGAGGGAACATTTCACTCAGTTTACTCAAAAACTCACCCAGCCGACCCGATGAAAATGAATTCTGGGCACCGAAAAATTATGACATCACGGCAGGAGAAACCATTAAAAAATGAATGATGCTAAAATCTTTAATAAGGATCAAGAAAAAGTTCAAGATCCATTTACAAAACAAAAATAAATAAACAAAATATCCAAAAGAAGTTTTGAAGTTATTATGGGATGGCCACAGGTCCCATAGCTTGGCAGCCATTTTGTTGCAAAGTGTGAAATGGGCGATAATTTACTTAAATTCACACACATATTGCCAGCTCAAGTCTACAACCCCAACTGAAGTGTATTTGACATTTTACCTCAAAGAGAGGCCACCATCTTGATTTAAAAAAAGATCTGTAGAGCGGGCCATGCGCTACCCCGTGCTGGGCGGGCACAAAGGCGATGCCCCCCATGGTCAGGCTGGGTCTTAAATAAAGGGATCCTCGTAATATTGTTTCTACACAGGAGTACCAAGCCAGATTATTCCCATAGATCTGCAGTTTTTACTCTTTATTCAGAGTTATTGAGGGTCCTATTGGGGGAACTCGGGGGGGGGGCTGCAGGAGAGAGGGATGTTTGAAGTTTAATCTGAATTTGACTGCTAAAGATGCTAGTGCTGAAAACTGAAGACACTGAAATTGATAGCTAAAAATGCTGAAGCTGATAGCTGAAAACGTTGAAAACTGATAGCCAGCTAAAATATTAGCAAAATGCCAAATTAGCCTAAAACCTTAAAAAACCAAAAACCTTGGGTTAGCCAAAACAATTAGCATGTAGCTGAAATATTAGCTAAACTCCAAAATATCCTAAAACATTTAAATGCCAAAATAGTCCAAAAAAAGCTAGCAGAATGCAAGTTTTTAAATCTGTAACTTTTTTTACTTACTTTTTTAATAATAAAAAGGCAGGAATATTATTACAGAATAAATCAACTAAATTCTTAAATAACTTTTTAATGTTTTATTCTCCATTGAAACAAATGTTGTCAAAATTATACAAGTTAGAAATGAGAACAAAATAACATTAATAAGAATAAAATAACCCTGAGGGCCGGATAGAATTACCTGGAGGGCCGGATCCGGCCCCCGGGCCTTGACTTTGACCCCTGGAGTAAAGACTCTTGGCTTTTGTCCGTTAAATGCAGATGTCTTTTATTTTGAAGTCGTCTTTTGTTTCCTCTCTGGATCTTTTGTGCTTAAAAAAACATTCTAAATATGTTTGTTTTTGGTAACTTTGCTAGTTTGGGGTTGAAACCATGTAAGGGTTCTCCATTTTTCAACTAATTTAATTTTTTTATATGTATTTTTTAGTTTAATTTTTCTGCCTCTGATAACTTTTGATACTCTAAATGAACAAACAAACAAGAAGTAGACAAATTATAGACAAATTAACTTTATAAACCCAGAAGAAAATTCCTCTTGGGATCTACAGATCTACAGTTCAGGAACAGACAATAATAGTGGAACATGTTATGATACGAAAAGTTAGAATTTGTTATTTACGTTTCTCATTTAGAAACACTTTTGGACCAACAAGTCCATTAACTTGATTCAAGGCAGAAGTCTGACCCACGGATGATGTGAACAATCATTTATTGGGACGTCAGTTTTATAAAAAAAAGTCAAAATTTAGTTTTTGAAAATGGATTTTAAAACCAATCTTCAGAGTTAAGAAGCCGTACAGTACATGTTTTATAAGTGTCGGATGGATTATTAAACTTTCAGTCGTCGTATTGAAGATAAAAGTCACAGCTGTTACTCTTACAAATTACTCTTTGCAAAAATATCTGCATTTATGTTATTCCTGTACTTTTTTATTGTACTTATATACTTTTTTGCCCCTAATATGGCTACACAAAAAGTACTGTTGTACACATAATAGAGG